>NC_091342.1:15381142-15471142 GCF_038502225.1 Cherax quadricarinatus
AGAACATGATGTGCTTGTTTCATGTCTGTGTAAGAACATGATGTGTTTGTTTCATGTCTGTATAAGAACATGATGTGTTTGTTTCATGTCTGTATAAGAACATGATGTGCTTGTTTCATGTCTGTGTAAGAACATGATGTGTTTGTTTCATATCTTTATAAGAACATGATGTGCTTGTTTCATGTCTGTGTAAGAACATGATGTGTTTGTTTCATATCTTTATAAGAACATGATGTGTTTGTTTCATGTCTGTGTAAGAACATGATGTGCTTGTTTCATGTCTGTGTAAGAACATGATGTGCTTGTTTCATGTCTGTAAGAACATGATGTGTTTGTTTCATGTCTGTGTAAGAACATGATGTGTTTGTTTCATGTCTGTGTAAGAACATGATGTGTTTGTTTCATGTCTGTGTAAGAACATGATGTGTTTGTTTCATGTCTGTATAAGAACATGATGTGCTTGTTTCATGTCTGTGTAAGAACATGATGTGTTTGTTTCATATCTTTATAAGAACATGATGTGCTTGTTTCATGTCTGTGTAAGAACATGATGTGTTTGTTTCATGTCTGTGTAAGAACATGATGTGTTTGTTTCATATCTGTGTAAGAACATGATGTGCTTGTTTCATGTCTGTGTAAGAACATGATGTGTTTGTTTCATGTCTGTATAAGAACATGATGTGTTTGTTTCATGTCTGTATAAGAACATGATGTGCTTGTTTCATATCTTTATAAGAACATGATGTGTTTGTTTCATGTCTGTATAAGAACATGATGTGCTTGTTTCATGTCTGTGTAAGAACATGATGTGTTTGTTTCATGTCTGTGTAAGAACATGATGTGTTTGTTTCATGTCTGTATAAGAACATGATGTGCTTTTTTCATGTCTGTATAAGAACATGATGTGCTTGTTTCATATCTTTATAAGAACATGATGTGTTTGTTTCATGTCTGTATAAGAACATGATGTGCTTGTTTCATGTCTGTGTAAGAACATGATGTGCTTGTTTCATGTCTGTATAAGAACATGATGTGTTTGTTTCATGTCTGTATAAGAACATGATGTGCTTGTTTCATGTCTGTGTAAGAACATGATGTGTTTGTTTCATGTCTGTGTAAGAACATGATGTGTTTGTTTCATGTCTGTATAAGAACATGATGTGCTTGTTTCATGTCTGTATAAGAACATGATGTGCTTGTTTCATATCTTTATAAGAACATGATGTGTTTGTTTCATGTCTGTATAAGAACATGATGTGCTTGTTTCATATCTTTATAAGAACATGATGTGTTTGTTTCATGTCTGTGTAAGAACATGATGTGCTTGTTTCATATCTTTATAAGAACATGATGTGTTTGTTTCATGTCTGTATAAGAACATGATGTGTTTGTTTCATGTCTGTATAAGAACATGATGTGCTTGTTTCATGTCTGTATAAGAACATGATGTGCTTGTTTCATGTCTGTGTAAGAACATGATGTGCTTGTTTCATGTCTGTGTAAGAACATGATGTGTTTGTTTCATGTCTGTATAAGAACATGATGTGTTTGTTTCATGTCTGTATAAGAACATGATGTGCTTGTTTCATATCTTTATAAGAACATGATGTGCTTGTTTCATGTCTGTGTAAGAACATGATGTGTTTGTTTCATGTCTGTATAAGAACATGATGTGCTTGTTTCATATCTGTGTAAGAACATGATGCGTTTGTTTCATGTCTGTGTAAGAACATGATGTGCTTGTTTCATGTCTGTGTAAGAACATGATGTGTTTGTTTCATGTCTGTATAAGAACATGATGTGTTTGTTTCATGTCTGTATAAGAACATGATGTGCTTGTTTCATGTCTGTGTAAGAACATGATGTGTTTGTTTCATATCTTTATAAGAACATGATGTGCTTGTTTCATGTCTGTGTAAGAACATGATGTGTTTGTTTCATGTCTGTGTAAGAACATGATGTGTTTGTTTCATATCTTTATAAGAACATGATGTGTTTGTTTCATGTCTGTGTAAGAACATGATGTGCTTGTTTCATGTCTGTGTAAGAACATGATGTGCTTGTTTCATGTCTGTAAGAACATGATGTGTTTGTTTCATGTCTGTGTAAGAACATGATGTGTTTGTTTCATGTCTGTGTAAGAACATGATGTGTTTGTTTCATGTCTGTGTAAGAACATGATGTGTTTGTTTCATGTCTGTATAAGAACATGATGTGCTTGTTTCATGTCTGTGTAAGAACATGATGTGTTTGTTTCATATCTTTATAAGAACATGATGTGCTTGTTTCATGTCTGTGTAAGAACATTATGTGTTTGTTTCATGTCTGTATAAGAACATGATGTGCTTGTTTCATATCTTTATAAGAACATGATGTGCTTGTTTCATGTCTGTGTAAGAACATGATGTGTTTGTTTCATGTCTGTGTAAGAACATGATGTGTTTGTTTCATATCTGTGTAAGAACATGATGTGCTTGTTTCATGTCTGTGTAAGAACATGATGTGTTTGTTTCATGTCTGTATAAGAACATGATGTGTTTGTTTCATGTCTGTATAAGAACATGATGTGCTTGTTTCATATCTTTATAAGAACATGATGTGTTTGTTTCATGTCTGTATAAGAACATGATGTGCTTGTTTCATGTCTGTGTAAGAACATGATGTGTTTGTTTCATGTCTGTGTAAGAACATGATGTGTTTGTTTCATGTCTGTATAAGAACATGATGTGCTTGTTTCATGTCTGTATAAGAACATGATGTGCTTGTTTCATATCTTTATAAGAACATGATGTGTTTGTTTCATGTCTGTATAAGAACATGATGTGCTTGTTTCATGTCTGTGTAAGAACATGATGTGCTTGTTTCATGTCTGTATAAGAACATGATGTGTTTGTTTCATGTCTGTATAAGAACATGATGTGCTTGTTTCATGTCTGTGTAAGAACATGATGTGTTTGTTTCATGTCTGTGTAAGAACATGATGTGTTTGTTTCATGTCTGTATAAGAACATGATGTGCTTGTTTCATGTCTGTATAAGAACATGATGTGCTTGTTTCATATCTTTATAAGAACATGATGTGTTTGTTTCATGTCTGTATAAGAACATGATGTGCTTGTTTCATATCTTTATAAGAACATGATGTGTTTGTTTCATGTCTGTGTAAGAACATGATGTGCTTGTTTCATATCTTTATAAGAACATGATGTGTTTGTTTCATGTCTGTATAAGAACATGATGTGTTTGTTTCATGTCTGTATAAGAACATGATGTGCTTGTTTCATGTCTGTATAAGAACATGATGTGCTTGTTTCATGTCTGTGTAAGAACATGATGTGCTTGTTTCATGTCTGTGTAAGAACATGATGTGTTTGTTTCATGTGTGTATAAGAACATGATGTGCTTGTTTCATATCTTTATAAGAACATGATGTGTTTGTTTCATGTCTGTGTAAGAACACGATGTGCTTGTTTCATGTCTATATAAGAACATGATGTGCTTGTTTCATGTCTGTGTAAGAACATGATGTGTTTGTTTCATGTCTTACACAGGTACCACAAACACATCATGACATGTTTCATGTCATGATGTGTGTGTGTTACCTGTGTAAGCAGAGAGGTATCCCTGTCCTATGGCAATGTATACCATTAAATGGTATAGTATACCATTAGATCAATATTGCGCAGTACCAACAAGTTAACGAGCAAGACACACATGTGTTGCACATCTGTCTTCCTCATAAACCTCTCATACTCAACAATGTGACACAATGGGAGGGGGGGAGGGGAGGGTGTTGCAATCAGCCGCTGCAACGAGCAATTGTTATTAACCTGCTGCCTACAGAAGCACTTGAAGGATATTGCAATACCATTCGTTGGTAACGGGGATCTCTTCTATTGCAAGGGAATCATATATGCCAGGACATCGATGGCCAGGATGGTTGGGGCGACATACTTGGAATAGTTGGTCTTGGCTGGGATGCTGGAGGCATGACTGGGATGCTAGGGGCATGGCTGGGATGTTGGAGACATTGCTGAGATGCTGGAGGCATGGCTGGGATGCTGGAGACATGACTGGGATGCTAAAGACATGGGTGGAATGTTGGAGACATTGCTGAGATGCTGGAGGCATGGCTGGGATGCTGGAGGCATGACTGGGAGGCTAGAGGCATGGCTAGGATGTTGGAGACATTGCTGAGATGCTTGAGGCATGGCTGGGATGCTGGAGGCATGACTGGGATGCTAAAGGCATGGATGGGATGTTGGAGGCATGGCTGAGATGTTGGAGGCATGGCTAATATGTTGGAGGCATGGCTGGGATGTTGGAGGCATGGCTGGGATGCTGGAGGCATGGCTGATATGTTGGAGGCATGGCTGGGATGCTAGAGGCATGGCTGGGATGTTGGAGGCATGCCTGGGATGTTGGAGGCATGGCTGAAATGTTGGAGGGATGGCTAGGATGCTGGAGGCATGGCTGGGATGCTAGAAGCATGGCTGAGATGCTAGAGGCATGGCTGGTAAGCTAGAGACATGGCTGGGAGGTAAGAGGCATGGCTGGGATGCTAGACATGGCTGAAAGTTAAAGGCATGACTGGGATGCTGGAGGCCTGACTGGGATACTAGAGGTATAGCTAGGATGTTTGAGGCATTGCCGGGATGCTGGAGGCATGGCTGGGATGCTGGAGGTATGGCTGGGATGTTGGAGGCATGGCTGGGATGCTGGAGGCATGGCTGGGAAGTTGGAGGCATGACTGAGATGTTGGAGGCATGGCTGGGACGCTGGGGGCATGGCTGGGATGCTAGAGGCATGGCTGAGATGCTAGAGCCATGGCTGGTAAGCATTGACATGGCTGGAATGTTGGAGGTATGGCTGGTATGCTAGAGGTATGGCTGGGATGTTAGAGGTATGGCTTCAAATCTTACATGTCACACTACTGGTATCATTATACTCTTATACATAATCCTTTATACCTCCACAGAAAAAATTCTTTCCACAAATGCCTCAACACAGCCTACCTCTTTTCCTCTATTTATTCTATGGTTCCCCTCATCTTTCACAGACCCATCTGCTGACATGTCTGCTCCCTAATATATAAACGCATCTACTTTCTCCATACTCCCTCCTTCCAATCTAATATTCGATCAATTGTTGTCTAGACTTTTTGTTAACCCTCACCACCTTGCAATTTTTCTACATTCATTTTTAATCTCCTTTTACATACTCTCCCGAATTCATTTAACAACCTTCACTACTTATTTTTAGAATTTACTAAATGAACTGTGTAATCAGCAAAGAGCAACTGTAGTAACTCTCACTTTGTATCAGATCCATCATATTTTAATTCAATGCCTCTTCCCAACACCCTAGCATGAACTTCTTTTACAAGTCATCTATAACCGTGATGACATCATGTATCCCTGTTTCAATCCTACTTTCACCGGGAAATAGCTTCCCTCTCTTCTTCATACCCTAAACTGCGCTTCATTTTCTGTATAAAAAAAATTAACTGCTTTTAGCAACCTACATCCTATTCCTTATAAGTGCAACATGTGCTACGTGGCTCCCCTTATCTACCTTTTCATATGCCTTTTCTAAATCCACTAATGCAACAAACAGCTCTTTACCCTCATCTAAGTGCTGCTCACTTATATGCCTCAAGTGTAAACACTTGGTCTACACATCCACTACCCTTCCTAAATCACCCATGCTCCTCTGCTATGCTACTGTCTTACCCTTAATCCTTTCAATAATAATCTACTCTAAATTTATCTGGTATACTCAACAGGCTTATTCCCCTATAATTCTTACATTCTCTTTTGTCTCCTTTACCCTATTCAGGGAAATTGCATACTCTCTGACAATCCTTTGGTACGTTCACTTCCTTCTTGTATATACTGAACAACCACACCAATGATTCCAACACTAGATCTCCAGCAGGTTTGAGCATTTATCTTAATCCCAACCGTCCTAGCTGCTTTACCCTTTTCATTCTGCCCAGTGCCCACTCCTCACTCCTACAATGTTATCCCTCCCTGCCCTATGTATGGAAGAGCCGTCTTCCGTTCATCACTAACATTCAACAACAAATATTTCCAGTATCTTCACCTCCCCATTTCACATCTCTTTTCCTTCATTCTTAAGTGCTAATTCCATTCGATCTGCAGGCTTACGTACTCCAGAGCCTGACCAGTCGGGCTGTAGTTCGTAAGTTGGATTGCATGTGGCTGACTGTAACAGCCTGGTTGATCAGGCCCTAATCCACCGTGAAGTCTGGTCATGGACCGGGCCGCAAGGACACTGATCCCCGGAACACTCTCCAGGTAGACCCCAGTGATCTACTTTGAATCAGATCTTATTCTCAGGAAGACTTGCTGATAAAGCTCGGTTATTCTCTCTTTGGCTCTCCATTTGCACTCCCTCACCACTTTTTAAACCTCTCTCTTTCTTTCCATATACTCTATGATTATTACTTAGCAAGACCTCTTAAATACTAATTTTCCTCCTATACCACCTTCTTTACCTCATCATTCCACCAGTCATTCCTCTTCCTGACTGCATCCACCCTCCTATTCAGACAAACTTCTGCTGCACTCTAGCAATACATTCTTTAATTTACCTCTTACCTCCTCAAACACTTTCTCATTTCCTGTACTCCCTCCAGTGCATCTTTTACCTAATAGCTGCTTATATCTTTTCAAAACTGTTTTCTTCCTTAATTCACTTATTGTCACTTCTCTCTTACCCAGTGCTGCTCGTATTCTTGTATTCCATCTACCCTTTACTCCTATTCTGGCTACCACTAAATAATGATCATATATGTACATTAAGAAGTTTTCCCATTAACCTTTATTATTATTATTATTATTATTATTATTATTATTATTATTATTATTATTATTATTATTATTATTATTATTATTATTATTATAAGGAGCACTAAACTTTTGGGGAGGGGGATGGATGGCTTTCAGGCCTTCCATCCCTCTCACACTTTTTTCACATCCACTTTTCTCCCATACTCACACCTTTCTCCCCTACTCACACCTTCTTCACACACACTACATTTCTCCCACTCCATCTTCCCCACACATTTACATCTATCTGCCACAGGAATCTTCAAAGTGTTGATGTTAGAGTTGGTGATGGATGCTGACATTCCCGCTCCACCCACCAACACTCAACACATTTTTCACCGTGAGAGCTTTACTGCACAAAGTCTGCCGGTGAATAATACATGGGAAGTTTAACATTCACTTTTTACACATTTTCACAAATTCTTGCAAATGCGAAAGTTATACTCTCAGCCATGTTGCTAGCACCAGCGGTGAGCACACTTCTGAGTGTGCTCACAGATTCACTCAGCACTATCAATACAGTTTCCTGTATAAACTGCAGCGTACGCACTTTCTCCGTAATTTCAAAATTGGAATCTATGTCCCTTACAGAAAAGAGAATTTGAGCCATATTTCGAATGTCGTTGCTCTGATCTAGTGCCTTAGATAAACGTCTTTAATGTGCTGTCTTGTTAGTGATTTACACAGTTCTTATACCGTGTCTGGTGATTGTTAATGCACGTAAACCCGCAGTGCCGATACAAGTAACCTTGTCAGGGTACACTTCTTCCATTACTCTTCTCCCATGCACGCTCCACAACCTCCCCATCAGACACTGGTCTAACGTCCGAGACAATGCATTAAGCTACATGACAGCCAACACTGCACTGCAGATACATTTTCACAACCAGTCCATTTAATGACATTTTACTTTTGAGAGAAGAGATCTCCTAAGTGAATTGATCTTATTTGTTCGTAATTTCAACAATGAGTGATTCCCTGGAGGTGATTCATTGTGTCTCTTAACATTATACTTCTATAAACTCGACGCACTTTCAGTGAATTACAGATACAAGTTTATTTTAACATGATTCAAAATTTATGCAGAAATGGATGATACTGTAGTGCATGTTGGAAGGCCATGGTTTTAGTAGCAACAGTAGCAGAAATAGCAGTAGTAACAGCAGTAGTAATAGTAGTAGTAACAGTAGTTGCAGTAGTAATAATAGCAGTAGTATTATCAGTAGTAGTGGTGGCGGTGGTAGTAGTAGTAGTGGTATTGTTGGTATTGTTAGCAAAAGTAACAATACTAACTACTACTACTACCACTACTACTACTACTACTACTACTACTACCACTACTACTACCACACTACTACCACTACTACTACTACTACTACTACCACTACTACTACCACTACCACTACTACTACTACCACTACTACTACTACCACTACTACTACTACTACTATTACTACTACTACTACTACTACCACTACTACTACCACTACTACTACTACTACTACTACCACTACTACTACTACTACTACTACTACAACCACTACTACTACTACTATTACTACTACTACTACCACTACTACTATTACTACCACTACTACCACTACTTCTACCACTACCACTACTACTACTACTACTACCACTACTACTACTACTACCACTACTACTACCACTACTACTACTACCACTACTACTACTACTACTACTACTATTGCTACTACTACTACCACTACTACTATTACTACCACTACTACTACTACTACCACTACTACTACCACTACTACTACCACTACTACTACTACTACTACTACTACTACTACCACTACTACTACCACTACTACTACCACTACTACTACTACTACTACCACTACTACTACTACTACCACTACTACTACTACCACTACTACTACTACCACTACTACTACTACTATTACTACTAACAGTCCTCCCTCAACCCGTTCAGTCTTTTGTCTTTCTCTTTTTATCGCTTAGTTATAACATGACAATGGTCCAGGAGGGAACCGAAATCTGAGCAACCTCACATCTTTGCTTGATATTTTCATAATTTTTTGGTGTTTCCAATTTATGGTAGAGGAGCAAGCCATATGCAATATATATATATATATATATATATATATATATATATATATATATATATATATATATATATATATATATATATATATATATATATATATATCAAACGAGTTAATAAAACAAATTCTTCCAGACAACCTCAATGACTCAGCAGGAATACAGGACACTAGCTATGTCAGTGCCATCACTGAATGGGAGACTCTCCCTGCTCCAGCACCAAAACCTAATGTAGCACTGGCCTACAAACAGTCAAGTTGGGATGGTCCCATCGCTGAAAAGGTGCTTGCTGACATGCTTAGGGTTTTAACATCAGACAGGGGGACTGCCCGTCTCCAAGCTGTGAGTGCAACTCATTCTTGGGGCTTCCTCCAAGCAGTTCCCATTTTGACAATGGGAACATTTTGACAATGGGAACACCCCTCGACCCTAAAACTCTCCGTATTGCAGTGGCTCTCTGCCTCGCTGCCCCAATTCACACGGAATATACGTGTATTTGCGGCGATGCCAAAGCCGACCAATATGGTCTACATGGTCTTAACTGCTCCAAAACCAAGGGTTGGCACGCAAGACACAATGAAGTCAACGATATCATAAAGAGAAGCCTTGATACAACTGGATGCCCAGCCGAGAGAGAGAGCCCAGATCACTAGCAGCCAACAATGCTCACAACCCAGCAAACCGTCCTGACGGGATCACTATCTATCCTTGGAAGAATGGCAAGCTCTTAGCATGGGACTAAACCTGCGTTTCAATGCTGGCTGACACCTACATCCACAGTGTCGTGCGACAGGGAAGGGCTGCTGATCACAGGGAGGAGTACAAGATTGGCTAGTACAGAGACAAGCCAACAGTATCAGTTTGTCCCAGTAGGATCAGAGACCTTGGGATCATGGGGAAAAAAACGCCACACCTTCCAGACTCATCGACACCACTTGTAGGATAATGTAGCATAGAATATATATATGGGTACAGGATAACGTGTAATACAGTGTATCTGGTATGATAATACAGTTTACCTGGGTGTATAATGTACATCAGTGAATCTGCTAGTATGATCATTTAAAGTAGTCTGTCTGATTATATAATAATGTGTAAGTGTATAATATAATAATGTATAAGTGTATCTTATATTATATATTAACTTCGTTAATATATAATATAATATATCTGGTTGTATGATCAAGTATAATAATACGATGTATATGGTTGTATAATAAAATATTATTCTAGACCCCTGGCTGTCTTCAAGAAGGCGCTGGACAAGCACCTAAAGTCAGTACCTGACCAGCCGGGCTGTGGTTTGTACGTCGGTTTATGTGCGGCCAGCAGTAACAGCCTGGTTGATCAGATCCTGATTTACGACGAGGCCTGGTCTCAGACCGGGCTACGGGAGGATGACTCTCGAAACCCTCTCCAGGTATACAAGAAGCAATTGGTTTAGTTTAGACTAGGTAACGCCGCTTCACTGATGGTATGACATAAAAGATTTTTAGGTAGATAATCCAATAGACTGTTCAAAGAACTCTCTTAAGCGTGAGAGTGTACCATGTCTACAGTATTGATTGTATGCTGTGTATACGTGGTGAAGGTATTCAATGTGCATGGCTGTGACTATTATCCTTATAGCGGCAACATAGCATATATATACTTGTGACGTTTGACATATTATATACAAAACACGTGTGTGAGCATATATATATATATATATATATATATATATATATATATATATATATATATATATATATATATATATATATATATATATATATATATATATATGTATATAATGGTGTATACTCGTCCTCTGACAGTAATGTTGTCCTGGCCTCTCATGGTGTATGGGGGGGGGGTTACGGGGACATTTGCTCTGATTTTCCTTGCTGACTTGACTGATACCGACTTGATCAAGCTGACTTGACTGATACTGACTTGATCAAGCTGACTTGACTGATACCGACTTGATCAAGCTGACTTGACTGATACTGACTTGATCAAGCTGACTTGACTGATACCGACTTGATCAAGCTGACTTGACTGATACCGACTTGATCAAGCTGACTTGACTGATACCGACTTGATCAAGCTGACTTGACTGTTACCGACTTGATCAAGCTGACTTGACTGATACCGACTTGATCAAGCTGACTTGACTGATACCGACTTGATCAAGCTGACTTGACTGTTACCGACTTGATCAAGCTGACTTGACTGTTACCGACTTGATCAAGCTGACTTGACTGATACCGACTTGATCAAGCTGACTTGACTGATACCGACTTGATCAAGCTGACTTGACTGATACCGACTTGATCAAGCTGACTTGACTGATACCGACTTGATCAAGCTGACTTGACTGATACCGACTTGATCAAGCTGACTTGACTGATACCGACTTGATCAAGCTGACTTGACTGTTACCGACTTGATCAAGCTGACTTGACTGATACCGACTTGATCAAGCTGACTTGACTGATACCGACTTGATCAAGCTGACTTGACTGTTACCGACTTGATCAAGCTGACTTGACTGTTACCGACTTGATCAAGCTGACTTGACTGATACCGACTTGATCAAGCTGACTTGACTGATACCGACTTGATCAAGCTGACTTGACTGATACCGACTTGATCAAGCTGACTTGACTGATACCGACTTGATCAAGCTGACTTGACTGATACCGACTTGATCAAGCTGACTTGACTGATACCGACTTGATCAAGCTGACTTGACTGTTACCGACTTGATCAAGCTGACTTGACTGATACCGACTTGATCAAGCTGACTTGACTGATACCGACTTGATCAAGCTGACTTGACTGATACCGACTTGATCAAGCTGACTTGACTGTTACCGACTTGATCAAGCTGACTTGACTGATACCGACTTGATCAAGCTGACTTGACTGATACCGACTTGATCAAGCTGACTTGACTGATACCGACTTGATCAAGCTGACTTGACTGATACCGACTTGATCAAG
Organism: Cherax quadricarinatus; assembly: GCF_038502225.1. Classification (NCBI taxonomy): domain Eukaryota; kingdom Metazoa; phylum Arthropoda; class Malacostraca; order Decapoda; family Parastacidae; genus Cherax; species Cherax quadricarinatus. The sequence goes on from NC_091342.1 coordinate 15,393,075, forward strand.
CTGACTTGACTGATACCGACTTGATCAAGCTGACTTGACTGATACCGACTTGATCAAGCTGACTTGACTGATACCGACTTGATCAAGCTGACTTGACTGATACCGACATGATCAAGCTGACTTGACTGTTACCGACTTGATCAAGCTGACTTGACTGATACCGACTTGATCAAGCTGACTTGACTGATACCGACTTGATCAAGCTGACTTGACTGATACCGACTTGATCAAGCTGACTTGACTGTTACCGACTTGATCAAGCTGACTTGACTGTTACCGACTTGATCAAGCTGACTTGACTGATACCGACTTGATCAAGCTGACTTGACTGATACCGACTTGATCAAGCTGACTTGACTGTTACCGACTTGATCAAGCTGACTTGACTGATACCGACTTGATCAAGCTGACTTGACTGTTACCGACTTGATCAAGCTGACTTGACTGTTACCGACTTGATCAAGCTGACTTGACTGATACCGACTTGATCAAGCTGACTTGACTGATACCGACTTGATCAAGCTGACTTGACTGATACCGACTTGATCAAGCTGACTTGACTGATACCGACTTGATCAAGCTGACTTGACTGTTACCGACTTGATCAAGCTGACTTGACTGTTACCGACTTGATCAAGCTGACTTGACTGATACCGACTTGATCAAGCTGACTTGACTGATACCGACTTGATCAAGCTGACTTGACTGATACCGACTTGATCAAGCTGACTTGACTGTTACCGACTTGATCAAGCTGACTTGACTGATACTGACTTGATCAAGCTGACTTGACTGATACCGACTTGATCAAGCTGACTTGACTGATACTGACTTGATCAAGCTGACTTGACTGATACTGACTTGATCAAGCTGACTTGACTGATACCGACTTGATCAAGCTCTACAGAGACCGAAACATTCTGGAACGTGGCAATTCTTTTTCCTGTCTTGTGCAGTACGATATTTGAATCTGGTGCAATTAAGTTGTTTATATCTGTAGCGACGGACGCAGAATGTATATAGTTGCAACGATGATTTTTAGAGTTGCAACAACGAAGGATGTATATGGTTTAACCAGTGATGATTATAGTTGTAGCAAAGGATCTATATGGTTGTAACCAGTGATGTTTCTAGCTGTAACAACATAAGATGTATATGGTTGTAACCAGTGATGTTTATAGTTACAACAAGGCAGAATGTATATGGCTGCATGAGCAGGTCAACATGAAAGGTGTTTTACATGAGAGGAAATTACTAATATCTACGTTTAATGGAGTAAGTAGTTTTATGCTGCCTGGTCAGGAAGATTGACGGCTTCCTCGATAGTGAGTGCAGCGTGAAGCTTTGACGTGAGGTGAGGTGGAGATGAGGTGTTGTAAGGTGAGGTGAAAATGAGGTTAAGGTGAGGTGTGGTGAAATGAGGCGGATGTGAGGTGTGTTGAGGGGATATTTTTGTTACCAACACACTGCATCACAGCTGGAACAAAAGCTATGTTAGCGTGCAGCTATCCTACACTACATCACAGCGGGAACAAAAGCTATGTTAGCGTGCAGCTATCCTACACTACACAGCGGGAACAAAAGCTATGTTAGCGTGCAGCTATCCTACACTACATCGCAGCGGGAACAAAAGCTATGTTAGCGTGCAGCTATCCTACACTACATCACAGCGGGAACAAAAGCTATGTTAGCGTGCAGCTATCCTACACTACATCACATCAGGAACAAAAGCTATGTTAGCGTGCAGCTAACATAGCTTTTGCTCACTATTCTACACTACATAACATTCTACACTATTCTACACTACATGACAGTTGGAACAAAAGCTATGTTAGCGTGCAGCTATCCTACACTACATAACAGTTGGAACAAAAGCTGTGTTAGCGTGCAGCTATCCTACACTACATAACAGTTGGAACAAAAGCTATGTTAGCGTGCAGCTATCCTACGCTACATCACAGTTGGAACAAAAGCTATGTTAGAGTGCAGCTATCCTACACTACATCACAGCGGGAACAAAAGCAGTGTTGCCGCTGTCATACTGCATCACACGTTAACGGGTTGCATACATAAGTCGAGGTAACATGTCAGCCTGGGCTGTGAGGCTTCAGTAACGTGATGGTAATATTCTCAAGTTATATACAGCAGGTTACATTAATACCAAATGGTTATAATCATAACCATGATTTTTAAAGAGATGGACGGTAAGCCAGCGGAAGTCCTCGGTCATATGACCAAAAGCTCCGGCTGCGGATAATCATTTAACTAAGACTCGCGTCAGGAAACACTTGTCCCGTTTCCTGACAAACATACCTACCCACCTACCTACAGCAGGTCCTTGAATAACGTCGTTTCGTTATAACGTTGATAGGGAAAAAGAATCAAATGAATACAAATTATTGTAAAGTAAAATTTCGTAAAGTACATAACAATACAAAAGCACAACAGTAAATAATGTGGTACGAAAGCGCTCAGCGAGTCCGCCATATTTGTTATTGTTTGCTGTTGAACTGCCTGGTGGTAGCAGGTGCTCCTTACAATTTTCACTTTGCAAACAGTTATTCCTTGTTTTAATCCTGTTGCAATGAGTGCTAAAGGTGCACTGTGCAACCCTGATGTCGTTGGCTCCCTCCCCCCCCCCAAAAAAAAAAAACAGGTAAAGTGTGACATTAGAAACAAAACTAGAAGTTTTAAAGAGGTCTGAACGATGGACAGTGAGGTGTCTTGTTATATCAACTAGGCTATGGGAATACTGGTTTCGTTATACGTCGTTTCACTTAAAGTTGCAGTTTCCAAGAACCTATCGACGACGTTAAGTGAGGACTTACTGTACATATATGTCTATTCTAGTGGTTATAATTATAGCCATAATTTTTAAAGGTGTGAACGAGTAAGACAGCAGAAGGCCTCGGTCATATGACCAAAAGCTCCAGCTGTGGGTCATTATATGACTAAGACCTGTGTCATAAAACACTTGTCCTGTTTCCTGACAAACCTTACCTAACCTAACCTACATATATGTTGATGATTAAGACACAGGTGCACAAGTGTTGACGATTAAGACACATTTTATACTATTTTCAACCTAACTATATATATGTCATGGACTGAGATACTTGTGCAACATTTGTAAATGAAAGTTAAGACACTTGTGCAACATATGGTTATTTTTATTGTAGACGTTTCGCCATCCAGTGGCTTTATCAATACAGATTCTTGGACATGACAAGAAAACAGAAGAACTATATGCAAAAGATGAGGTAATCAGTCCCTCAGCCTTGGAGGTGGTGTATTTAGAGCACCGTGGTTGTAGAGATTCTGAAGCAGAGGCAAGGAGACTGGCGCTTATATAGGCGTCAGTGAATAGGGACGTGTAGCAGACGAGGGCATAGTCACTGGTAGGCGGGATTCCCCAGTGTAAGTAGGTCCTACCCAAAATTGATGGGTTAGTTGTAGTAGCGTGAAGAAGGTCATGTAGATGTCCTCTGAACCAAGATTTCATCTTGTCGGTATTGTATACCTGTCTTGCACAACTTGTCAGGCACTGCAACATCATGGAATCTTGGTTCAGAGGACATCTACATGACCTTCTTCACGGCTACTACAACTAACCCATCAATTTTGGGTAGGACCTACTTCCACTGGGGAATCCCGCCTACCAGTGACTATGCCCTCGTCTGCTACACGTCCCTATTCACTGACGCCTATATAAGCGCCAGTCTCCTTGCCTCTGCTTCAGAATCTCTACAACCACGGTGCTCTAAACACCACCTCCAAGGCTGAGGGACTGATTACCTCATCTTTTGCATATAGTTCTTCTGTTTTCTTGTTATGTCCAAGAATCTGTATTGATAAAGCCACTGGATGGCGAAACGTCTACAAAGATAACCAGATGTTGCACAAGTGTCTTAACTTTCATCTTGTCGGTATTGTATACCTGTCTTGCACATTTATAAATCTTTATCGAGGAAACGTTTCGCCAGCCAGTGGCTTCTTCAGACACACAGGCCGGGGAGCCAGGGAAGACGCACTGGCCAGGGAGCCAGGGAAAATTCACAGGCCAGGGAAGACTCACAAAGAAAAACGGTGAAAGATGAGGAGAATGAGATAATCCCGCAGTCTGGAGTCGATGTGTTCAGTCCATCAATCTTGAGAAAAGTACAGCATATGCTCAGAGAAGTGGTTTATATACTACAGTCAGGTGAGTAGAAGCAGGAGGCGGCGGAGTCACCATTGAACAAATCCACTAGTGTAAATAGGTCATGCCTGTAAATTAAGCAAGCCTAGAAGAATTCCTTGTATCAAGATTCCAAGATGTTGCAATATCTGACAGATCTGCAAATGTTGCACAAATGTCTCATTCTTCGACTTATTATTACATCACATATATGTCGTAACTAATAAGCCGAACTTGCCGAATAGGCCGAACTTCCCTGAAAATTAAACTTTTCTAAGTAAAAAAATCTTTTACAGAATGACAGAATTTTTTTTCATTGACATCGATATAAAGATTTTTATTTCTGGACTAAACTTAACTTAGAAACCTCACCTAACCTAACTTTCTGTTACGTATGGCGTAGATCAGTTTAAGTTTATTTAATATTACCTAAAATCAATGATATATACATATTTTTCGTTATGCTCAGACTGATTTCCACTGATTTATGCTAAAAGCAAATTTTCATATTGGTAATTCGGCATATAACTAGAAAGATGCACCTTCTTCTCAGTTTGATCTCTTGTGTGTGCGTTGAGGTGAATGTTGGAGGGTAAGGGAAGGTAAAGGAATAAAAATAACTGGATTCCAGCATGAGGGTTCTAGCAGGAGGGTTCTAGCAGGAGGGTTCTAGCAGGAGGGTTCTGGCAGGAGGGTTCTAGCAGAAGGGTTCCAGCAGAGGTGTACCAGCAGAAGGATTCTAGCCGGAGGGTTCTAGCAGGAGGGTTCAAGAAGATTGGTTCCAGGAGGGGGGTCCCAGCACAAGGGTTCCAGGAGGGGGTTCCAGCAGAGGGGGTTCCAGTAGAAGGGTTCCAGCAGGAGGGTATCTGAAGAAGGGTTCCAACAAGAGGGTTCCAACCACTCAGAGATGAGTCTAGGGGATTCTTGATTAAAGTTAGTCACGCGTGAAGCCTCAATTAAAACAGCTAATGAGATTTTTAATGAACAAAGAAGGGATTCCACGTGATCAGGGTTCCGAAGAGTGACCAGTAGCTGGTTCATCATTCCTATTTCATTCCTGGTTTATCTTCCCCTGGTTCATCACCCCTGGTTCATGCTCCCCGTCCATCCATCATCTCTGGTTCACCATCAGCGGTCCATTAGCCAAGAGAGAGTATTTTCCTTCAGCCTTGCTTTCGATATATGCAAATTAACCCAGAAAACATCACTGTTACTCCCTGTAATTACATTATTACACTTAATGGCGCTGAAACACTTTCCCTCACACGCTCCATTACATTTCAAGTTACAATGAAAAAAGCTACATACGCTCTGTAAAGCCTAGAGCCAAAGGCTTTACGGGATGTACTAAAGAATGTAAACACGACACGGTATGCAGTTTATAGTACCTGATTGAGATGTTTCGCCCATCAGGGACTTTATCAGTTCCCAATGATAGGATCCCTGGTGCACGAAACGTCGTTATAAAACGCTATACACTGTATAATGTGTGTTATTACTTTGGGGAAACACCAAGTACGTAATATTTCGACTTACCAGTTCTCATTGTAGGGCGAATATTTTTGTTAGTGGGTTTGGGTTTGAGAAAGACCTGCCAAGTATGGGCTAGTAGGCCTGTTGCAATGCTCCTCCTTTCTTATGTTCTTATATGCTCGTTGAAATTTCTATTCACATAAATAACTTATGGGACGACTAGTGGAAGCAGCGAACCAGACTGACAACACTAGCACCGGGTCACAAAGTCGTCCCAACATCTGTCATGGTGGCAGGAAAGCCTACGCTTCCTGTGGAAGCAGAGAGGAAGCATTTATTATTGAGAACCGTTCAGTTGTTGCCAGTCCGTCACGATATAAAAAAAAGTTACCCCTGCATATCCGCATGCAGGAAATGCCAAGTGAAATGTTCAGTGTCAGCAGCGCTGGAAACCATGCCCACACCAGCATGGTAGTGGCGGATCTTACTTAAGATGGTCTGATGACGCTTTTCCAGCTGTGTGTACATTGGCCTGTCGCTGTGACTCTCTGGTGTTTATATTATTACTACTAATACTAATAATAACAATAATAATATTATTTATAATAATAATAATAATAATAATAATAATAATAATAATAATAGTAATTATTATTATTATTATTATTATTATTATTATTATTATTATTATTATTATGAAATAATGCATGCCACAAAAAATCTTTGGGCATGTCTGACTAGTGTGTTAATTAAGCTGCCAAGAGATTGTAACGCAGGTAATCAGAACATAAACAACAAGCTTGGTGCGGCTTTAACACATAATTAAGTGTCATCTGCAGTTGTAGTGTTTTGAGTGGACCAGATGAGAACAATACCACAGATTTTATCATACATATTCCGTTGAGTCCTAATTAAACACCGGAATTATACCCTGAAATTATACACTGAAATTGTAAAGCACACACACACACATGTGAACGACATGACGGAAGGGTTAGACTCAGAAGTGTCCCTGTTTGCAGATGATGTGAAGTTAATGAGGAGAATTAAATCTGATGAGGACCAGGCAGGACTTCAAAGAGACCTGGACAGACTGGACACCTGGTCCAGCAAATGGCTTCTCGAATTTAATCCTGCCAAATGCAAAGTCATGAAGATAGGGGAAGGGCACAGAAGACCACAGACAGAGTATAGGCTAGGTGGCCAAAGACTGCAAACCTCACTCAAGGAGAAAGATCTTGGGGTGAGTATAACACCGAGCATGTCTCCGGAAGCACACATCAATCAGATAACTGCTGCAGCATATGGGCGCCTGGCAAACCTGAGAACAGCATTCCGACACCTTAGTAAGGAATCATTCAAGACACTGTACACCGTGTATGTCAGGCCCATACTGGAGTATGCAGCACCTGTTTGGAACCCGCACTTGATAAAGCACGTCAAGAAACTAGAGAAAGTACAAAGGTTTGCGACAAGGTTAGTTCCAGAGCTAAGGGGAATGTCCTATGAAGAAAGATTAAGGGAAATCGGCCTGACCACACTGGAGGACAGGAGGGTCAGGGGAGACATGATAACGACATATAAAATACTGCGTGGAATAGACAAGGTGGACAAGGACAGGATGTTCCAGGGAGGGAACACAGAAACAAGAGGCCACAATTGGAAGTTGAAGACACAAATGAGTCAGAGAGATAGTAGGAAGTATTTCTTCAGTCATAGAGTTGTAAGGCAGTGGAATAGCCTAGAAAATGACGTAGTGGAGGCAGGAACCATACACAGTTTTAAGACGAGGTTTGATAAAGCTCATGGAGCGGGGAGAGAGAGGGTCTAGTAGCAACCGGTGAAGAGGCGGGGCCAGGAGCTAGGACTCGACCCCTGCAACCACAAATAGGTGAGTACACACACACACACACACACAGGAGCTCGGACTCGACCCCCGCAACCTCAACTAGGTGAGTACACACACACACAAGGATCAGGTAAATGTACAGGGGATCTGGACAGGCTGCAGCCTGGTCCGACAAATGGCTCCTGGAGCTTAGTCCCAGCAAGTGCAAAGTCATGAAACTTGGGGAAGGACAAAGAAGACCGCAGAGTACAGCCTAGGGGGTAGTATACCTGGAGAGGGTTTCGGGGGTCAACGACCCCGTGGCTCGGTCTGTGACCAGGCCTGATGGTGGATCAGGGCCTAATCAACCGGCTGTTACTGTTCGCTGCACGCAAACTGACGTACGAACCACAGCCCGGCTGGTCAGGTGCTGACTTTAGGTGCCTGTCCAGCGCCTTCTTGATGACAGCCAGGGGTCTATTGGTAATCCCGCTTACGTATGCTGGGAGGCAGATGATCAGTCTTGGGGCCCCTGACACTTATTGTGTTGTCTCTTATCGTGCTAGTGGCGCCCCTGCTTTTCAGTGGGGGGATGTTGCATCGTCTGCCGAGTCTTTTGCTGTCTTAGGGAGTGATTTTCGTGTGCAAGTTTGGTACTAATTCCTCTGGGATTTTTCAAGTGTACTATATATAATCATGTATCTCCCGCCTGTGCTCTAGGGAGTACAGGTTGAGGAACTTCAAGCGTTCCCAGTAATTGAGGTGTTTTATCTCAGGTATGTGTGCCGTGAAGGTTCTCTGTACATTTTTTAGGTCAGCAGTTTCACCTGCTGACCTTGATAGATAGAACAAACGATCTGAAGGGTGTTATCCGTCCTATCATTTTTCTAGCACATGCGACTGATACAATGTTATGGTCTGTGAAGGTGAGATCCTCTGGCATTATCACTTCCAGGTCTTTTACATTAGTTTTTCGTTCTATTGTGTGGTTGGAATTTGTTTTATACTCCGATATAGTTTTAATTTTCTCACGTTTTCCATATCGGAGTTGAAATTTCTCATCATTGAACTTAATATTGGTTTGGAAATATAAACACAAATGCAGTATAATGTGATCCTTTCTTGACAACGTTTCACCCACACAGTGGGCTTTTTCAAGTCACACACGGATCTACCTGGGGTTGGAAGGTACGGGAGTATTTATAGTTCAGAATGTTGAGGTCAGGTGGAGAATGCTGCATCTGATGATCTACCGGGTGGGGTTATAGAGTCTTGGGTAGCTAGGCGGGGATATTGGACAAGTTGTGAGTAGACCTTCTGCAGTGTTCTATGTTCTTATGTGGGATAGCGATGAAGAAGTTTCTTGGCGAGTGGTTCAGCTATGTTATAGAAGCCATTGTTCTGGTTGAAATTGTTGGTTATAGAGATAAACGATGATTCCAGGATTCTTCTGTATTGAGCCTTGACGTGACTTCCCTATTCACTAAAGTACCTACTAAACAAGCCATCGATCTCTTGCGCAGGAAAATTGACGATTCACTTGATCTTCCCATTCCAGCCAGCGATTTCATCGACCTTGTTGAACTATGTGTTGGCTTTACGTGTTTCTCTTTCGAAAATCACCTCTTTCAGCAGACTTTTGGACTACCCATGGGTTCGCCACTCAGTGCAGTCCTGGCGAACCTATACATGGAACATCTAGAAGCCGAACGTTTCTCCACCATTATTCCTTCGTCTGTCACCTGGCTCTGTTATGTTGACGACATTCTCCTCATAACTCCTAAACGCTTCAACGTTCAAGCTCTCCAAGACAAGCTCAACCAGGTCGAGCCTTCAATCCAGTTCACACTTGAAGAAGAAGTCGACAACACTCTTCCTTTCCTTGATGTTCTACTCTGCAAAGCTGACCACGAACTTCGTTTTAAAGTCTATCGAAAACCCACCAACCAAAACGATCTTCTCCACTTCTACTCTCACCACGACACCAAAACCAAACGTGGTGTAATTATAGGCTTCTTCCTGCGTGCACTCAGAATCTGCAGCAACGAGTTCCTTGAGGAAGAATGCACTATAATTGAACAAGTATTTTCCAAACTCCACTATCCTCGTCACTTCATCAGAGACTGCAGACGGCGAGCATTAAACATCTTCAACACACCCAGAGAAGACACTGCCGAGAAGAGATACATAGTCCTTCCCACCAACTCCATTGCCAAACATGTTTCCAACATCTTTGCCAAAACATCATTCCAAGTATCTACCTCCACAACCACGACCATCAAGGACATCACCAGTAGTAGACAGGACAAGCCTCCATCCTCTGCAGGGGTATACATAATCCCTTGTAATGACTGCAACAAATTATATGTGGGCGAAACATCAAGAGACCTCCAAACACGTATTTCAGAACACCAATATGCAAGCAGGACTGACGATACAAGGAATGCCTGTGTACAACATTGCAATTCACACAACCATTTAATTAACTACAGAAACTCAAGACTTATAGCCACAGAAGACAACACTCAATACAGAAGAATCCTGGAATCATCGTTTATCTCTATAACCAACAATTTCAACCAGAACAATGGCTTCTATAACATAGCTGAACCACTCGCCAAGAAACTTCTTCATCGCTATACCACATAAGAACATAGAACACTGCAGAAGGTCTACTCACAACTTGTCCAATATCCCCGCCTAGCTACCCAAGACTCTATAACCCCACCCGGTAGATCATCAGATGCAGCATTCTCCACCTGACCTCAACATTCTGAACTATAAATACTCCCGTACCTTCCAACCCCAGGTAGATCCGTGTGTGACTTGAAAAAGCCCACTGTGTGGGTGAAACGTTGTCAATAAAGGATCACATTATACTGCATTTGTGTTTATATTTCCATTGTGTCGGTATTTTATACCATTTATTTCCTTAATATTAGTTTCTGCGGCCCATTTAAAGATTTGGTTGATGTCCACCTGGAGTCTTGCAGTATCTTCAATGGAAGACACTGTCATGCAAATTCGGGTGTCATCTGCAAAGGAAGACACGGTGCTGTGGCTTACATCCCTGTCTATGTCAGATATGAGGATGAGGAACAAGATGGGAGCGAGTACTGTGCCTTGTGGAACAGAGCTTTTCACCGTAGCCGCCTCAGACTTGACTCTGTTGACTACTACTCTTTTTGTTCTATTCTTTAGGAAGTTATAGATCCATCTACCAACTTTTCCTGTTATTCCTTTATCATGCATTTTGTGCGCTATTACACCGTGGTCACACTTGTCAAAGACTTTTACAAAGTCTGTGTATACTACATCTGCGTTTTGTTTGTCTTCTAGAGCTTCCAGGACCTTATCATAGTGTTCCAGTATTTCGGACAGGCAGTAGCGACCTGCTCTAAACCCATGTTGCCCTGGGTTGTGTAATTGATGGGTATCTAGATGGGTAGCCATCTTGCTTCTTAGAACCCTTTCAAAGATTTTTATATGGAATGTTAACGCTATCGGTCTATAGTTTTTTGTTATTGCTTTACTGCCTCTTTGTGGAGTGGGGCTATGTCTGTTGTTTTTAGCAGCTGTGGGACGATCCCTGTGTCTATGCTTCCTCTCCATAATATATTAAAAGCACATGATAGGGGCTTTTTGCAGTTCTTGATGAACACGGAGTTCCATGAGTCTGGCCCTGGGGCAGAGTGCATGGGCATGTCATTTATCGCCTGTTCGAAGTCATTTGGCGTCGGGATAATATCAGATAGGTTTGAGTCTACCACCTTCTGTGTCCTTCTCATAAAAATTCATTTAGGTCTTCGACTCTCAGTCTGGTTAGCGGCTTGCTAAAAACCGAGTCGTATTGGGATTTGAATAGCTCACTCATTTCCTTGTTGTCATCTGTGTAGGACCCATCTCGTCTAAGTAGGGGCCCAATACTGGATGTTGTTCTCGACTTTGATTTGGTATAAGAAAATAAACATTTTGGGTTCCTTTCAATTTCATTCATGGCTTTTGGCTCTTCCCGCATTTCTGGACTCCTGTAAGATTCCTTTAGCTTTAGTTCGATGTTTGGCATTTCTCTGACCAGTGCCTTCCTGCGTATTACAGATATATTAGCCTCTTTTAGCCGCTCTGTTATTCTTTGCCTTCGCCAGTATAGGGAGCACCTTTCCCTTTCTAGTTTACATCTTCACTTCCATTTCCTTAAAGGAATATGCCTTGAACGTACCTCGAGTGCCACAGAGTTAACTTGTTCTAGGTTTGAGTCCGTATTACTTAAGCTGTCTTCCCAGTTTATATCATTTAGGACCTGGTTTTCTTGGTCCCACCTTATGTTTTTGTTACTGAGTTTGAATTTGGTGAAGGCTCCCTCGTGACTGATCACATTTTGTTGGTCTGGGGCCCCGCACATACATGTCTGAACCTCTATTATGTTGTGATCTGAATATATTGTTTTTGATATGGTAATATTTCGTATCGGATCATCATTGTTAGTGAAGATGAGGTCCAGTGTATTCTCCAGTCTTGTTGGCTCTATTATTTGCTGGTTTAAGGTGAATTTAGTGCAGAGATTTAAAAGCTCGTGTGTGTGAGAGTTTTCATCTGAGCTGCCTCCTGGGGTTATCTCTGCTACAGCATTATTTGCTACATTTCTCCTGCAAAACTCATCCAAGGAAAATGATCTTGAGGTAAGCATCATGTAGAGTACATCTGAGTATATCTGAGGTGCACATTAACCAAATAACCATTGCAGTATACGGGCGCCTGGTAAACCTAAGAATAGCGTTTCGACATCTAAGTAAAGAGTCATTCACGACACTGTACACCGTGTACATCAGACCCCTGTACATGCAGCACTATTATGGAACCCAGAACTGGTCAAACACGTCAAGAAACTGGAGAAAGTGCAAAAGTTTGCAACAAGGCTAGTCCCAGAGCTAAGGGACTAGCCTACACACACTACTCTGCAGCGCCATCTGCAAAACAACACTACAGTAAAATACCAGGTAATAAAATTGAAGAAAGGGTGAGGAGAGCTGACGAGAAACAGCAAGTCTGTGAGGAGCTGAACAGATGAGCTGTAAAGAGATGTTTTCACTGGAAACAGAGACAACACCAGAAAATTAAGTAGAAAGGGTACACCGACGGTTCCTGGACAAAATACACTCAACAGGAAAGGTAAAGACTATCTTTTGCGTGCACTGGATTCATCAACGGCATTGGGACCTGACAAAGTTTTCACAGAGATCTTGCAAGAGGAAGCAGACGCACTGTCTGCACCACTACTAAACTCTACACCAAGTCACAGGATACAGGACAATTGCCAGAGATCTGGAAGTGACTACAGTCTCAGTATGTAAGACAGTGTATCTACGAGCGATGTATAAAACACCTAGTGATCGATGGCCTTGACCATGTGTGTGTGTGTGTTTGACGCGTCCTCTGATAGCGGCAGATATTCATCTAAGCCGTTGATCATCGACTGAAATACTGGAAGTAGTCGATAAATTAGTTTGTGTGTTATCTCATAGAGTCAGTGGCAACTGTTGTAGTTGTAGCAGCAAATCAACTGTGTGAGTGTGTTCAACGCTACAATAAACAAACATTGGTTACATATTAAACATGAATTGCAATTTTTCTGAAGCTTCGGTATTGAGCACCTGATGATGAATTACATGAAGGACAATTTCACCAGCCTCAAAAAACTGGTGGCTCGTAGCTCATTGGTAACACCTCCATCTCACAAGCGAAAAACTGGGTTCAACCACAGGCGAGAAGAGACGAATGGACATGTTAATTACACCTATTGCCCCTTTTCACACAGCAGTAAACAGGTACCTGATATTAACTCATTAGGTGTTGCAAAATGGGAGGGGATGGTATAGAATATATTAGGCCTGAGCTTTGAGTCTACAGCGCCATAGATTCAGTAGTATGAAACAAGTTGTGATATAAGCCTGAGAGAGTGAGCGCCAGATGCCACCCATCACACAACCCGTAGTAGGATGATCATGCACAACATGATCATCCTGCCATCAGACAAGACAAATGGTGGGATGCAAAATTAGAGTAACAAGTGTATTATGAAGACAGAGCTCAGATTAGTAATAACCAATGAAATATTCCTGGAGGGGTACAACATAAAACAAAAGGGAGAAATAAGCCTGAGGCTATATTAATTAGGAACCAATGGAGACTGGAGGAATAAGAAAAACCTGAGCAGTGTAGACCTCGAAGAGTATTTAGCAGAACATTAAACCTGCCCGTCATCCAATAACAGAACACCTGGTCAAGCATACCAACGTGTTCACAATAAACGTCGTAAAGGAGATAACGCCAAAGAAAGCTAAAAATACACGAAAACTTCAGTCACAAAGGGACTAGGAACCGTAGGATCAATCTATAAGAAACAGTTGCGACATGGAGAACAAGTCATATAGGCAGCCAAGGGGTATTTCATGAACCAGCCAGTAAGAGAAACTACAATACTAAGAACTGGATGACAGACTCAAGAGAAAGTAAGAGATGCGAAAACTGTCTACAGTAGAGGAAACTATGATGATGTAAGCGCTTTCCTGATCAAAACACAGTATACAAGGGAAACAGATGGTCATAAAACCTAAAGCTATAATAAAATGGTTTATCAAGAAGTGATGTGAAACCACAAAAATATACCTCTCAGGAAGTTTGGCAATACAAAGCAGAGAGAAACATCTTGTTGAATCAAAGCTGCATGGAACCCAAAGCATTAGTTAAAGAGCATGTCAGAAATACAGTGCATGAATGACAACAACAGTTAGTGATTGTTAGATTACATCGACTTCAGGCTGAGGGACTGATTACCTCAAACTCCTGATCTTCCACTATTCTTCTTTGTATGGATCTGTGGAAGCCACTGGCTGGCGAAACGTTTCCACGATAAAGATACCCAAATGCTTCACAAATATCTCATTCATCAACAGTTGGTGAGATCAGCAGAAATCCCATAAAGAACACTCGAGGTGAGAAGAAAACCAGAGTGAACATTTGAATATGACATAATAGCAAAGATAAAAACAGAATCGGAACCACTCCACAGTCACACAAAAAAACCGTAACACACCAGGTAAATAACAATGAATACAGAAGAGGAACATTCACAGAGGAACAGAAGTCAGCCATGGAGAGAATATATTAGACTGGACAAGAGTAACGACCGGGGTCTCTCACAGGCTTATACATAAGGCAACATAAAAAATTAAATACAATTAATATGGAATGACAGAGATAACCTCTGAGAGAGTTAGACAAAATGCAAGACGTGGCTACTGTAGTCTATCCTCAGCAAATGTTAGGTTACTAAATTAAAGAAAGGGAGAGAAGACAAGGTGGAACATCTCCAGACACCGAACATGAGAAAAAAGACTATCATGCTGGCAGTCTCGCCCAATGATCATACCCACTGGATAAGTTCAGAATAGCAGAACTAAGACAAAGAAAATGAACACAAATAACAAAAAAAGGCACAATACCGTGACTGGAACGATACACAAGTAACCCGCGCATAAATGGTCTAAGTCGGACCGAAACGTCGTCGTAAGCTCCTCTCTTCTATGTGCGGGTTATTTGTGTAAAATGAACACCTTTGTCAAGGCTGAGGGACTGATTACCTCATCTTCAACTGGTTTTCGTATGTAGCTCTGTAAAGGAACAGCGGCTGGTGAAACGTCTTCAAAATAAAGACACCCAGGTGTTGCACATGTCTTTAACACGTCAATTAAAATCACATTGGCTCTGGTGGCCTGGTGGTTAACGCTCTCGCTTCACACGGTGAGGGCCTGGGTTCGATTCCCAGCCAGAGTAGAAACATTGGACGTGTTTCTTTCCACCTGTTGTCTATGTTCCCCATCAGTAAAATGGGTACCTGGGTGTTAGTCGACTGGTGTGGGTCGCATCCTGGGACACTGACCTAAGGAGGCCTGGTCACAGACCGGGCCGCGGGGGCGTTGACCCCCGGAACTCTCTCCAGATAAACTCCAGATAAACATTGAATTGTCAAAAAAAAAAAAAAAATTAACCTAAAACAGATTTCTATTTCTTAAACTTTTCACTTTATTTTCTCGACGTTTTGTTTTTAAAAGAAACCTCCAGTTGGAAGCACACTTGCTACATTGTTTTCTGTCTCATGTCTCATTGACATTTATCAATAAAGGCATTGATGTAATAGAGCTAAAACTGACCACAGTAGTCTTCCAGGTTACTCTACACAACATTAATTAAGCCTGATCTTCCAGGTTACTCTACACAACATTAATTAAGCCTGGTCTTCCAGGTTACTCTACACAACATTAATTAAGCCTGGTCTTCCAGGTTACTCTACATAACATTAATTAAGCCTGATCTTCCAGGTTACTCTACACAACATTAATTAAGCCTGGTCTTCCAGGTTACTCTACATAACATTAATTAAGCCTGATCTTCCAGGTTACTCTACACAACATTAATTAAGCCTGATCTTCCAGGTTACTCTACACAACATTAATTAAGCCTGATCTTCCAGGTTACTCTACACAACATTAATTAAGCCTGGTCTTCCAGGTTACTCTACACAACATTAATTAAGCCTGGTCTTCCAGGTTACTCTACATAACATTAATTAAGCCTGATCTTCCAGGTTACTCTACACAACATTAATTAAGCCTGGTCTTCCAGGTTACTCTACATAACATTAATTAAGCCTGATCTTCCAGGTTACTCTACACAACATTAATTAAGCCTGATCTTCCAGGTTACTCTACACAACATTAATTAAGCCTGATCTTCCAGGTTACTCTACACAACATTAATTAAGCCTGATCTTCCAGGTTACTCTACACAACATTAATTAAGCCTGGTCTTCCAGGTTACTCTACATAACATTAATTAAGCCTGATCTTCCAGGTTACTCTACATAACATTAATTAAGCCTGATCTTCCAGGTTACTCTACACAACATTAATTAAGCCTGATCTTCCAGGTTACTCTACACAACATTAATTAAGCCTGGTCTTCCAGGTTACTCTACACAACATTAATTAAGCCTGGTCTTCCAGGTTACTCTACATAACATTAATTAAGCCTGATCTTCCAGGTTACTCTACACAACATTAATTAAGCCTGATCTTCCAGGTTACTCTACACAACATTAATTAAGCCTGGTCTTCCAGGTTACTCTACACAACATTAATTAAGCCTGGTCTTCCAGGTTACTCTACACAACATTAATTAAGCCTGATCTTCCAGGTTACTCTACACAACATTAATTAAGCCTGATCTTCCAGGTTACTCTACACAACATTAATTAAGCCTGATCTTCCAGGTTACTCTACACAACATTAATTAAGCCTGGTCTTCCAGGTTACTCTACACAACATTAATTAAGCCTGATCTTCCAGGTTACTCTACACAACATTAATTAAGCCTGGTCTTCCAGGTTACTCTACACAACATTAATTAAGCCTGATCTTCCAGGTTACTCTACACAACATTAATTAAGCCTGGTCTTCCAGGTTACTCTACACAACATTAATTAAGCCTGATCTTCCAGGTTACTCTACACAACATTAATTAAGCCTGGTCTTCCAGGTTACTCTACACAACATTAATTAAGCCTGATCTTCCAGGTTACTCTACATAACATTAATTAAGCCTGATCTTCCAGGTTACTCTACATAATATAAATTAAGCCTGGTTTTCCAGGTTACTCTACACAACATTAATTAAGCCTGATCTTCCAGGTTACTCTACATAACATTAATTAAGCCTGGTCTTCCAGGTTACTCTACATAATATAAATTAAGCCTGGTTTTCCAGGTTACTCTACACAACATTAATTAAGCCTGGTCTTCCAGGTTACTCTACACAACATTAATTAAGCCTGATCTTCCAGGTTACTCTACACAACATTAATTAAGCCTGGTCTTTCAGGTTACTCTACACAACATTAATTAAGCCTGGTCTTCCAGGTTACTCTACATAACATTAATTAAGCCTGGTCTTCCAGGTTACTCTACATAATATAAATTAAGCCTGGTCTTCCAGGTTACTCTACACAACATTAATTAAGCCTGGTCTTCCAGGTTACTCTACACAACATTAATTAAGCCTGGTCTTCCAGGTTACTCTACATAATATAAATTAAGCCTGGTCTTCCAGGTTACTCTACACAACATTAATTAAGCCTGGTCTTCCAGGATACTCTACACAACATTAATTAAGCCTGGTCTTCCAGGTTACTCTACACAACATTAATTGAGCCTGGTCTTCCAGGTTACTCTACACAACATTAATTGAGCCTGGTCTTCCAGGTTACTCTACACAACATTAATTGAGCCTGGTCTTCCAGGTTACTCTACACAACATTAATTGAGCCTGGTCTTCCAGGTTACTCTACACAACATTAATTGAGCCTGGTCTTCCAGGTTACTCTACACAACATTAATTGAGCCTGGTCTTCCAGGTTACTCTACACAACATTAATTGAGCCTGGTCTTCCAGGTTACTCTACACAACATTAATTGAGCCTGGTCTTCCAGGATACTCTACACAACATTAATTAAGCCTGGTCTTCCAGGTTACTCTACACAACATTAATTAAGCCTGGTCTTCCAGGTTACTCTACATAATATAAATTAAGCCTGGTCTTCCAGGTTACTCTACACAACATTAATTAAGCCTGGTCTTCCAGGTTACTCTACATAATATAAGTTAAGCCTGGTCTTCCAGATTACTCTACACAACATTAATTAAGCCTGGTCTTCCAGGTAACTCTACACAACATAAATTAATTCTGGGAGGTAGTTTCTACAGTTTTTCCTTTTTCATTCTTTCTTAAAATACATTATATTCACCTCCATTAGTCTTTCCTTACACTGCATTACCCTCAGCTTCACTCCGGAAATTGCTTGCTTGAAAAACTCTTCACTTTCTCGAGCTTGTGTACATGATTGACCAGTTGTGATGTCTATGCAGGTCTCGCACACTGAGTACATTCAACACCACCAACATCCCCTCCCCTCCACAACACTACCAGCCACCCCAGCCATACACCCCAGCTGCAACACCTCCAGCAACCCCCTCCTTCCTCGGCTAATCCGACTTAAACTCTGGCTACTTCCCCGGCAACCTCCCCAGCAACCACTCTCTAACTTTCCTCCCAGCAACTCTCCCCTGGGCTACACCATTATCTATACTTAGTTCAGTAATTACCTGTTCTTCTTTCCCCGTCGCAGCTACGGCCTTCTCATACAAGCATTTATTTCCTACACTCTACAACCTTCATTGCTAACACATAAACAATAAAAACCACCACTTTGTTCGTTTAATTCTTCTTTTTATTTTAATAATAATAATAATAATAATAATAATATTAATAATAATAATAATAATTATAATATCTTTATTTCTGCAAGTACATGTGCAATGTACACAAGCCTATCTTACATCAGTGACATATTACTGTATAGAAAGCCGCTTGTTATGTAGAGTATTTCGGGCAATTAAGTCAGTTTTGTCCCAGGATGCGACCCACACCAGTCGACTAACACCCAGGTACCCCATTTTACTGATGGGTGAACATAGACAACCGGTGTTAAGAAACACGCCCAATGTTTCTACCCTCGCTGGGAATCGAACCCATACACTCGCCGTGTGAAGAGAGAGCTTTAGCCTCCAGGCCATGGGGCACCATAACATGAGGCCTTTTATTAGTATTTTTGAGATATATTGCAATTGTTTAGTAAGTGAGAACATAACTCTACACCTGCTGCAGTGGAACAATACTGGACACAGTGGAACACTGTACACTGTAGGACACCACCTGACACACTGGAACAACACTTGACACAATGAAACACCGTATGCAGTGGGGCATTGTACACAGTGGAACACCGTACACAGTGGGACACCATACGCAGTAGAAGACCACTTCTCTACACCTGCCACTGTGGAGAGAGATAAGAAAGCATGGTGTGGTATCTCCCTGGCTCCTTGTGTTCCTTCCTCGCAGTGTAAACACACGCCCTGGCCGATGCCAGTGTTTGCTTAATTTTATGTTGTGTGCGTGTGTATATATGTGTGTGCGTGCGTGCGTGTGTGTGTGTGTGTGTGTGTGAGTGTACTCACCTAGTTGAGGTTGCGGGGGTCGAGTCCGAGCTCCTGGCCCCGCCTCTTCACTGATCGCTATTAGGTCACTCTCCCTGAGCCGTGAGCTTTATCGTACCTCTGCTTAAAGCTATGTATGGATTCTGCCTCCACTACATCGCTTCCCAAACTATTCCACTTACTGACTACTCTGTGGCTGAAGAAATACTTCCTAACATCCCTGTGATTCATCTGTGTCTTCAACTTCCAACTGTGTCCCCTTGTTACTGTGTCCAATCTCTGGAACATCCTGTCTTTGTCCACCTTGTCAATTCCTCTCAGTATTTTGTATGTCGTTATCATGTCCCCCCTATCTCTCCTGTTCTCCAGTGTCGTCAGGTTGATTTCCCTTAACCTCTCCTCGTAGGACATACCTCTTAGCTCTGGGACTAGTCTTGTTGCAAACCTTTGCACTTTCTCTAGTTTCTTTACGTGCTTGGCTAGGTGTGGGTTCCAAACTGGTGCCGCATACTCCAATATGGGCCTAACGTACACGGTGTACAGGGTCCTGAATGACTCCTTATTAAGATGTCGGAATGCTGTTCTGAGGTTTGCTAGGCGCCCATATGCTGCAGCAGTTATTTGGTTGATGTGCGCTTCAGGAGATGTGCCTGGTGTTATACTCACCCCAAGATCTTTTTCCTTGAATGAGGTTTGTAGTCTCTGGCCCCCTAGACTGTACTCCGTCTGCGGTATTCTTTGCCCTTCCCCAATCTTCATGACTTTGCACTTGGTGGGATTGAACTCCAGGAGCCAATTGCTGGACTATGTCTGCAGCCTGTCCAGATTCCTTTGTAGTTCTGCCTGGTCTTCGATCGAGTGAATTCTTCTCATCAACTTCACGTCATCTGCAAACAGGGACACTTCCGAGTCTATTCCTTCCGTCATGTCGTTCACAAATACCAGAAACAGCACTGGTCCTAGGACTGACCACTGTGGGACCCCGCTGGTCACAGGTGCCCACTCTGACACCTCGCCACGTACCATGACTCGCTGCTGTCTTCCTGACAAGTATTCCCTGATCCATAGTGTGTGTGTGTGTGCGTGCGTGCGTGCGTGCGTGCGTGTGTGTGTGTGTGTGTGTGTGTGTGTGTGTGTGTGTGTGTGTGTGTGTGTGTGTGTGTGTGTGTGTGTGTACTCACCTAATTGTACTCACCTAATTGTGGTTGCAAGGGTCGAGACTCAGCTCCTGGCCCCGCCTCTTCACTGATCGCTACTGGGTCCTCTCTCTCTCTGCTTCCTGAGCTGCATCATACCTCTTCTTAAAACTATGTATGGTTCCTGCCTCCACTACTTCACTTGCTAGGCTATTCCACTTGCTGACAACTCTATGACTGAAGAAATACTTCCTAACGTCCCTGTGACTCGTCTGAGTCTTCAGCTTCCAGTTGTGACCACTTGTCTCTGTGTCCCCTCTCTGGAACATCCTATCTCTGTCCACCTTGTCTATTCCCCGCAGTATCTTGTATGTCGTTATCATGTCTCCCCTGACCCTTCTGTCCTCCAGTGTCGTCAGTCCGATTTCCCTCAACCTTTCCTCGTACGACATTCCCCTGAGCTCTGGGACTAGCCTTGTTGCAAACCTTTGTACTTTCTCTAACTTCTTGACGTGCTTGACCAGGTGTGGGTTCCAGACTGGTGCTGCATACTCCAGTATGGACCTAACATACACAGTGTACAGTGTCTTGAACGATTCCTTATTAAGGTATCGGAAGGCTATTCTCAGGTTTGCCAGGCGCCCGTATGCTGCAGCAGTTATTTGGTTGATGTGTGCCTCCGGTGATGTGCTCGGTGTTATGGTCACCCCAAGGCCTTTCTCCCTGTATGTGTGTGTGTGTGTGTGTGTGTGTGTGTGTGTGTGTGTGTGTGTGTGTGTGTGTGTGTGTGTGTGTGTGTGTGTGTGTGTTTGTGTCTGTGTGTGTCTGTGTGTGTATCTGTGCGTGTACTCACCTAATTGTGGTTGCAGGGGTCGATTCACAGCTCCTGGCCCCGCCTCTTCACATATCGCCATTGAACATTATCATACCTCTTTTTAAAGCTGTGTATGATAACTGCCTTCACTACCTCACTTTCCAGACTATTTCACTTCCTTACAACTCTGTGGCTGAAGAAATACTTCCTAACATTCCTGTGACTCATCTGAGTCTTCAACTTCCAATTGTGACCCCTGTTGGTGTGTCCCAATCTCTGGAACATCCTGTCTCTGTCCACCTTGTCGATTCCTCTCAATATTTTATACGTCGTTATCATGTCCCCCTGTCTCTCCTATCCTCCAGTGTCATCAGGTCGAATTCTCTTAACCTCTCCTCGTAGGACATGTCCCTTAGCTCCGGGACTAGTCTCGTTGCAAAACTTTGCACTTTCTCTAGTTTCCTTACGTGCTTTGCCAGGTGAGGATTCCAAACTGGAGCTGCATATTCCAATATTTGCCTGACGTACACGGTGTACAGTGTCTAGAATGACTCCTTACTGAGGTGTCGGAATGCTATTTTTAGGTTCGTTTGTCGCCCATGTGCTGCAACAGTTATTTGGTTGATGTGTGCCTCGGGAGATGTGCTCGGTATTATGCACACTCCAAGATCCTTTTTCTTGAGTGATGTTTGTAGTCTTTGGCCTCCCTAGACCGTACTCTGTATGCTGTCTTCTTTGCCATTCCCCGATCTTCATGACTTTGCACTTGGTGCTGGTGGATCATTATTACATACCTTCATTTACACCCTTCTAACTAATGAAATAGAGGGAAAAAAAAGACCCTCATTTTTCAACCGGCGTCGCCGAACCTTCCAGAACATTCAGGAAATACTCTGTGTCAGTAAATATGCCTTTGAATTTTTCTTATTCAGGCTTCCTTTCTCTTAATGACTAGGCTATTCTTAATTGTAATGCCATCCTGAGAAGTGTGCAGTACTTGAGCTGAAGATTTTCACACCCTTTGGCTTGTCTTGCATTGTTAAGATCACCTGTCTGCGATTGTTTTGTATATATATATATATATATATATATATATATATATATATATATATATATATATATATATATATATATATATATATATATATATATATATATATATATACATATATATATATATATATATATACATATATATACAAACAAACATTGTCTCTACGTCCACAGCAGGACACGAACCTGCAAACTCTGTATCGGAGTCCACCGTACTTTTCCCTGAAACTAGACCTCAGGTTAGAGTCCTGCTGTGGGCTCAGAAACAATGTTTGTAAATATTTTCGCCTGTTTGCGAATTGTTAAGCATATATACTGCATATATGCATATATACTGTCTGTTTATCAATTCAAGACTCTTCTTAAAAACCACTTACTCACGAACAACTAAATAAATACTGAATAACTGAATCTCATAAATGTATAACCCGTTACCCTATCAAACTATGTTTTTTTAACCACATTAACTAATATAATACTCCATTCTCTTGACTGTACAGTAACTCATCTAATGACCATATGACCTTAAGACACTCCCCACTGGGGGAGTCAATGCAAGATAGAAGAAGTTACCCTCCAACCGGAGGACCCAAGAGAGAAGATAGAAGAATGAAGAAGACGAACGACACCCCCGCCCCGGGGGCCACCGCCGGGTCACCATCTAGAGAAGACCCGGGACGGAAGTACCGGCAAATCTATAATGAATGAATGACCATATGACCTGTTTCTGCACTACAGATCATTGATTTTACTCGATCTGATTCGATTATATTATACATTGTTATGCTACAAATTTGTACAACATTAATGCTTCTTATTTGAAATACTCATTTGTACTTCAAGTTGTAATTTGTTTACTATAATATTTACCACTGAAAATATCATTGCTTAGTTAATCTTAAGTTAATTTTAAGCTGCCCATAATGTTCTGTATACAAGGTGCTTCTGGCATGTACACCCAAGCACTATATTTCTTTGTACAACTATCATGTCCAAATAAAAAACAAGAATATATATATATATATATATATATATATATATATATATATATATATATATATATATATATATATATATATATATATATATATATATACATACATACATACCATTGGTTATTTCATCTGACTTTTTTTTTGTTTACCTGTTTTTTAGTTAATGTTTTTGCTTTAGTAAAAACAGCATATTTTTATTCAGTGTCTTACATTATAACATTCCATTCAACAATTTTTATTGTTGATCGTAAATGGTTGTACTTTATCTTTCGAATTTAATTTACAATTCACAAAATATGAAGACTAGACAGATGTACATTAATATAAATAATGCAAAGATGTGTATTAACAATGTATTGTAAATAGTACACACATGAACATTCGCCAACCAGAATGTATATGCAGGATTCTCACATTCTACTTTCTCTCTCTGCAGATGCAAGAGAGTCGAAGTACAAGAAATGAACTACGAAGCAGTATGAGCATTGAGTGGAAGTACAAGGAATGAACTACTAGGTAGTGTGAGCAGCATAACATTCCACCAGTTCCCCGGTCAGACAGTCATTTGCTTTCCTCTCTTATATGTGAAGAAATAACAGGTGGCGTTACAATGTGGGTCAGCCCCCCACAGTTTAATGGTGACTTAGTTCATGAACCATCCTTTACACAATACCTATCATGAATACAACTGTATTATTAGTGACGGTGTGAGTGTAGCGTGAGATACAGTGAGAGACAAACAACCAGTCCACTACCACTACAATAATCGTCTCATGATGGAGGCGTGTTGAAAGATATAGTGAGACGATAAACTAACCATTGCAATACTACTGTAACCACCGCCTTCAAAACTATTATCACCGTATAATGAAGGTGCAGTGACACAGTGAGACGAGAGAGAGAGACCACTATCACCACTGCTATCACCATCACCATTAACCCATGATGGAGTTTGGATTAGACGCCACCACACTTCAGCTGTGTGCTCAGGCCAGGTAATCTCTCTCTTGATTCACATATCTTGTCTCCTTTTTTTTCCCAAAAATTAGTTGTCATAATTTATGAAATGACCTTCGCGCGTGCGTGCGTGCTTGCGTGCGTGCGTGCGTGCGTGTATGTGTGTGTGTGTATGTGTGTGTGTGTGTGTGTGTGTGTGTGTGTGTGTGTGTGTGTGTGTGTGTGTGTGTGTGTGTGTGTGTGTGTGTGTGTGTGTGTACGTGTGTATGTGTGTGTACGTGTGCGTGTACGTACTCACCTAATTGTGGTTGCAGGGTTCGAGACTCAGCTCCTGGCCCCGCCTCTTCACTGAGTGCTGCTAGGTCCTCTCTCTCCCTGCTCCATGAGCTTTATCATACCTCATCTTAAAGCTATGTATGGTTCCTGCCTCCACTACCTCACTTGCTAGGCTATTCCACTTCCTGACTACTCTGTGACTGAAGAAATACTTCCTAACATCCCTTTGACTCATCTGAGTCTTCAACTTCCAATTGTGACTCCTTGTTTCTGTGTCCCCTCTCTGGAACATCCTGTCTCTGTCCACCTTGTCTATTCCACGCAGTATTTTGTATGTTGTTATCATGTCTCCCCTAACCCTCCTGTTATCCAGTGTCGTCAGGCCGATTTCCCTTAACCTTTCTTCGTAGGGCATTCCCCTTACCTCTGGAACTAACCTTGTTGCAAACCTTTGCACTTTCTCTAATTTCTTGACGTGCTTGATCAAGTGTGCGTTCCAAACAGGTGCTGCATACTCAAATATGAGCCTGACGTACACGGTGTACAGTGTCTTGAACGATTCCTTACTAAGGTATCGGAACGCTGTTCTCAGGTTTGCCAGGCGCCCATATGCTGCAGCAGTTATCTGGTTGATGTGTGCTTCCGGAGACGTGCTCGGTGTTATACTCACCCCAAGATCTTTCTCCTTGAGCGAGGTTTGCAGTCTTTGGCCACCTAGCCTATACTCCGTCTGCGGTCTTCTTTTCCCTTCCCCGATCTTCATGATTTTGCATTTGGTGGGGTTAAATTCGAGAAGCCAATTGCTTGACCAGGTGTCCAGCCTGTCCAGGTCTCTTTGAAGTCCTACCTGATCCTCATCTGATTTAATTCTTCTCATTAACTTCACATCATCTGCGAACAGAGACACTTCTGAGTATAACCCTACCATCATGTTCACATATACCAGAAATAGCACTGGTCCTAGGACCGACCCCTGTGGGACCCCGCTCGTCACAGGTGCCCACTGTGATACCTCATCCCGTATCATGACTCGTTGTTGCCTCCCTGTCAGGTATTCTCTGATCCATTGCAGTACCCTTCCTGTTATACGCGCCTGAACCTCTAGCTTCTGCACCAATCTCCTATGAGGAACTGTGTGGAAGGCCTTCTTGCAGTCCAAGAAGATGCAATCAACCCACCCTTCTCTCTCGTGTCTTCTGTTACTTTATCATAAAACTCCAGTAGGTTTGTGACACAGGATTTGCCTTCCATAAATCCGTGCTGGTTGGCGTTTATACTCTTGTTGTTCCAGGTGTTCCACCACTCTCCTGTGCGCGCGCGCGAGTGTGTGTGTGTACTCACCTAATTGTGGTTACAGGGGTCGATTCACAGCTCCTGGCCCCGCCTCTTCGCTGGCCGCTACTAGGTCACTCTTTCCGCTCCTTGAAGTTTATCATACCTCTTCTTAAAGCTATGTATGGATCCTGCCTCCACTACATCGTTTCCCAGACTATATTCCACTTCCCGACAACTGTCTGACTGAAGAAATACTTTCTAACATCCCTGTGATTCATCTGAGTCTTCGACTTCCAACTTGTTGCTGTGTCCCATCTCTGGAACATCCTGTCTCTGTCCACCTTGTCGATCCTCTCAGTATTTTGTATGATGTTATCATAGCCCCCCCCCTATCTCTCCTGTCCTCCAGTGGTGTCAGGTCGATTTCTCTTAACCTCTCCTCGTAGGACATACCCCTTAGCTCTGGGATGAGTCTAGTTGCAAACCTTTGCACTTTCTTTAGTTTCCTTACATGCTTGGCTAGGTGTGGGTTCCAAACTGGTGCTGTATATTCCAATTTGGGCCTAACATACACAGTGTACAGGGTCCTGAACGAATCCTTATTAAGATGTCGGAATGATGTTCTTAAGTTTGCTAGGCGCCGGTAAGCTGCTGCAATTATTTGGTTGATGTGAGCCTCAGGAGATGTGCCTGGTGTTATACTCACCCCAAGATCCTTTTCCTTGAGTGAGGTTTGTAGTCTCTGGCCCCCTAGACTGTATTCCGTCTGCTGTCTTCTTTGCTCTTCCCCAATCTTCATGACTTTGCACTTGGTGGGACTGAACTCCTGGAGCCAGTTGCTGGACCAGTCCTGCAGCCTGTCCAGATCCCTTTGTAGTTCTGCCTGGTCCCCGTCCGATTGAATTCTTCTCTTCAGCTTCACATCATCTGCAAACAGCTACACTTCGAGTCTATTCCTTCTGCCCTGTCATTCACAAATACTAGGACTGACCCCTGTGGAACCCCGCTCGTCACAGGTGCCACTCTGACGCCTCTCCACGTACCATGGCCCGCTGTTGTCTTCCTGACAGGTATTCCCTGATCCATTGTATTGCCTTCCCTATTATCCCTGCCTGGTCCTCCAGCTTTTGCACTAATCTCTTGTGTAAAAACTGTCTCTAACACCTTCTTACAGTCTAAGAGAATACAATCTACCCACCCCTCTCTCTCTCTTGTTTTACTTCTGTCACCCTGTCATAGAACTCTAATAGCTTTGTGACGCAGGATTTCCCGTTCCTGAAACCATGCCGGCTGTCGTTAAGCTCATTCCTTTCTAAGTGCTCCATCACTCTACTCCTGATAATCGTTGCCATGACTTTGCATACTGTACATGTCAGTGACACTGGTCTGTAGTTTAGTGCTTCGTGTCTGTCTCCTTTTTTAAAAAGTGGGACTACATTTGCTGTTTTCCATACCTCAGGTAGTCGCCCTTTCTCGATAGATGTGTTGAAGATTGTTGTTAATGGTACACACAGCGCCTTTGCTCCCACTCTCAGGACCCATGGAGAGATGTTATCGGGCCCCATCGCCTTTGAGGTATCTAAATCGCTAAGCAGCCTGTTCACTTGTTCCTCGGTTGTATGTACTGTGTCCAACACTTGTGTGTGTGTGTGTGTGTGTACTCACCTATTTGTACTCACCTATTTGTGGTTGCAGGGGTCGAGTCCTAGCTCCTGGCCCCGCCTCTTCACCGGTTGCTACTAGGCCCTCTCTCTCCCCGCTCCATGAGCTTTATCAAACCTCGTCTTAAAACTGTGTATGGTTCCTGCCTCCACTACGTCATTTTCTAGGCTATTCCACTGCCTTACAACTCTATGACTGAAGAAATACTTCCTACTATCTCTCTGACTCATTTGTGTCTTCAACTTCCAATTGTGGCCTCTTGTTTCTGTGTCCCCTCCCTGGAACATCCTGTCCTTGTCCACCTTGTCTATTCCACGCAGTATTTTATATGTCGTTATCATGTCTCCCCTGACCCTCCTGTCCTCCAGTGTCGTCAGGCCGATTTCCCTTAATCTTTCTTCATAGGACATTCCCCTTAGCTCTGGAACTAACCTTGTTGCAAACCTTTGTACTTTCTCTAGTTTCTTGACCTGCTTTATCAAGTGCGGGTTCCAAACAGGTGCTGCATACTCCAGTATGGGCCTGACATACACGGTGTACAGTGTCTTGAATGTGTGTGTGTGTGTGTGTGTGTGTGTGTGTGTGTGTGTGTGTGTGTGTGTGTGTGTGTGTGTGTGTGTGTGTGTGTGTGTGTGTGTATACTCACCTAGTTGAGGTTGCAGGGGTCGAGTCCAAGCTCCTGGCCCCGCCTCTTCACTGGTTGCTTCACTGTGTGTGTGTGGGTGTGTGTGTGTGTGTGTGTGTGTGTGTGTGTGTGTGTGTGTGTGTGTGTGTGTGTGTGTGTGTGTGTGTGTGTGTGTTAGACTACTGTTGCCAGCTGAGTGGTGTTAGACTACTGTTGCCAGCTGAGTGGTGTTAGACTACTGTTGCCAGCTGAGTGGTGTTAGACTACTGTTGCCAGCTGAGTGGTGTTAGACTACTGTTGCCAGCTGAGTGGTGTTAGACTACTGTTGCCAGCTGAGTGGTGTTAGACTACTGTTGCCAGCTGAGTGGTGTTAGACTACTGTTGCCAGCTGAGTGGTGTTACACTACTGTTGCCAGCTGAGTGGTGTTAGACTACTGTTGCCAGCTGAGTGGTGTTACACTACTGTTGCCAGCTGAGTGGTGTTACACTACTGTTGCCAGCTGAGTGGTGTTAGACTACTGTTGCCAGCTGAGTGGTGTTAGACTACTGTTGCCAGCTGAGTGGTGTTAGAATACTGTTACCAGCTGAGTGGTGTTAGAATACTGTTACCAGCTGAGTGGTGTTAGACTACTGTTGCCAGCTGAGTGGTGTTAGACTACTGTTGCCAGCTGAGTGGTGTTACACTACTGTTGCCAGCTGAGTGGTGTTACACTACTGTTGCCAGCTGAGTGGTGTTAGACTACTGTTGCCAGCTGAGTGGTGTTACACTACTGTTGCCAGCTGAGTGGTGTTAGACTACTGTTGCCAGCTCAGTGGTGTTAGACTACTGTTGTCATTTCAGTGGTGTTAGACTACTGTTGCCAGCTGAGTGGTGTTAGACTACTGTTGCCAGCTGAGTGGTGTTAGACTACTGTTGCCATCTCAGTGGTGTTAGACTACTGTTGCCATCTCAGTGGTGTTAGACTACTGTTGCCATCTCAGTGGTGTTAGACTACTGTTGCCAGCTCTGTGGCGTTAGACTCTTGTTGCCATCTCAGTGGTGTTAGACTACTGTTGCCAGCTCAGTTGTGTTAGACTACTGTTGCCATCTCAGTGGTGTTAGACTACTGTTGGCAGCTCAGTGGTGTTAGACTACTGTTGTCATCTCAGTGGTGTTAGACTACTGTTGCCAGCTCAGTGGTGTTAGACTACTGTTGCTATCTCAGTGGTGTTAGACTACTGTTGCCATCTCAGTGGTGTTAGACTACTGTTGCCATCTCAGTGGTGTTAGACTACTGTTGCCATCCCAGTGGTGTTAGACTTCTGTTGCCATTTCAGTGGTGTTAGACTCCTGTTGCCATCTCAGTAGTGTTAGACTACTCTTACCATCTCAGTGGTGTTAGACTACTGTTACCATCTCAGTGGTGTTAGACTACTGTTACCATCTCTGTGGTGTTAGACTACTGTTGCCATCTCAGTGGTGTTAGACTACTGTTACCATCTCAGTGGTTTTAGACTACTGTTGCCGTCTCAGTAGTGTTAGACTACTCTTACCATCTCAGTGGTGTTAGACTACTGTTACCCTGTCAGTGGTATTAGACTACTGTTACCATCTCAGTGGTGTTAGACTACTGTTACCATCTCAGTGGTGTTAGACTACTGTTACCATCTCAGTGGTGTTAAACTACTGTTGCCATCTCAGCAGTGTTAGACTACTGTTGCCAGCTCAGTGGTGTTAGACTTCTGTTGCCAGCTCAGTGGTGTTAGACTACTATTGCCATCTCAGTGGTGTTAGACTACTTTTGCCATCTCAGTGGTGTTAGACTACTGTTGCCATCCCAATGGTGTTAGACTACTATTGCCATCTCAGTGGTGTTAGACTACTGTTGCCATCTCAGTAGTGTTAGACTACTGTTGCCAGCTCAGTGGTGTTAGACTTCTGTTGCCAGCTCAGTGGTGTTAGACTACTATTGCCATCTCAGTGGTGTTAGACTACTTTTGCCATCTCAGTGGTGTTAGACTCCTGTTGCCATCTCAGTAGTGTTAGACTACTGTTGCCATCTCAGTGGTGTTAGACTACTGTTGCCAGCTCAGTAGTGTTAGACTACTGTTGCCATCTCAGTGGTGTTAGACTACTGTTGCCATCTCAGTGGTGTTAGACTACTGTTGCCAGCTCAGTGGTGTTAGACTACTGTTGCCATCTCAGTGGTGTTAGACTACTTTTGCCATCTCAGTGGTGTTAGACTACTTTTGCCATCTCAGTGGTGTTAGACTACTGTTGCCATCCCAATGGTGTTAGACTACTATTTGTAGATGAATGGTTCAGAGAACCGACATGTGAATAAATTAGACACATGTGCAACTCTTGGGTATCTTTATTGAGGAAACGTTTCGCCACACAGTGGCTTCATCAGTCCATACATAGGAGAAACCTACTTCCACATTGAACAAATGTGACACTACCTATGACTGCTACACCTCTCCTGCCATACGGTTTATAAGCTGCTTCTCCGCTCATCTGCCGTATTCTACTCAAGATTGATGGACTGAACACATCGACTCAAGGTTGAGGGACTGATTACCTCATTCTCCTCCTGTTCTTCAAGTTTCTCCTATGTATGGACTGATGAAGCCACTGTGTGGCGAAACGTTTCCTCAATAAAGATACCCAAGAGTTGCACATGTGTCTAATTTATAGACTACTATTGCCATCTCAGTGGTGTTAGACTGCTGTTGCCATCTCAGTAGTGTTAGACTACTCTTGCCATCTCAGTGGTGTTAGACTACTGTTGCCAGCTCAGTAGTGTTAGACTACTGTTGCCATCTCAGTGGTGTTAGACTCCTGTTGCCATCTCAGTGGTGTTAGACTACTGTTGCCATCTCAGTGGTGTTAGACTACTGTTGCCACCTCAGTAGTGTTAGACTACTGTTGCCATCTCAGTGGTGTTAGACTACTGTTGCCATCTCAGTGGTGTTAGACTACTGTTGCCAGCTCAGTATTGTTAGACTACTGTTGCCATCTCAGTGGTGTTAGACTACTGTTGCCATCTCAGTGGTGTTAGAGTACTGTTGCCAGCTCAGTAGTGTTAGACTACTGTTGCCATCTCAGTGGTGTTAGACTACTGTTGCCATCTCAGTGGTGTTAGACTACTGTTGCCATCTCAGTGGTGTTAGACTACTGTTGCCATCTCAGTGGTGTTAGACTACTGTTGCCATCTCAGTGGTGTTAGACTACTGTTGCCATCTCAGTGGTGTTAGACTACTGTTGCCATCTCAGTGGTGTTAGACTACTGTTGCCATCTCAGTGGTGTTAGACTACTGTTGCCACCTCAGTAGTGTTAGACTACTGTTGCAATCTCAGTGGTGTTAGACTACTGTTGCCATCTCAGTGGTGTTAGACTACTGTTGCCAGCTCAGTAGTGTTAGACTACTGTTGCCATCTCAGTGGTGTTAGACTACTGTTGCCATCTCAGTGGTGTTAGAGTACTGTTGCCAGCTCAGTAGTGTTAGACTACTGTTGCCATCTCAGTGGTGTTAGACTACTGTTGCCATCTCAGTGGTGTTAGACTACTGTTGCCATCTCAGTGGTGTTAGACTACTGTTGCCATCCCAATGGTGTTAGACTACTGTTGCCATCTCAGTGGTGTTAGACTCACTTGACAACACAATAAATAATTTTATGTCTACATTGTGGTCTACGGCTTCACAATGTTGACATGTGTCACTAAATCGAGGTCTACGTAATTGCTTATTTGTTTCACATTGATCTGCGCAAGTGTTCAAGGATACAGATGTTCAACTGACGCACAGATTTAACAATATACATTGCATTACAGCTTTGACAATTATCTGTTGGATTACAGAGGACTGTTATCCAACAGATACAACATTCATGAACTTAAACAGACGGTGTATAGTGTATTTAAGCTTTAATATAACTAAGTCTCGCCTGGGGATGAAATTCTTGGAACTGCGTTGTTAGTTTGTGATTTTTTTTAAAGAAAAGATTTGTTTATTCATTAAAGTTATTTTGAGATAAAGAACCGCTGTGTTAACAGTAATTTTTGGTTCTGGAGAATCTAATAAACCGGTGCAGGAGTTTACCAGTCACGGGAAACTTTTGTCGCGTAAATTCAAATTCAGAATGACGACTTAAATACTGTGCACACATATATGAAATCCTCTGAAGTTGATGGCGAAATAAAATTCCGTTTATACTGCATAGGAACACATGAAGGGAATTATATATATATATATATATATATATATATATATATATATATATATATATATATATATATATATATATATATATAATGCAGAACAAACCACAGGGAGATGGACTCTTTAGCTCTAGATCTTTCGCCTCGTTCGTCGTCAGGAGCTATGCAATGTTGCAAGACTAGCAACAGATTGGAGGGGAAATTTATTAGCTAAGTAAGTAAATGTTGGTTTACGACACACTGAAGTGTTAAAAGTTACCAGTGTGGCTGACAAGCGTGTCCAGCAATGACAATGTTCAGTTTGTCTATACTTCAGATAAAACTTCAATATTTGAGTGCCTTAAATTTAGATTTTGTAAGAACAATGGTACTTGGTCATGTGATTTAAATATTAAAAAGTTATCGTCAATACAACGTTAAAATAACATTGGTTTAAATTCAGCCGGAAACTTAGTCAACCAGTCGACCTCATAATGAGTAAGGAAAATATTGGCTATAATGGGTGGCAAAGTATTGCCCATTGTAACCCCATCACTATAAACCTTCCCCGTTATATACAGGATAACAGTCTGTTGCTCAGTGTCTAGAAGGACACGTGAGTGAGGCAGTGTCTACAAGGACACGTGAGTGAGGCAGTGTCTACAAGGACACGTGAGTGAGGCAGTGTTTACAAGGACACGTGAGTGAGGCAGTGTCTACAAGGACACGTGAGTGAGGCAGTGTCTACAAGGACACGTGAGTGAGGCAGTGTCTACAAGGACACGTGAGTGAGGCAGTGTTTACAAGGACACGTGAGTGAGTGAGGCAGTGTCCACAAGGACACATGAGGCAGTGTCTACAAGGACAGTGAGTGAGGCAGTGTCTACAAGGACACGTGAGTGAGGCACAAGGACACGTGAGTGAGGCAGTGTGAGTGAGGCCACAAGGACACATAAGTGAGGCAGTGTCCACAAGGCAGTGTCTACAAGGACACGTGAGTGAGGCAGTGTCTACAAGGACACGTGAGTGAGGCAGTGTCTACAAGGACACATAAGTGAGGCAGTGTCCACAAGGACACATAAGTGAGACAGTGTCCACAAGGACACATAAGTGAGGCAGTGTCCACAAGGACACATTAAGTTTGAGTGTCCACAAGGACACATAAGTGAGGCAGTGTCCATAAGGGCACATAAGTGAGGCAGTGTCCACAAGGACACATAAGTGAGGCAGTGTCCACAAGGACACATAAGTGAGGCAGTGTCCACAAGGACACATAAGTGAGGCAGTGTCCACAAGGACACATAAGTGAGGCAGTGTCCACAAGGACACATAAGTGAGGCAGTGTCCACAAGGACACATAAGTGAGGCAGTGTCCACAAGGACACATAAGTGAGGCAGTGTCCACAAGGACACATAAGTGAGGCAGTGTCCACAAGGACACATAAGTGAGGCAGTGTCCACAAGGACACATAAGTGAGGCAGTGTCCACAAGGACACATAAGTGAGGCAGTGTCCACAAGGACACCATAAGTGAGGCAGTGTCCACAAGGACACATAAGTGAGGCAGTGTCCACAAGGACACATAAGTGAGGCAGTGTCCACAAGGACACATAAGTGAGGCAGTGTCCACAAGGACACATAAGTGAGGCAGTGTCCACAAGGACACATAAGTGAGGCAGTGTCCACAAGGACACATAAGTGAGGCAGTGTCCACAAGGACACATAAGTGAGGCAGTGTCCACAAGGACACATAAGTGAGGCAGTGTCCACAAGGACACATAAGTGAGGCAGTGTCCACAAGGACACATAACTGAGGCAGTGTCCACAAGGACACATAAGTGAGGCAGTGTCCACAAGGACACATAAGTGAGGCAGTGTCCACAAGGACACATAAGTGAGGCAGTGTCCACAAGGACACATAAGTGAGGCAGTGTCCACAAGGACACATAAGTGAGGCAGTGTCCACAAGGAAACATAAGTGAGGCACAAGGACACATAAGTGAGGCACATAAGTGAGGCAGTCCACAAGTCCCACAAGGACACATAAGTGAGGCAGTGTTCACAAGGGCACATAAGTGAGGCAGTGTCCACAAGGACACATAAGTGAGGCAGTGTCCACAAGGACACATAAGTGAGGCAGTGTCCACAAGGACACATAAGTGAGGCAGTGTCCACAAGGACACATAAGTGAGGCAGTGTCCACAAGGACACATAAGTGAGGCAGTGTCCACAAGGACACATAAGTGAGGCAGTGTCCACAAGGACACATAAGTGAGGCAGTGTCCACAAGTACACATAAGTGAGGCAGTGCCCACAAGGACACATAAGTGAGGCAGTGTCCACCTGGACACATAAGTGAGGCAGTGTCCACAAGGACACATAAGTGAGGCAGTGTCCACAAGGACACATAAGTGAGGCAGTGTCCACAAGGACACATAAGTGAGGCAGTGTCCACAAGGACACATAAGTGAGGCAGTGTCCACAAGGACACATAAGTGAGGCAGTGTCCACAAGGACACATAAGTGAGGCAGTGTCCACAAGGACACATAAGTGAGGCAGTGTCCACAAGGACACATAAGTGAGGCAGTGTCCACAAGGACACATAAGTGAGGCAGTGTCCACAAGGACACATAAGTGAGGCAGTGTCCGCTGCTTTCCAAGCAACGTATAAAAGCAACTTTAAAATATTCAGTGCGGGACACACATCACTTCTCAGCTTCCTAAGTCCCTGTCAACGACGCTCCTCACATACGTTCCCTTACGTTCCCTCCTACCCAAAGACGTTCCCTCCTACCCGAAGACGTTCCCTCCTACCCGAAGACGTTCCCTCCTACCCGAAGGCGTTCCCTCCTACCCGAAGACATTCCCTCCTACTCGGATACGTCCCTTGATGTTCCTTCCCCCCTGGATACGTTTCCTGACGTTCATCTTTACCCGGATACATTCCCTGTCGTTCAGCTTTACCCGGATACATTCCCTGACTTTCCCTTCTTACTTGGATACGTCCCTTGATATTCCTACCCGGATACGTTCCTTGATGTTGCTATCCGGATACGTTCCCTAATGTTCCTCCCTACCCGGATACGTTCCCTGACGTTCGTCCCTGCCCGGATACGTTACCTGATGTTCCTTCCTACCCGGATACGTTCCCTGACGTTCGTCTTTACCCGGATTCATTCACTGACGTTTGTCCCTTCCCGGGTACGTTTTCTGACGTTCACAGGGAAGGATCACACCGATGTACATCACATGTTGAGTCAAGTTTCGAACCACAGACAGTCACAACCTGACACCGCTGCACTGCAGGTGGCACAATGATGGATAACACCACTGATCCACTCCGTGGGATGATGGATAAACTGTACACTCAGGGAGAGTGACCTAGTAGCGATCAGTGAAGAGGCGGGGCCAGGAGCTCGGACTCGAGCCCCGCAACCTCAACTAGGTGAGTACACACACACACACACACACACACACACACACACACACACACACACACACACACACACACACACACACACTCACACACAAGACTAGTCCCAGAGCTAAGGGGTATGTCCTACGAGGAGAGGTTAAGGGAAATCGACCTGACGACACTGGAGGACAGGAGAGATAGGGGGGGACATGATAACGACATATAAAATACTGAGAGGAATTGACAAGGTGGACAGAGACAGAATGTTCCAGAGACGGGACACAACAACAAGGGGACACAGTCGGAATGTTGTGAAGGGTTAGTGGAGATATGTTGATTGGAGTTAAACATAGTTGTTGGATGGTAACACTATATTGCAGAGTGTGAGAAGGGGGGGATCGTAAATCAAAGAGAGTGGAGAACGCGGTTAACTCTTGGCTCTTCTCGTGAAGAGGGACTTGCCAAAACCCTTGTAACAAGTCCAGGTTCGAAAAGACTTTATCTCCGATGTTGCGTAAAAGATCACCAAGTACAGGAAGTGGGAAGCGATCTGGAATAGTTTTTGGATTTAACTTCCTAAAGTCAATCACTGGGCGCCAAGCATCGTCCTTCTTAGGTACTAGGATCAAGGGCGCATTCCAGGGTGAATTGCTAGGTGCAATAACTCCATCATCGAGCATCTGATTGATCAGTTCTTCTGTGACAGCAACTTGGGAATGAGGCATTCTGTACGCAGGTATATAGATAGGTCTAGTACCAGGTTCAAGGGGATATGATGGGACAATAAGTTCGTTATACCCACCTTCTCACCTGGTAAGGCAATAGCTTTACGACGTTTGTTCAGTAGAGTCAACAAACGCTTGACCTCGTCTGGGAAGTCAGTGGGAGCTAAGTCTTTCTCCTCAACTAGTGGAATGGATTGATCCAGTGAAGTGGATGAGGTGTTCCCTGTTGAAATAGTACCGACCCTCTGGTCAGGTGGCAAGTCATCCTGTACCTGAACAGGGTAAGG
The DNA here is from genome assembly GCF_038502225.1 of Cherax quadricarinatus. NCBI lineage: Eukaryota > Metazoa > Arthropoda > Malacostraca > Decapoda > Parastacidae > Cherax > Cherax quadricarinatus. The sequence goes on from NC_091342.1 coordinate 15,430,066, forward strand.
ATAGTGAACCAGGTCAACGAGATTGGTATTTGCTCTGAGACGAACACTGTGACCAGAAGTGTTTGCAAGGAATAAATGGATCTTACTGTCTCTTACAACATGTAAGGATGGTTCAACAAATAAACCCTTGACCTTGCAGGAATCACTGACAAGTAGGACGTTATCACCATCTGGAACACTAGGAACAACAACAGACACTCTAGTGAGAGCACTAGCCGCAACAGAGACGTCTTTCTGCAGACGGCATGTGACACCAACAAGAGGTGGCATTACTAGTTTCAAGTAATCGTTTTCCGACAAGGCGTCCCCTAGGAAGTATTTCTTCAGTCACAGGGTAGTCAGGAAGTGGAGTAGGTTGGGAAGTGATGTAGTGAAGGTAGGATTCATTCATAGCTTTAAGCAGAAGTTTTATGAAGCTTATGGTGCGGGAAGAGTGACCCAGTAGCGGCCAGTAAAGAGGAGGGGCCAGGAGCTATGACTCGACCCCTGCAACCACAACTAGGTGAGTACACACACACACACACACATACACACACACACACACACACATACACACACACACACACACACACACATACACACACACACACACACACACACACACACACACACACACATACACACACACACACACACACACACACACACACACACACACACACACACACACACACACATATATATATATATATATATATATACATATATATATATATATATATATATATATATATATATATATATATATATATATATATATATATATATATATATATATATATATATATATATATATATATATATATATATATATATATATATATATATATATACATATATGCTAATCTGGGAATAATTCTTTTTTTACATAGATAAAAACAGTAATTTAAAGTAATTAAATATTTTATCAAGAGTTGATGAGCCTCTCCTGATTAAGCCTTTTAATTCTGAGTGAAGATGAAAAGCGTTGGGTCCTTGACGTAATTGCTGTGATTAACACGCTACACTCGTCAGTCCGTTTCTGGCACTGCTCGAAGTTATTTTGTTGACAGTGCTCTTAAAGCAACGTTAAGCTCTTCAGGTCTGACCCCCTTTTTTTTAATACTTTGGGCACGTTTCTGAAGATGGCAAGACAGCTTAAAGGAAACACACGCGAATGCCTTCACTTACTGAAGACGTTTCGGTCCTTGGAGCTTGAGCACTTCAAATACATAGCAAGAGAGTGCTTTTTCATTATTAAATTTATGCAAAGCGCTAAACCCATGTGGGTAACTCAACGCTCTAGACTAAAGAAGCCACTGTGTGGCGAAACGTTTCCAGAATAAATATACCCAAATGTTGCACAAGTATCTCATTTATCAATCTCTGATTTACTCTCCTATAAAAAATAAATGAAAATATAAGTTCCCAGCGAAACATTAGTAAAAACAGACACAAATGCAGTATAATGCGATGCTTTATTGACTACGTTTCGCCCATGTGTTTGATGTTATTTTCCCAGATAACAGAGAACTTTACGGGACGAAGTTTCGCTCATGACTGGGTGAGGAAAACTCTCCTTACAGCTTGTTACATGACAATAAAAAAAAAATACCACGGTGAAATTAGGAAACAAAATCTGAGTGCTCTCGTGTGCTTACACACAGGAAGAGGATTAGGAGGAAGAGGCAAGAGAGGCACATCTTATGTGTTAAACACTGAGTTGACACCTCAGTCAGAGAAGGTGACAACACCTCTGTTCAACGATGGACCTAGCGTCACCTAGTTCCCTCAGTGAGCGACCAAACGTTGACTAGTCCATGCAAAAAGGGCCCCATCCTCACCTAGTCCATCTAAAGAGGGCCCCATCCTCACCTAGTCCATCTAAAGAGGGCCCCATCCTCACCTAGTCCATCCAAAGAGGGACTCATCCTCACCTAGTCTGTTGAGAAATGGCATTACCAGCTAAGTTTAAAGAGTTTGTACGTAACTTAGAAAGACAGCTCATCGCCTGCACAGCCGCCCCTGCAGACGAGGTCTTGAGAAGCTGTAAAGAGTTATAATTTGTAAGATTATAAATTACCCCTAGGGGGTGTTATGTCAGCATATTTCATTCACTGATTGCTGACAAATTACATACTTGTTTGGACTCAAAAATCCGCACCTCACTGCCGACTATAGGTTGATTACAAACTCCTTGCGACTCAAGAACTGCGCAGTCCCCCGTACTACAAGAAATTCGTAACCTATCTTGCTCTTGTAGCTTGAGCTATGGTGTTCTTCACACCTTCGACAGGTATCGGTGACTTGATAGAAGCTGAAGTGTCCTTGGATGTCCACGTCTTCCATAGTCTAGGAATACGCACACTGGTACACTATGTTCAACAAGATTTGTCTTTATTGTTCACAATCTTATCACTAAAGAAGCTGATCACACTTATCTTAAGTGTTTATTGTGTTTTATGAGACACTTTGTTCACACTAACGCACAGATCGTTCTTTGTTGGTTATCCTGGCGTCAGTGTCACTCTCAGTAGAGTCAAAAGTAATCTGAAGACGCCACAGCACCCCACGCCGTTACTGCCCCTTGCACAAAGGAAAAGCTGACATAGTACTTTTGCTTCCTTGCCACTTCCTCGATGAAGCAAAGCAGAATGTTTAAATCTTGCTGTCTTAAGCATAGACAACAATGTCCACTATCTTTAATTTGGTAATAAAGTGGGAGCAGGATTTTCCTTAATTGTCCTGCTAAAGTAAAGAGATGTACTGTCTCTTATTAAAATACACTCTGCAACACTGGACTGCAAGGAGCAGCGGTCGCTTGACCACATCCCATACTCATACTGCATCTGCTATCAATTACTCGCTGTAGCAGTAAACAAGATATTTGCCCCTTCTGAGAGGGCTGGGCCCCTCAGGGCTGAAAGGGGCTGAAGGGGCTGAAAGGGGCTGATAACCCGCTCCTGGAGAAATTTTCTCCACATAGTCCATCCAAAGAGGGTCCCATCCTCACCTAGTCCATCCAAAGAGGGCCCCATCCTCACCTAGTCCATCCAAAGAGGGCCCTATCCTCACCTAGTCCATCCAAAGAGGGACTCATCCTCACTTAGTCCATCCAAAGAGGGAGTCATCCTCACCTAGTCCATCCAAAGAAAGACCTATCCTCACTTAGTCCATTCAAGGGAGAGACTTAGATGCAACAGTTAGTAGATCAGTTAAACTATGATAACCTGACAGCTTGACTGTCACCCTGTCAGTCATACTCGTGTATGCTGTTGGAATGGCAGCCACCAGGGAAAGGTCACTTCCAATGAAGGTTGATGCAGCTTGAGAAGTGTGACAGGTGTAGATCAGTCTCCAGAGTGAAGGATCTCACGCCTGAGTGACAGGTGTTCCTCTCAACGTCCGAGCGACAGGTGTTCATCTCACGCAGTTCTCTGGAAACCTCAGGTGTCTTGTACATCTTGTATATTTTTTTTAACCTTACCTTGAATTTCTTTCAAATACTTTTAATAGAATAATTTTTATTAGTAGAAGTATAGTTTTGACTCACCTGGGACTTTCTTAACCCTAATACAGTTAGGTAAAACAGGAATATATAGCAGACTAAAGGAGAGGTGTAGTGTAGGGGAAAGGAGCGCTTGGAAATAACCTGACTTGACCTGACGGCAGTGTCTTGGCTAAATAAGATCAGCTACTAAAAAGCTTTAGAGATACTAAACCTCCCAGTGTTCTACACAACTGCATTAACAAGATTATATTGATCCTATTTTAAGACGAGTCTGGCCTCACTCCATTTCATTAAATGGTCGTGGGTATCCCTAGGTAGTACACAGATTCCCCTATAAAATGGTTATAACATTAATTTTTAAAGGGGGTGGACCGGTAAGCCATTGGAAGGCCTCGATCAAATGACCAAAAGCTCCAGCTGCGGGTCATCATATGAATAATTCCCGCGTCAGGAAACACTTGTCCTGGTTCCTGACAAACCTCACCTAACCTAATACAGGACACAGGCATTGTTGATATTATCAGTAGGACAGTCTGATTGACTTCACTAGCACAAGCGTCAAAATCCCTGGCTGTTTCTCCCAAGTAAAGTGCATCACAACGTTGTCCCAGGTGGCATAACATACACCCCAGCCCAGGTATCAACAAGGCTTTTTGGTTTGTCACTAGTGAGACCTCTGAATGTGGTGCTGGTGGTAGAAGCCGCTCTCAGCCTTCAATCATTCTGTTGTTGTTTTGTGGAACTATAAATCTGACCGGGGACTCTTAGTGGTGTTGACAATCCATTGTGCACGTTGCGTACGATCACCAATGAAATACCACTTAGCGAAGATTTGGTGGATTAAGTAGCAATCTTCAATATGTCGAAGGTTGCAGACTCTGTAATCCCTAGAAAAGATCCAATGATCACTCCTCAGTTCATTCTGATGCAGTGGTCATTATATATGTCAATTAGGGTGACATAATCTAAAAAAATATTTTTTTAATGATCGTTGCAAAATATATACTTAATTCTCTGAGATTAGATTTTGCCCCCTAAATGACTAGTTTATTGTGCATCCGATATCCATCCTGTGGAGGGTAGCACAAGAACATATGGATACACAAGAAGCCTAGGATTTAGGCCCCAACAGGAGAACATCTGGACTTACATCTACGATTGACTTAATCTGTTACAAGCAAATTTAGAAAATTTGCATAATATGTCTGGTATCTTATTTTCATTAATAAGATACCTTGACATATCACATAGGTTATTATACTGTCTATATCTATATTCTTCAATAAGTGGATAATAAAGCAATAAGTGTTCCAGAAAGTGACCATAGGATCGGCCAACGGCAAAAAGGAGCACTTTTTTATTTAATGTATTGTGTTGGCCAATGACAGAAATCACCATGTATTGAGTGTCGGTTGTCTGTAAAGGAACATTACAAGAAAATGCCTTTGATCATATCTTACAGAAAACAGCTATTCCTCCATTTCCAATCTATAATTTGCTGCATGACACATGACCTTTCAACAAGTTCAAGGTCAGATACGAGAAAAACTTATCTTTAAAACGATCATGATATATATATATATATATATATATATATATATATATATATATATATATATATATATATATATATATATATATATATCTTTCAACAAACCGGTCGTATCCAACCGAATATATATATATATATATATATATATATATATATATATATATATATATATATATATATATATATATATATATATATATATATATATATATATCATGATCGTTTTAAAGATAAGTTTTTCTCGTATCTGACCTTGAACTTGTTGAAAGGTCATGTGTCATGCAGCAAATTATAGATTGGAAATGGAGGAATAGCTGTTTTCTGTAAGATATGATCAAAGGCATTTTCTTGTAATGTTCCTTTACAGACAACCGACACTCAATACATGATGATTTCCAAAACTGATTACCAAACTGATTACCAAAACTGTTGTCCAGAGGGCTGAGGAAGGGTTGTTGAGGTGGTTCGGACATGTAGAGAGAATGGAGCGAAACAGAATGACTTCAAGAGTGTATCAGTCTGTAGTGGAAGGAAGGCGGGGTAGGGGTCGGCCTAGGAAGGGTTGGAGGGAGGGGGTAAAGGAGGTTTTGTGTGCGAGGGGCTTGGACTTCCAGCAGGCATGCTTGAGCGTGTTTGATAGGAGTGAATGGAGACAAATGGTTTTTAATACTTGACGTGCTGTTGGAGTGTGAGCAAAGTAACATTTATGAAGGGATTCAGGGAAACCGGCAGGCCGGACTTGAGTCCTGGAGATGGGAAGTACAGTGCCTGCACTCTGAAGGAGGGGTGTTAATGTTGCAGTTTAAAAACTGTAGTGTAAAGCACCCTTCTGGCAAGACAGTGATGGAGTGAATGATGGTGAAAGTTTTTCTTTTTCGGGCCACCCTGCCTTGGTGGGAATCGGCCGGTGTGACAATAAAAAAATAAAAAAATATATATATATATATACATACATATATATATATATATATATATATATATATATATATATATATATATATATATATATATATATATATATATATATATATATATATATATATACACACACACAAAGTACATGTACATACAATCAACATTTCACTAGCAAGTTAATCACTATTAACAGGATTCATTTCTGGAACATGATTTAACAATATGGTTTACAATATACAAATTCTTAATTAAACTAGCAAATAAAGTGCCTATGTAGAATAAGGTAGTTACTCTCTGAGGAGAGTTACAATAAAAAATAATAATTCATAACACGTCAATATAAATAGAACCAAACAGCAGTAAACCATGATGAAAGTTGTAAACTGAAGGTTGTGTTTACGTGTGTTCCACTACACTGTTGTTTTCATACCTTAGTAATGAAAGACTAACTGAAGTGTTTGGTACGTTACCGTAACCTTCCTCAGACAGTAACCACCGTGTTCAGTACCGGACATCTGAACACCTCGCACATCGGTTAGTTCAGTTAAGCTTTGCATATTGTGTGTTGTTAAAATCACATTCCAAAAATGAATCCTGAAGATGGGATTGATCTGTCACCGAAACGTTGATCGTATATCAGTAAATATCCTGAGAAGTTGCAAGTCTTTCCCACCTGCAATGATGAGGTAAAACTAACTGTTTTGTGTAACTATCCTCACCTAGGTGTGATCACCTAGGGTATCCTCACCTAGGTGTGATCACCTAGGGTATCCTCACCTAGGTGTGATCACCTAGGGTATCCTCACCTAGGTGTGATCACCTAGGGTATCCTCACCTAGGTGTGATCACCTAGGGTATCCTCACCTAGGTGTGATCACCTAGGGTATCCTCACCTAGGTGTGATCGCCTAGGGTATCCTCACCTAGGTGTGATCGCCTAGGGTATCCTCACCTAGGTGTGATCGCCTAGGGTATCCTCACCTAGGTGTGATCGCCTAGGGTATCCTCACCTAGGTGTGATCACCTAGGGTATCCTCACCTAGGTGTGATCACCTAGGGTATCCTCACCTAGGTGTGATCACCTAGGGTATCCTCACCTAGGTGTGATCACCTAGGGTATCCTCACCTAGGTGTGATCACCTAGGGTATCCTCACCTAGGTGTGATCACCTAGGGTATCCTCACCTAGGTGTGATCACCTAGGGTATCCTCACCTAGGTGTGATCACCTAGGGTATCCTCACCTAGGTGTGATCGCCTAGGGTATCCTCACCTAGGTGTGATCGCCTAGGGTATCCTCACCTAGGTGTGATCGCCTAGGGTATCCTCACCTAGGTGTGATCGCCTAGGGTATCCTCACCTAGGTGTGATCACCTAGGGTATCCTCACCTAGGTGTGATCGCCTAGGGTATCTTCACCTAGGTGTGATCACCTAGGGTATCCTCACCTAGGTGTGATCACCTAGGGTATCCTCACCTAGGTGTGATCACCTAGGGTATCCTCACCTAGGTGTGATCACCTAGGGTATCCTCACCTAGGTGTGATCACCTAGGGTATCCTCACCTAGGTGTGATCACCTAGGGTATCCTCACCTAGGTGTGATCACCTAGGGTATCCTCACCTAGGTGTGATCACCTAGGGTATCCTCACCTAAGTGAGATCACCTAGGGTATCCTCACCTAGATGAGATTATCTAGGATACCCTCACCTAGGTGATATTTAGCATATCCCCATCTAGATATCTTACAAGCAACACACCAAAGTGTTCTCTTAGAAACAACACATCAAGTCACCTTCCTCCATCCTGAAGACGGTATTTTAACGACGAAATATGCAGATTACGAAGCGCAGGAGAAAGTCTGTCTTTCATAATCCTGCTCAAGTTGTTTTAAACTTAACAAAAAATATGTATTATTCTCAAGACGTCTATGTTACAACTTCCGCGAGTGTGTTAAGGCGCGCTCTGTTGACTCTCTGTTGGTGTTGCAAAGTGTTTGTATTGAAATACAATTTGTTGACTACGTGCTGGTGTTGCAGAGTGTTTTATTAGGTTACGCTATGTTGACCGTGTGCTGATGTTGCAGAGGGCGAGTTGCAGGCTGTCCGACCCACCTGACTGTGTCCAGCTACCGTGACCTTCTGCACCAGCTGCCTCACTCTGCCCAGCCTGAGCAGGCTCGAGGTACCGCTCTTTATGTCACGGTAAGTGTCTACCTTCCTCTCTAGAGGCCATTCTTACTGTCTGTCTCTAGGTCACTGTCAGTACCTCCCTCTAGGTCACTGTCAGTACCTCTCTCTAGGTCACTGTCAGTACCTCCCTCTAGGTCACTGTCAGTACCTCCCTCTAGGCGGTCACGGTAAGTATGTACCTCCCTCTAGGCGGTCACGGTAAGTATGTACCTCCCTCTAGGCGGTCACGGTAAGTATGTACCTCCCTCTAGGCGGTCACGGTAAGTATGTACCTCCCTCTAGGGCCCTAGGCGGTCACGGTAAGCATGTACCTCCCTCTAGGCGGTCACGGTAAGTATGTACCTCCCTCTAGGCTCCCTCTAGGCGGTCACGGTAAGTATGTACCTCCCTCTAGGCGGTCACGGTAAGTATGTACCTCCCTCTAGGCGGTCACGGTAAGTATGTACCTCCCTCTAGGGCCCTAGGCGGTCACGGTAAGCATGTACCTCCCTCTAGGCGGTCACGGTAAGTATGTACCTCCCTCTAGGCGGTCACGGTAAGTATGTACCTCCCTCTAGGCGGTCCCGGTAAGTATGTACCTCCCTCTAGGCGGTCACGGTAAGTATGTACGGTAAGTATGTACCTCCCTCTAGGCGGTCACGGTAAGTATGTACCTCCCTCTAGGCGGTCACGGTAAGTATGTACCTCCCTCTAGGCGGTCACGGTAAGTATGTACCTCCCTCTAGGCGGTCACGGTAAGTATGTACCTCCCTCTAGGCGGTCACGGTAAGTATGTACCTCCCTCTAGGCGGTCACGGTAAGTATGTACCTCCCTCTAGGCGGTCACGGTAAGTATGTACCTCCCTCTAGGCGGTCACGGTAAGTATGTACCTCCCTCTAGGCGGTCACGGTAAGTATGTACCTCCCTCTAGGCGGTCACGGTAAGTATGTACCTCCCTCTAGGCGGTCACGGTAAGTATGTACCTCCCTATCGGCGGTCACGGTAAGTATGTACCTCCCTCTAGGCGGTCACGGTAAGTATGTACCTCCCTCTAGGCGGTCACGGTAAGTATGTACCTCCCTCTAGGCGGTCACGGTAAGTATGTACCTCCCTCTAGGCGGTCACGGTAAGTATGTACCTCCCTCTAGGCGGTCACGGTAAGTATGTACCTCCCTCTAGGCGGTCACGGTAAGTATGTACCTCCCTCTAGTACATCCTTTTTAATCAAATTTCAAACGGCTTCAACATATCTCTACTCTTTATTTTAAATAAACTTAATACGCTACAGTGATGTACAGATAACTTTCAGAAATACATCAAACACTCATTTTGGAATTGCTATCATTCACTGTTCCCATACACAAGCCACTGGACGAAATGGAAAGAAAACTGAACAAAAGTCAGTGAGACTCAGATCTTGGCTGACCGAGTGAAAATATTTGACCTCCTTTGTTTTCCTCTCGTTATGTGTTGTTAAACAAGTCAGCCGGACATAAGACAAGCCAGTCAGTCAGCCGGACATAAGACAAGCCAGACAGTCAGCCGGACATAAGACAAGCCAGTCAGTCAGCCGGACATAAGACAAGCCAGTCAGTCAGCCGGACATAAGACAAGCCAGTCAGTCAGCCGGACATAAGACAAGCCAGTCAGTCAGCCGGACATAAGACAAGCCAGTCAGTCAGCCGGACATAAGACAAGCCAGTCAGTCAGCCGGACATAAGACAAGCCAGTCAGTCAGCCGGACATAAGACAAGCCAGTCACAGTCAGCCGTCAGTCACTGGAGCATAAGACAAGTCAGTCAGTCAGTCAGCCGGACATAAGACAAGCCAGTCAGTCAGCCGGACATAAGACAAGCCAGTCAGTCAGCCGGACATAAGACAAGCCAGTCAGTCAACTGGAACATAAGACAAGCCAGTCAGTCAACTGGAGCATAAGACAAGTCAGTCAGTCAAGTGGAACATAAGACAAGCCAGTCAGTCAACTGGAACACAAGACAAGCCAGTCAGTCAACTGGAACATAAGACAAGCCAGTCAGTCAACTGGAACATAAGACAAGCCAGTCAGTCAACTGGAACATAAGACGAGTCAGTCAGTCATCTGGAACATAAGACAAGCCAGTCAGTCAACTGGAACATAAGACAAGCCAGTCAGTCAACTGGAACATAAGACAAGCCAGTCAGTCAACTAGAACATAAGACAAGCCAGTCAGTCAACTGGAACATAAGACAAGCCAGTCAGTCAACTAGAACATAAGACAAGCCAGTCAGTCAACTGGAACATAAGACAAGCCAGTCAGTCAACTGGAACATAAGACAAGCCAGTCAGTCAACTGGAACATAAGACAAGCCAGTCAGTCAACTAGAATATAAGACAAGCCAGTCAGTCAACTGGAACATAAGACAAGCCAGTCAGTCAACTAGAACATAAGACAAGCCAGTCAGTCAACTGGAACATAAGACAAGCCAGTCAGTCAACTAGAACATAAGACAAGCCAGTCAGTCAACTGGAACATAAGACAAGCCAGTCAGTCAACTGGAACATAAGACAAGCCAGTCAGTCAACTGGAACATAAGACAAGCCAGTCAGTCAACTAGAATATAAGACAAGCCAGTCAGTCAACTGGAACATAAGGCAAGCCAGTCAGTCAACTGGAACATAAGACAAGCCAGTCAGTCAACTGGAACATAAGACAAGCCAGTCAGTCAACTGGAACATAAGACAAGCCAGTCAGTCAACTGGAACATAAGACAAGCCAGTCAGTCAACTGGAACATAAGACAAGCCAGTCAGTCAACTGGAATATAAGACAAGCCAGTCAGTCAACTGGAACATAAGACAAGCCAGTCAGTCAACTGGAACATAAGACAAGCCAGTCAGTCAACTGGAATATAAGACAAGCCAGTCAGTCAACTGGAACATAAGACAAGTCAGTCAGTCAACTGGAACATAAGACAAGCCAGTCAGTTGGAATATACTGAAAAACTGTCTAATAAAGTGATAACTGCTACACTAGAGACGTTCAGTTAGGTGAACAAGGAGGAGGACGTCGGTTAACCGTCTCTGTGTTTGTGTTGTGTTATCTTGTGCTTTCACATGTGAGCAAGGGAACTGTTAGTTCCCTTCTTTTGTACTGATTACAAAGTAGCTGGAATACAGAAACATAAATGAAAACTCTCCACATGTATTGATAAAAACACAGGATAACTGTTGTTTAAAACACGTTCTCATACATGACATGGACACCGGGTTCAACACAGGGAAACTAGTTAGAGAAAAAAAAAACCGTGAAAGGCAATCTACAGCCTCGCCATCTGCTGCTGCAGAAGAGACCAACACAGCCATCATCTGCTGCTGCAGAAGAGACCAACACAGCCATCATCTGCTGCTGCAGAAGAGACCAACACAGCCATCATCTGCTGAAGAAGAGGCCAACACAGCCATCATCTGCTGCTGCAGAAGAGACCAACACAGCCATCATCTGCTGAAGAAGAGGCCAACACAGCCATCATCTGCTGCTGCGGAAGAGACCAACACAGCCATCATCTGCTGAAGAAGAGGCCAACACAGCCATCATCTGCTGCTGCAGAAGAGACCAACACAGCCATCATCTGCTGAAGAAGAGGCCAACACAGCCATCATCTGCTGCTGCAGAAGAGACCAACACAGCCATCATCTGCTGAAGAAGAGGCCAACACAGCCATCATCTGCTGCTGCGGAAGAGACCAACACAGCCATCATCTGCTGAAGAAGAGGCCAACACAGCCATCATCTGCTGCTGCGGAAGAGACCAACACAGCCATCATCTGCTGAAGAAGAGGCCAACACAGCCATCATCTGCTGCTGCGGAAGAGACCAACACAGCCATCATCTGCTGAAGAAGAGGCCAACACAGCCATCATCTGCTGCTGCGGAAGAGACCAACACAGCCATCATCTGCTGAAGAAGAGACCAACACAGCCATCATCTGCTGCTGCGGAAGAGACCAACACAGCCATCATCTGCTGCTGCGGAAGAGACCAACACAGCCATCATCTGCTGCTGCGGAAGAGACCAACACAGCCATCATCTGCTGCTGCAGAAGAGACCAACACAGCCATCATCTGCTGTGCAGAAGAGGCCAACACAGCCATCATCTGCTGCTGCAGAAGAGACCAACACAGCCATCATCTGCTGCTGCGGAAGAGACCAATACAGCCATCATCTGCTGCTGCAGAAGAGGCCAACACAGCCATCATCTGCTGTGCAGAAGAGGCCAACACAGCCATCATCTGCTGCTGCAGAAGAGACCAACACAGCCATCATCTGCTGCTGCAGAAGAGACCAACATGACCATCATCTGCTGCTGCAGAAGAGACCAACACAGCCATCATCTGCTGCTGCAGAAGAGACCAACACAGCCATCATCTGCTGCTGCAGAAGAGACCAACATGACCATCATCTGCTGCTGCAGAAGAGACCAACACAGCCATCATCTGCTGCTGCAGAAGAGACCAATATGACCATCATCTGCTGCTGCAGAAGAGACCAACACAGCCATCATCTGCTGCTGCAGAAGAGACCAACACAGTCATCATCTGCTGCTGCAGAAGAGACCAATATGACCATCATCTGCTGCTTCAGAAGAGACCAACACAGCCATCATCTGCTGCTGCAGAAGAGACCAACACAGCCATCATCTGCTGCTGCAGAAGAGACCAACACAGCCATCATCTGCTGCTGCAGAAGAGACCAGCACAGCCATCATCTGCTGCTGCAGAAGAGACCAACACAGCCATCATCTGCTGCTGCAGAAGAGACGAACACAGCCATCATCTGCTGCTGCAGAAGAGACCAACACAGCTATCATCTGCTGCTGCAGAAGAGACCAACACAGCCATCATCTGCTGCTGCAGAAGAGGCCAACATGACCATCATATGCTGCTGCAGAAGAGACCAACATGGCCATCATCTGCTGCTGCAGAAGAGACCAACATGACCATCATCTGCTGCTGCAGAAGAGGCCAACATGACCATCATCTGCTGCTGCAGAAGAGGCCAACATGACCATCATCTGCTTCAGAAGCGGTTAACATCGCCATCGACGCTAACAACGAAGAGGACCAGAAACAAGCGGAAGAGCAGAGAGAAGCAGAACAGAAGGATATGAAAGGACAAAATGAAACCAAGAAACAAGGTGAATCGGAGGGACACGAAGGAACGAAGGGACACGGAGGACGAGAGAGACACGGGAGGAACACGGAGGAAGTGAAGGACACTGAGGAACAGAGGGACGCGAGAGGAACAGAGGAACTCGAAGGAAGAGGGAGGGATACGGAGGAACAAGGACACGGGAGGAACGGAGGGACAGAGTAAAGATGAGAAAGAACATCATGTAGACTTACTGAGTGAATGGGTCATCACCGAGGGAAGTGAGAAGACAATTAAAAGAGGCAAGTATAACAAAGGATATATTGGTCTGGGTTATACATGGTACGTGTAGTTGGTAGTGTGAGGTTGTAACTAACACCTGTCTAAAGGCCTACAAACTAAACATAAAACTTAAAAGATAAGGCAAATGAGTTTTTCAAATGCTAACTGGAAGAACTGTGTAAACTAGAATACTGGATTCACATTCAGACAGTGTGTTTGGCAAAGACACACTACGAGCGTCACACCTTGTTAGGTACACTAACTAAAAAAAAAAAGGAATACTACACATGATGATCGAGTATTTACTGTATGTTTGCCATTTTCAAAAGACCTGGTAAACTACATGTTTGTGGAAGAGAAAAAGAAAGAAAATTTAAATACAATACTTGGTTCCAACAATGCAATAACTCGCTCCACTTAAAGAATGTCAGAAAACATTCCCTGTCCACTGGTCAGTCGTATCAAAGACAGCGAATTCTTTCTCACTGTAGATTTGCGAGATCTCGGATGTTGCAAATCTGGCCAATCTTTTGGTTTATGTTCGTTACTTATTTAAAGTTACAGTTTATGAGTTTTGTGTTTTGTTGGTCCCTTGTTGCATCCATGAGAGTTAATGGCGTCGGCTGGGCGTACTGTAGAAACACGTACTCATACAGCCATGTCAGTCATAGAGAAACAAAGAATTAGCAATACAGTGTCCTGGGTTTACTGAAGAGTTCACATAGAGGCTCTTGCTGCTAAAAAGTGCAAAATAAGCTTATGTCAGTGCCTAATGGTTCGATAAAAAAAAAAATAGTAAACTTCAAAGCTCGCCCCCTAAATTCAGGGAATTTTGCAACTCTGCAACAAAACGAGCAGCGAACATGATACAGTTCTCTTGCACACTGAAGTGCGCTCTTGTCACCTGGCAAAGTCATGACAAGGCTATTTGAACAGAGATGTGAAATTCACCAATTATTTGTGGACAATCTGTTGTACTTGTTTTCTTGCCTGAAATTCAGAGCACTGGTTACAAAATTTATCAGAACTAGAAAATATTTTTTGGCTATAAATGAACTGAAAGTCTCATAGATGTCAGCGCTACAGCGTTTAACACACAAGTTAAAGTCAAACTAATGATAAAAAAGAATAACTGACATTCTCGTCAAGCTGGATAAACGTGAATTCCCGTCAGTGCTCTCCAACAGTACAAGAATTCCTCGAAACAAATGATATTGCGTTGGATGAGCAGGTGTTAGTGGACAGGTCCAGCAAGTGAGTCAGCAGCCAGGCAGGTACTAACCCCTAGGTATCAGTCTCACTTGGATATGCAATCCATTTGATGTTTCTGCCTCTGTCCCGCACCTGTCGCTTCATAAACAGCAGCAACTAATGGAGTTAGTGGTGTGATGGGAGACTGCAAATATAATTTAAACGAACACCACTGGTAGATTTATGGGCACAATCCACGTAGTGTGGCTTCCTATTTTACACAGGAGTCCCTAGTCTACTTCTCGGGAAAGACAGTCGACCAGCTTTTAGCATCAATTTACTGCTAGGTGAAAAGTGACAAGTGACAGGAGAATTGCCTATATCTAGCCCATACCAGGATAGTGCTCGGGTGGCTGGGTTGTGAGACGAGGGCGCTACCCTTTACACGCATCAGTATAGTATTTATACTGGTAATATTTTGATGTGATGGTAGTGATAACCTTCACTGTCCCAGGAACTGCTTCTACTGTAGTTAGTGAGGCGAGACGTTGACGCAAGTCTCCGTCTCGCAGTAGATGTAGCAGTAGAAAGAAAGTAGTAGATAGATAGCAGTAGATAGAAAGCCAGGAGCTAGTAGACTATTTTGGCTAGCATTATGCTAGTAGATACTTAACGATTCCAACGGAAATAAACCACAATGCTTGGTTTTACTGGAGGTTAATAACCCGCACTGCGAGGTTAATAACCCGCACTGCGAGGTTAATAACCCGCACTGCGAGGTTAATAACCCGCACTGCGAGGTTAATAACCCGCACTGCGAGGTTAATAACCCGCTGACAGCGTTTCAGCGTCATTCTGTCGCCTCACACCTTTAAAGATGACTTACACTGACGCCACCAACACAAGTGTGTCTTGTATGGTGAACTTTGCTCCACACCAACAATGAACCAACTTCCGTGACTTCACAAGTTTTCAGGTTATGCGAGAACAAAAGTTATTTGATTAATATGGATAATATTTATGTTGACAACCATGGTTCTTGGTATATTTTACTTATTCCTAGAGTTCGTCTTCTCTCACAGTCTAACCTGACGCCACACTTCCTTCGTGACTGTCAGCTCAACAAGCCTGGCACACATACACAGAGGAACTCGGTTGTCGAATTTAATTCGTTCCAGATGTCGATTCGACAACCAATTGCTAGCACCCCCGTAGGCCTACAAATATATTTCAAAGTTCCTGAATAGGCACTATAAGATGGAAGTGACTCAATTTCCGCTTAAAAACTTCCTTCGGGAAAAAATTATTATATCTGGAGCAAAATCAAAATAACTGAATGAAATAGACAATAGGATAAATATTATTTAGTTGAAGGCTAAATTTAAAGCAATGTGAGAATGATCAGTATTGTTGAAAATTTCGTCATTCTGAGGCAGACAAACTAATACCGGCGAACATCTGTGGGTATCCATGTATCATGCAAGTGTTTTTGTATGTATCCTTCATGCAGGTATCTTTATATGTATGCATCATGTAGGTATCTTCGTATGTATGCAACATGCAGATATGTATGTATAGTTCATAGAAATATCTCTGTACGCATGTATGTATTAGTCGTTATTAATCCCAGGTTTATCATCATTTCATTTCAATAGGTCTACTGTATTAATAAAATAACTGGTTGACATGCGTTCAACTCTTCTCTACTACTACACTTAACTTTGTTGACATGTGACCAGACGTGGTACACCGGTACATTGCTGAGGTGGTCTTGAAAGTAGTAGTAACTCTCGTTGTAATAAAGTTGGTAGAATTACCGACAATATGTAAAGTAAAAGGACACAAGTGCAACTAATGTGACATTTATTGTGGCAACGTTTCGCTCTCCAGGAGCTTTATCAAGCCATTACAAACAATACATGGACACAGAGGGTATATAAAGGCTCAGAGTGAGGTGTAATACTAGTGAGGTAACATTTCGATGTTCACTAGTGGTAGTGGTAGTAGTAGTAGTAGTAGTAGTAGTAGTAACAAAAATAATACAATATGGAAGAGCAATTAATTCGTACATGAGTAAAAGGATATAAAAGCTATTACTTGGGTAACATAAAAATAGGTTGGACAAATATAGACTGGAAAGAGGCAGGTTTTTTTCAGTGTTCACTCTCTGTAATGTGCTTTGTGTAGTATAACAGGAGAGACTATGTGATGGCAGGGTTTACTGTTTTCAGGAGGATTCTTGCTAAGACTTCGGAGATGGTGAAGCTGCCGTTGTTTTGTTTAATTGTATTCGAAACAGCGATCAGTTGCACTTGTGTCCTTTTATTTTACAGTAGTAACTCTCACCACAGACTGTGGTGTCGCACTTGCATTTATTAATGTCTGTTTATAATGGTGTGAGTTATACCTTGCAGCACACACTATGCTGCTACAGCAATAACACTGAACCCATCTGTTTATTGTTTATAATTCTACCCGTTCTAACTCAGCTCTTAAGCCTTCATTTTCCAGCCATTTTTTTTTAGAAAGACCTGGGTACGAAGCATTTTGTTGAGATTAAATTGTCCCTTAGATAAGTATAACTTTGTCACTAATAAAATCAGGTTTAATTCGACAATACGTAAGGTTATATATTTATAAGAAGAAGCTATGCTGGAGCAGGGTAATAATAAAGGCATTACTGTTGTTGTTACAGGCAGTGGTGGTGTTCTATGTGGCACTGTTGCTGGTGCTAGTAGGGGGGGGACTCAGGAGGAGGGCCAACAGAGGCACCTCAACATCCGGTCGCCGTCATATCCTCACGTACTCACCCAACACTGGCATCGCCAAGCCAGCACTGGCCGACCACCACCCACAACCTGAACCTTCAGCCACCCAGGTGTAGCACCTCTGTAAGCACTCAACCAGGAGTGCCAGCACCCAGGATACTAACAACTGTGTGTGACACATCACATGCAGGTATAACACCAATGTAAACACTTAACCAGGAGTGCCAGCAGCTAGAATACTAACACCTGCGTGTGTCACATCACACGCAGGTGTAACACCAATGTAAATACTCTACCAGGAGTGTCAGCAGCCAAGATACTAAGGATGTGAAAAGCTCTATACATAACTAGTAGACCATCGCTGGGGAGGACCACCAATAGTATCCACAAACCACAACCTAAATTATTTCTGAGGACCACGAGTATCCATGAACCTCAACTTTAAGTATCTGTGTGTAGGTAAGTGCATATCAACGCACTCGTAGGTTAAGTCAATTACCTTTTTGTAAGTGCATGTGCTTATATTTTGTAAGTGCATGTACTTATATTTTATAAGTGCAAGTACTTATATTTTATAAGTGCAAGTACTTATATTTTGTAAGTGCAAGTACTTTTTTTGTAAGTGCAAGTACTTATTATTTGTAAGTGCATGTGCTTATATTCTGAGATTTCTAGTAGAAGTTATTCCATGGAGTCCCACATTCAGCTTTGAATGAACTTGATCCGAGGAAATGGAGGTGGGACGTACACAGCAAAATGTTTTAAATGCTGTGTTAAACTGTGTTAAACTAGCTGTGTTAAACTAGCTGTGTTAAACTAGCTGTGTTAAACTAGCTGTGTTCTGTGTAACTGTATATCCAATGGAGGAGTATCAGAAGTAATCTTGATCCTGTTAGACAGAATCGGAAGTAATCTTGATCCTGTTAGATAGTATCAGAAGTAATCTTGATCCTGTTAGATAGTATCAGAAGTAATCTTGACCCTGTTAGACAGACTCGGAAGTAATCTTGCTCCTGTTAGACAGAATCGGAAGTAATCTTGCTTCTGTTAGACAGAATCGGAAGTAATCTTGATCCTGTTAGATAGTATCAGAAGTAATCTTGATCCTGTTAGATAGTATCAGAAGTAATCTTGACCCTGTTAGACAGACTCGGAAGTAATCTTGCTCCTGTTAGACAGAATCGGAAGTAATCTTGCTTCTGTTAGACAGAATCGGAAGTAATCTTGATCCTGTTAGATAGTATCAGAAGTAATCTTGATCCTGTTAGATAGTATCAGAAGTAATCTTGATCCTGTTAGACAGAATCGGAAGTAATCTTGCTCCTGTTAGACAGAATCGGAAGTAATCTTGCTCCTGTTAGACAGAATCGGAAGTAATCTTGATCCTGTTAGATAGTATCAAAAGTAATCTTGATCCTGTTAGATAGTATCAGAAGTAATCTTGACCCTGTTAGACAGAATCGGAAGTAATCTTGCTCCTGTTAGACAGAATCGGAAGTAATCTTGATCCTGTTAGATAGTATCAAAAGTAATCTTGATCCTGTTAGATAGTATCAGAAGTAATCTTGACCCTGTTAGACAGAATCGGAAGTAATCTTGACCCTGTTAGACAGAATCGGAAGTAATCTTGATCCTGTTAGATAGTATCAGAAGTAATCTTGATCCTGTTAGATAGTATCAGAAGTAATCTTGATCCTGTTAGTTAGTATCAGAAGTAATCTAGATCTTGTTAGATAGTATCAGAAGTAATCTTGATCCTGTTAGATAGTATCAGAAGTAATCTTGATCCTGCTAGACAGAATCGGAAGTAATCTTGATCCTGTTAGATAGTATCAAAAGTAATCTTGATCCTGTTAGATAGTATCAGAAGTAATCTTGATCCTGTTAGACAGAATCAGAAGTAATCTTGACCCTGTTAAATAGCATCAGAAGTAATCTTGATCCTGTTAGATAGTATCAGAAGTAATCTTGATCCTGTTAGAAAGTATCAGAAGTAATCTTGATCCCGTTAGACATAATCAGAAGTAATCTTGATCCTGTTAGACAGCATCAGAAGTAATATTGATCCTGTTAGAATCAGAAGTAATCTTGTTCCTGTTAGACAGAATCAGAAGTAATCTTGATCCTATTAGACAGAATCAGAAGTAATCTTGATCCTGTTAGACAGAATAAGAAGTAATCTTGATCCTGTTAAACAGAATCAGAAGTAATCTTGATCCTGTTAGACAGAATCAGAAGTAATCTTGATCCTGTTAGACAGAATCAGAAGTAATCTTGATCCTATTAGACAGAATCAGAAGTAATCTTGAACCTGTTAGACAGAATCAGGAATAATCTTGATCCTGTTAGATAATATCAGGAAATGTAATACTCACGAAATATCAAACGCAAGTAACAGTGTTTGTAAAACTTACAAAATATCAGGACAAAGAGTAAGGAATGTGACGATTACACAATATAAAAAAAAAGAATACAGAGTTATGAATAAACTGACACACACACACACACACACACACACACACACACACACACACACACACACACACACACACACACACACACACACACACCGGCTAAATTATACATTTTATGAACAAAGATTTTCTTACAGCTGAGCAAATAATATGAACAAGTTTGGAATTGTGTAGAGACAAACACATTAAGTTTGGAATTGTGTAGAGACAAACACATTACTTTTGGAATTGTGTAGAGACAAACACATTAAGTTTGGAATTGTGTAGAGACAAACACATTACTTTTGGAATTGTGTAGAGACAAACACATTAAGTTTGGAATTGTGTAGAGACAAACACATTAAGTTTGGAATTGTGTAGAGACAAACACATTAAGTTTGGAATTGTGTAGAGACAAACACATTACTTTTGGAATTGTGTAGAGACAAACACATTAAGTTTGGAATTGTGTAGAGACAAAAACATTACTTTTGGAATTGTGTAGAGACAAACACATTAAGTTTGGAATTGTGTAGAGACAAACACATTAATTTTGGAATTGTGTAGAGACAAACACATTAATTTTGGAATTGTGTAGAGACAAACACATTACTTTTGGAATTGTGTAGAGACAAACACATTAAGTTTGGAATTGTGTAGAGACAAACACATTAATTTTGGAATTGTGTAGAGACAAACACATTAATTTTGGAATTGTGTAGAGACAAACACATTAATTTTGGAATTGTGTAGAGACAAACACATTAATTTTGGAATTGTGTAGAGACAAACACATTAAGTTTGGAATTGTGTAGAGACAAACACATTAATTTTGGAATTGTGTAGAGACAAACACATTAATTTTGGAATTGTGTAGAGACAAACACATTAATTTTGGAATTGTGTAGAGACAAACACATTAATTTTGGAATTGTGTAGAGACAAACACATTAATTTTGGAATTGTGTAGAGACAAACACATTAATTTTGGAATTGTGTAGAGACAAACACATTAATTTTGGAATTGTGTAGAGACAAACACATTAATTTTGGAATTGTGTAGAGACAAACACATTAATTTTGGAATTGTGTAGAGACAAACACATTAATTTTGGAATTGTGTAGAGACAAACACATTAATTTTGGAATTGTGTAGAGACAAACACATTAATTTTGGAATTGTGTAGAGACAAACACATTAATTTTGGAATTGTGTAGAGACAAACACATTAATTTTGGAATTGTGTAGAGACAAACACATTAATTTTGGAATTGTGTAGAGACAAACACATTAATTTTGGAATTGTGTAGAGACAAACACATTACTTTTGGAATTGTGTAGAGACAAACACATTAATTTTGGAATTGTGTAGAGACAAACACATTAATTTTGGAATTGTGTAGAGACAAACACATTAATTTTGGAATTGTGTAGAGACAAACACATTAATTTTGGAATTGTGTAGAGACAAACACATATATTTTGGAATTGTGTAGAGACAAACACATTAAGTTTGGAATTGTATAGAGACAAACACATTAAGTTTGTGTAGACACCAGCAAAAGAATCCCTTACTACGTATTTTGTATGTATAAAAATAAATCATATGGAAATAAAAATGAAACTGTAATGTTGAATGTTTTAGTAACCTCAACATCAATGTTAACACCACATTACTGTGAACACCGTCACATCAATGTTAACACCACATTACTGTGAACACCGTCACATCAATGTTAACACCACATTACTGTGAACACCGTCACATCAATGTTAACACCACATTACTGTGAACACCGTCACATCAATGTTAACACCACATTACTGTGAACACCGTCACATCAATGTTAACACCACATTACTGTGAACACCGTCACATTACTGTGAACACCGTCACATTACTGTGAACACCGTCACATTACTGTGAACACCGTCACATTACTGTGAACACCGTCACATTACTGTGAACACCGTCACATTACTGTGAACACCGTCACATTACTGTGAACACCGTCACATCAATGTGAACACCGTCACATCAATGTGAACACCGTCACATCAATGTTAACACCACATTACTGTGAACACCGTCACATCAATGTGAACACCGTCACATTACTGTGAACACCGTCACATCAATGTGAACACCGTCACATTACTGTGAACACCGTCACATTACTGTGAACACCGTCACATCAATGTGAACACCGTCACATTACTGTGAACACCGTCACATCAATGTTAACACCACATTACTGTGAACACCGTCACATCAATGTGAACACCGTCACATTACTGTGAACATCGTCACATCAATGTGAACACCGTCACATCAATGTGAACACCGTCAACCACCACTCCTGGTGACGTTACCTTCCTCTAGTGTCATCAACCACCACTCCTGGTGACGTTACCTTCCTCTAGTGTCATCAACCACCACTCCTGGTGAAGTTACTTTCCTCTAGTGTCATCAACCACCACTCCTGGTGAAGTTACTTTCCTCTAGTGTCATCAACCACCACTCCTGGTGATGTTACTTTCCTCTAGTGTCATCAACCACCACTCCTGGTGAAGTTACTTTCCTCTAGTGTCATCAACCACCACTCCTGGTGAAGTTACTTTCCTCTAGTGTCATCAACCACCACTCCTGGTGATGTTACTTTCCTCTAGTGTCATCAACCACCACTCCTGGTGATGTTACTTTCCTCTAGTGTCATCAACCACCACTCCTGGTGATGTTACTTTCCTCTAGTGTCATCAACCACCACTCCTGGTGAAGTTACTTTCCTCTAGTGTCATCAACCACCACTCCTGGTGAAGTTACTTTCCTCTAGTGTCATCAACCACCACTCCTGGTGAAGTTACTTTCCTATAGTGTCATCAACCACCACTCCTGGTGATGTTACTTTCCTCTAGTGTCATCAACCACCACTCCTGGTGATGTTACCTTCCTCTAGTGTCATCAACCACCACTCCTGGTGATGTTACTTTCCTCTAGTGTCATCAACCACCACTCCTGGTGATGTTACTTTCCTCTAGTGTCATCAACCACCACTCCTGGTGAAGTTACTTTCCTCTAGTGTCATCAACCACCACTCCTGGTGAAGTTACTTTCCTCTAGTGTCATCAACCACCACTCCTGGTGATGTTACTTTCCTCTAGTGTCATCAACCACCACTCCTGGTGATGTTACTTTCCTCTAGTGTCATCAACCACCACTCCTGGTGATGTTACTTTCCTCTAGTGTCATCAACCACCACTCCTGGTGAAGTTACTTTCCTCTAGTGTCATCAACCACCACTCCTGGTGATGTTACTTTCCTCTAGTGTCATCAACCACCACTCCTGGTGAAGTTACTTTCCTCTAGTGTCATCAACCACCACTCCTGGTGAAGTTACTTTCCTCTAGTGTCATCAACTACCACTCCTGGTGATGTTACTTTCCTCTAGTGTCATCAACCACCACTCCTGGTGACGTTACTTTCCTCTAGTACTTTCCTCTAGTGTCATCAACCACCACTCCTGGTGATGTTACTTTCCTCTAGTGTCATCAACTACCACTCCTGGTGATGTTACTTTCCTCTAGTGTCATCAACCACCACTCCTGGTGATGTTACTTTCCTCTAGTGTCATCAACCACCACTCCTGGTGATGTTACTTTCCTCTAGTGTCATCAACCACCACTTCCGATAATCGTGTCTCATCAACCACATTTCGTGAAAAGAAAGAAATATATTACATTATCTAAGGGTTTGCCAAAGTATCGGTACCGGTATCAAAATATGTGAATATGGCCTATTTTCATGGCATCGGTATCGATGAAAAGGTGGCCGATACCAGCCGATACTTTTTAAATATTAATATTACACAAATACTTAAAAGTGAAAGAAACTAAATCACTACCTCGCCACTGTGAGAGTTACACACACACACACTAACGCAGTTCATACACTTAAGCTGGTTATCCGTGATTGTATTCTGGGGTCGAATAATGAAAGACATCATCGCAGATTGTAGGCAAATAGAGAGTTACTTCAGTTACTCTCTCCTAGCCTGCAGTTAGCCTGAGACTCTTCAAAGAGTAACTGAACTACGAAAACACAAGCTCATTTACGATGTACCTGCCCATTGGTGCAGCACTTGCTTAGTGTTTGGTCGTATCTACAAACAACAATGTTATTGCAAGTATACTGCTTAGATAAGACACATCTAAGAACATAAGAACATAACAAAAAAGGAAGTGCAACAGGCCTACTGGCCTATGCGAGGCAAGTCCAATTCTCCCACCGGCTTAAGCCAATGCCTTGACCTAGTGAGGTCAGACACGTGACTTAATACAATGGAAATATTTGGAATATGATCGCCAAGTTACCCTCTGTGTTTAACAAAATAATTATAAGTCTTGGTAAAGAATAAAGGGCACAATACCGTGACTGGAACACTACGCAAATAACCCGCACATAGGAGAGAGAAACTTGTGACGACGTTTCGGTCTGACTTGGGGACAGCAAAAGCAATGAAGTGACAAAGATGTGATCGGTCCATCAGCAACCTTGAAAAAGCAGTCTTGAGGTAGTCAGTCCCTCAGCCATGAGAAATGTTCAGTTTCTTAGTCTTGAACGTTAATCAAAACTAATGAAGCTGAACACTTTATGGCTGAGGGACTGAACATATTAAAACTATATTTTCAAGGTTGTTGATCCCCTCAAGGGAGGTTCCTTGACGCTGGTGAGGGACTCTTGATCTAGAGAATTGGATCTGTGCTCCGGTTCCTTGAATTGAGTCTGAATACCTTCCCCCCCAGGCGTTGTATAATCCTACGGGTTTAGCGCTCCCTATAATAATAATAATAATAATAATAATAATAATAATAATAGTAATAATAATAATAATAATGATAATCAAGGTTGTCGAAGTGAACACATCATGTAAACCAGTGCACAGCTTCAGCCTCACTCTTCAGTAGAGTGACAGACTCTCCACCACTGGAGAGAACTTCTACTCTCCTGACAGGAACAAATTAACCACCCAAAATGGGGAGATGTCGGCGTTCCTCAACTTGAAGCTGATGTAAGTTCGACATGAAAGTGGTTCGCTGGTACAGCCCCAGCTGACGTCATGGACTCCAGGCTGATGGACCGATTACCTCAAACTCCTCTGATCTTCAACCATTCTTCTCTGTAATGGACTGATGAAGTCACTGTGTGGCGAAACGTTTCCACAATACAGACACTCAAGTGTTTCACAAGTGTCTGTTTCATCATCCTGTTGGTTCTCTGAATCATTTATCCAAATATTATTAATTTTTATTTCAAATATTAGAATAACGCATTTTTTTTTCTATTTTTCAGATGTGTTTCTTCGAAGTAAAAAAAAAAAAAACTAACTTGTATAATGGAAAAGTCAGTTAATTCAGTTTAATATTGAAGAGAAATTCTTTCTCAAATTTTCAACTATAACTTTTTTATTTCCAGTTTACAGTTGTTACAATAATATAAGTTCTCTTCTAATATTTTTTTTTAAATTTGAACAAACAGTATTATAAGATTATCGTTTCATGTTTACTGTAACTACATATAACTCAGATTTCAGATTTTCACGACCGATTTCAGATAACTAAATACTGAGACAGATTCAGAAATGTTATTTTTTTTTGTACAGTTTATAAGACTGACGAGGACTGACTCATCAGTAATGATATTGTCATCTCACAGATATATACTAATTTAATATTTAACCTCCCTGGTTTGTTTTAATATCTACTGAGCAATAAGCATTCATTCTCTTATATACTGAACACAGTTATCGTATTACAAATAAAACATACAGAAAAATTATCGGTAATGGTATCGGTATTGGCCTTAAAATTGAGTTCTGATATCAATATCTGGCGTAGAATTGAGTACTAGTATCGATATCGGGCTTAAAACTAAGTACTAGTATTGATATCGGGCTTAAAATTGAGTATCGGTAACACTTTGGTTTAGTTTGATCCTGAGCTCAGCCTTCTGGCTGGTCACAGCCGCTGACAATATGCCTAATAAATCACAACATAAACTTGCTTCTTCCAGCAGTCATCTTTTATCTCTCTGAGTGATCTATTTACTCTGCTGCTCTTATCTCTCCCATCAACACCCACCCAAGCAGGATACTCCATCATCAACCCCCACCCACCCGCCCGCATTCTAGTCCAATCTAACTTGGTGTCCGGGGGTATGGGGAAACATCGCTTAGCTTCGGCTAAGCGCCCATGCTTATCGCGGGTCTAGCTCCGTGGTAAAGTACTGTAGACTCTGATACAGAGTTTGGAGGCTCGAGTCCTGCTGTGGACGTAGAGAAATATATATATATATATATATATATATATATATATATATATATATATATATATATATATATATATATATATATATATATATATATATATATATATATATATATATGCGCTGATAACTTCCCCACTGACTATAACAATCCTGGTGCTCTAAGTCTCAACTTACTAAGTGATCAATACCACTTAGCTCTTACCACAACTTACTGGTACTTTCTGAGGCTTAACAACTACACAGGGAACTTCTCTACCTCTAACAACATGGATGATTATGTTGCCTACCTTAAATACCCACCTATGTTGCCTACCTCTTCTGATACCCACCTGTGTTGCCCACCTCTTTCGTTGTCACATCATGTCTTCCTGGAGGATACCCACATCATGCTTTCACATGAGTTCTTGAAGAGAATCCTGAAACTGTATGCTTGTCTGCTGCAGTTTGGTCTTGTCTGCAGCAGTGTAGTCTTGCCTGCTGCAGTCTGATCTTGCCTGCTGCAGTGTAGTCTTGTCTGCAGCAGTATAGTCTTGCTTGCTGCAGTCTGGTCTTGCCTGCTGCAGTCTGGTCTTGCCTGCTGCAGTCAGGTCTTGCCTGCTGCAGTCAAGTCTTGCCTGCTACAGTCTGGTCTTGTCTGCTGCAGTGTAGTCTTGCCTGCAGCAGTGTAATCTTGCCTGCAGCAGTGTAATCTTCCCTGCAACAGTGTAATCTTGCCTGCAGCAGGCAGGACTCAACTTTCCACACAAGATGTTTCTCATGGCGTCACTATATGCAAGGCTGGAGCCAGCAATGGGAGGCACTTTGTAAACATTCTGATGAGAATCTCTCTCTCTCTCTCTCTCTTGACGTGTGTGCACTGAGAGCACCAGTGCACGCACACCTGTCTCTTTTGACGTGTGTGCACAATGAGAGCACCAGTGCACGAACACCTGTCGCTCTTGACGTGTGTGCACATCTCAGTAGTACCAGTACCAGTACCAGTTACCAGTAGTATGACTCACTACCAACTGTCTGTGTGAATCACTTGTTATTCACTGTTACCGCTGACCCTAGCATATTTTGAACGCCGCTCACCCTCTAGGAATCATCTCGTGAGTCAATTGAAGGATAGACAGGAGAGACGCAGGTCAGGCTTGGCGCTTCTCATACATTCCCTTTTAATATACTCCATTATTGCCTACGTGAGTATCCTTACCCAATTCCACGTTCCGGAACCCACAGGACACACACTGAGAACACCAGTGCACGAACACCTGGAGGACTGGATATGAATCACTTTTACTTTAATTAATTCCGTTACAACTACATTTAGGATTAAAATATTCTTGGCTGGAGGTGAACAGGTGACATGTAGCCTTAATGACCCTTGAGAGAAGTGCCAGTCAGCAGGAAGTGCCAGTCAGCAGGAAGCGCCAGTCAGCAGGAAGTGCCAGTCAGCAGGAAGTGCCAGTCAGCAGGAAATGCCAGTCAGCAGAAACGAAGTGCCAGTCAGCAGGGAGGAAGTGCCAGTGAGAAGTGGGCACAACCACCGGCTGATTGACACTAAAACAGTCAACAAGGCGTCATCTCAGGTTAACTACTGATATATTCGGCAACCAGTCTATCAAACACTACTTGCCAGCCAGGTGTGGAGATAACTCACAATATATTAGCATATACCTTAATAGCTTTATTTAGTGCACGTTATTTCAAGGATCACTGGATGTGAAGGCAACACGTAGTCTGACTCCCCCTTTCTCTCTACAGTACTATATCTGCGGAAACTTGTGCAGTTAAACACCTCTATTTGGATCTACACAAATCAAAACCAGAGGGCACTCCTTGCACACGAAAGGTTACACTTAATCTTTAAGAACTAGGACAGGCAGGACAAGTTCTGGGGACAGCTTACAAAGGAATATACAAGGTTCTTGAAACACTTTACAAATGCGCGTAAAAGATTCTGGAGAAAGCTTACAAAGACATGCAAACAATTCTGGGAACAGCTTATAAAGGCTTCTACACCAGAGTGTAGGTCAGACTTAAAAGGCGGCCTGGGTTCAAGGTAAGAAACCTGAAACTGTCTACCAACCTTGTGGTGCGTGCAGCAAGGTGCGTGTACACATTCACACACTTAAATTATGCTGTGAGAAGTGAATGTCACACACGCACCTCCTCCAGTCTAGACTCAAGTCTCCCTCAGATCCTAAGAGGAAAACATCGGTGCCCGTGTACTGTAAGGAAGACAACTATTAGTCTACACTATATTTCAAGCAGAAAATATAGCACAACTACTGTGGTGATATTTAAATGTTAAATAGATGGTGTCACATTAGACAACCAGAGTTCAGTAGTGTCAATGAATTAGAGTACAAGAATGACCACCAGTGTTTCTGAATCATGACACCAGAATGATCACCAGGGTGTCTGAATCATGACACAAGAATGACCACCAGTGTGTCTGAATCATGACACAAGAATGACCACCAGTGTCTGAATCATGACACAAGAATGACCACCAGGGTGTCTGAATCATGACACAAGAATGACCACCAGTGTGTCTGAATCATGACACCAGAATGATCACCAGGGTGTCTGAATCATGACACAAGAATGACCACCAGTGTGTCTGAATCATGACACCAGAATGACCACCAGTGTGTCTGAATCATGACACAAGAATGACCACCAGTGTGTCTGAATCATGACACAAGAATGACCACCAGGGTGTCTGAATCATGACACAAGAATGACCACCAGTGTCTGAATCATGACACAAGAATGACCACCAGTGTGTCTGAATCATGACACAAGAATGACCACCAGGGTGTCTGAATCATGACACAAGAATGACCACCAGGGTGTCTGAATCATGACACAAGAATGACCACCAGGGTGTCTGAATCATGACACCCACCAGAATCATGACACAAGAATGACCACCAGTGTGTCAGAATCATGACACAAGAATGACCACCAGTGTGTCTGAATCATGACACAAGAATGACCACCAGTGTGTCTGAATCATGACACAAGAATGACCACCAGTGTGTCAGAATCATGACACAAGAATGACCACCAGTGTGTCTGAATCATGACACAAGAATGACCACCAGTGTGTCAGAATCATGACACAAGAATGACCACCAGTGTGTCTGAATCATGACACAAGAATGACCACCAGTGTGTCTGAATCATGACACAAGAATGACCACCAGTGTGTCAGAATCATGACACAGGAATGACCACCAATGTGTCTGAATCATGACACAAGAATAACTACCAGGGTGAATCATGACACAGAATGACCACCAGTGTGAGTCTGAATCATGACACAAGAATGTGTCTGAATCATGACCAAGAATGACCACCAGTGTTTCTGAGACACAAGAATGACCACCAGTGTTTCTGAATCATGACACAGAATGACCACCAGTGTGTCTGAACATGACACAAGAATGACCACCAGTGTGTCTGAATCATGACACAAGAATCCACCAGGGTGTCTGAATCATGACACAAGAATGACCACCAGTGTCTGAATCATGACACAAGAATGACCACCAGTGTGTCTGAATCATGACACAAGAATGACCACCAGTGTGTCTGAATCATGACACAAGAATGACCACCAGGGTGTCTGAATCATGACACAAGAATGACCACCAGTGTGTCTGAATCATGACACAAGAATGACCACCAGTGTGTCTGAATCATGACACAAGAATGACCACCAGTGTCTGAATCATGACACAAGAATGACCACCAGTGTGTCTGAATCATGACACAAGAATGACCATCAGGGTGTCTGAATCATGACACCAGAATGACCACCAGTGTGTCTGAATCATGACACAAGAATGGCCATCAGGGTGTCTGAATCATGACACCAGAATGACCACCAGTGTGTCTGAATCATGACACCAGAATGACCACCAGTGTGTCTGAATCATGACACAAGAAT
The DNA here is from genome assembly GCF_038502225.1 of Cherax quadricarinatus. NCBI lineage: Eukaryota > Metazoa > Arthropoda > Malacostraca > Decapoda > Parastacidae > Cherax > Cherax quadricarinatus. The sequence goes on from NC_091342.1 coordinate 15,460,280, forward strand.
GACCACCAGTGTGTCAGAATCATGACACAAGAATGACCACCAGTGTGTCAGAATCATGACACAGGAATGACCACCAATGTGTCTGAATCATGACACAAGAATAACTACCAGGGTGAGTCTGAATCATGACACAAGAATAACTACCAGGGTGAGTCTGAATCATGACACAAGAATAACTACCAGGGTGAGTCTGAATCATGACACAAGAATAACTACCAGGGTGAGTCTGAATCATGACACAAGAATAACCACCAGGGTGAGTCTGAATCATGACACAAGAATAACCACCAGGGTGAGTCTGAATCATGACACAAGAATAACCACCAGGGTGAGTCTGAATCATGACACAAGAATAACTACCAGGGTGAGTCTGAATCATGACACAAGAATAACCACCAGGGTGAGTCTGAATCATGACACAAGAATAACCACCAGGGTGAGTCTGAATCATGACACAAGAATAACCACCAGGGTGAGTCTGAATCATGACACAAGAATAACTACCTGGGTATGCACAACAAACATACATAACTTACTGCTAGCTACGTTCAACTTAAAAGCTTCCGGCAGTTTTCCACTACATAGACCTACCATAAACAAGAATCACTGCCACAATACCATGGCTTCAACAATTTACAAATTATCCACAAGCTATGACTTGATAATAGTTTAGGAAGGACCGGAACATCCTCACATGGTTACTTTTCTAAGTACGTGTGTTGGGTGAATTGTTCGAGCCAAGGTATTGTGACCATTATATTCTCGTTTTAAAACCAATCCACAATTTGGAAATAAATGTTTACAAGAATTAAGAATGTTTAAGTCAGGAACACAAATACATAATATCGTGACTGGAACAATACACAAATAATACACAAATACGTTTCGGTCCAAGTCGGACCAAAACGTCGTCATAAATTTCGCCTATGTGCGGGTTATTTGTGTATTGCTCTCTCTCCCTCCTGCGTCTCGTATCAATTATTGGTCTCTTAATTTAAAGCTTTGTTATGAAGCTATTGTAAGACTCTTTATCAGAGAGAGAGAGAGAGAGAGAGAGAGAGAGAGAGAGAGAGAGAGAGAGAGAGAGAGAGAGAGAGAGAGAGAGAGAGAGAGAGAGAGAGAGAGAGAGAGAGAGAGAGAGAAAGACAGACAAACAGACAGACAGACAGAGAACCACGTTACCACGGCAACACCGACCTTCGAAATATTCCAACAGATTTCATAAGCAGTTAAATGAGTGAGAGAAAGTACCAAGCTACGTCCCAGGTCACGCCTCACAGCCCTCACAACAACAATCATGGTACCAGGTACCACACATCATATTACATTCCTCTTAAAGTAACGTTTCTCACATATATTTCAACTAGCAACTGAGTGTCGCTCACCTGACTGGAATATATATATATATATATATATATATATATATATATATATATATATATATATATATATATATATATATATATATATATATATATATATATATATATATATATATATATATATATATATATATATATATATATATATATATATATATATATATATATATATATATATATATATATATATATATATATATGTAAAACTTGCGACTTTGATTTAAATAGCAACGTTCTTCTTGCCGAATAAGGCAAGCTAAAATTTGTGTATGCAATAATTACGCAAATATCATTCTGAACATAGCGAAAAAAATATATTTCATTGTGTTTGTTTATTATTATTAAATTATTGTAAACTTATCTAAAATATATTTGGTTGGATTAGGCTAAATTATATTGCGCTTGTTATAATAAGGTTAGGCAAGTTTTCTAAGGTTCTTTTGGTAGAAAATTATTAATTTTTACATTAACATAAATAAAAAATATATCTTTAAACGTACAAGAGAATTTTTTAGAAAGGACTTAATTTTAAATGAGTTCTTGCTAACTGGCCAATTTTACCTATTTTACCTCTTCTTCCTCTTCTTCTTCCTCTTCTAAGAGGGTTAGTTGAAATAAAATTTGAAAGGAAAATTAAAGGGAAAATTATAAGGAAATTTATAGAGAAAGTTGAAATGAAGAAGTTGAGTTGAAGAGAAGAGAAAACTGGAGTGAAAGTTGATGGGAAGGTTGAAGGGAAAGTTGCAAGAAAAGTGGAAGTGAATGTTAAACAGAAAGTTAAAGTTAGACTTGAAAACTCAAGTGAAAGTTGAAGGGAAAGTAGAAGTGAAAGTTGAACTTAAAATTGAAGGGAAAGTTTGAAGTGAACGTCAAAAAAAACTGAAAGTAAAGTTGAATGGAAAATTGAAGAGGAAAGCTGAAGAGAAAATTTAAGTGAAAACTGAAAGCAAAATTGACGACTGAGTTGAAATGAGAGTTGAAGAAAAAGATGAAGTAAAAGTTGAAGGGGAAGTAAAAATGAGAGTTGAAAGGGATGATGAAGTGAAAGTTGAAGTGATGCAATGTCTTCAACACTGTACCACTATCATCAACACTGTACCACTATCATCAACACTGTACCACTATCATCAACACTGTACCACTATCATCAACACTGTACCACTGTCATCAACACTGTACTACTCTCATCAACACTGTACCACTATCATCAACACTGTACCACTATCATCAACACTGTACTACTGTCATCAACACTGTACCACTACCATCAACACTGTACCACTATCATCAACACTGTACCACTATCATCAACACTGTACCACTATCATCAACACTGTACCACTATCATCAATACTATATCACTATCATCAACACTGTACCACTATCATCAACACTGTTTACCTGGAGTTTACCTGGAGAGAGTTCCGGGGGTCAACGCCTCCGCGGCCCGGTCTGTGACCAGGCCTCCTGGTGGATCAGAGCCTGATCAACCAGGCTGTTACTGCTGGCTGCACGCAAACCAACGTACGAGCCACAGCCCGGCTGGTCAGGAACCGTCTTTAGGTGCTTGTCCAGTGCCAGCTTGAAGATTGCCAGGGGTCTGTTGGTAACCCCCCTTATGTGTGCTGGGAGGCAGTTGAACAGTCTTGGGCCCCTGACACTTATTGTATGGTCTCTTAACGTGCTAGTGACATCCCTGCTTTTCATTGGGGGGATGTTGCATCGTCTGCCAAGTCTTTTGCTTTCGTAGTGAGTGATTTTCGTGTGCAAGTTCGGTACTAGTCCCTCTAGGATTTTCCAGGTGTATATAATCATGTATCTCTCCAGCCTGCGTTCCAGGGAATACAGGTTTAGGAACCTCAAGCGCTCCCAGTAATTGAGGTGTTTTATCTCCGTTATGCGCGCCGTGAAGGTTCTCTGTACATTTTCTAGGTCAGCAATTTCACCTGCCTTGAAAGGTGCTGTTAGTGTGCAGCAATATTCCAGCCTAGATAGAACAAGTGACCTGAAGAGTGTCATCATGGGCTTGGCCTCCCTAGTTTTGAAGGTTCTCATTATCCATCCTGTCATTTTTCTAGCAGATGCGATTGATACAATGTTATGGTCCTTGAAGGTGAGATCCTCCGACATGATCACTCCCAGGTCTTTGACGTTGGTGTTTCGCTCTATTTTGTGGCCAGAATTTGTTTTGTACTCTGATGAAGATTTAATTTCCTCGTGTTTACCATATCTGAGTAATTGAAATTTTCTCATCGTTGAACTTCATATTGTTTTCTGCAGCCCACTGAAAGATTTGGTTGATGTCCGCCTGGAGCTTTGCAGTGTCTGCAATGGAGGACACTGTCATGCAGATTCGGGTGTCATCTGCAAAGAAAGACACGGTGCTGTGGCTGACATCCTTGTCTATGTCGGATATGAGGATGAGGAACAAGATGGGAGCGAGTACTGTGCCTTGTGGAACAGAGCTTTTCACCGTAGCTGCCTCGGACTTTACTCTGTTGACGACTACTCTCTGTGTTCTGTTAGTGAGGAAATTATAGATCCATCGACCGACTTTTCCTGTTATTCCTTTAGCACGCATTTTGTGCGCTATTACGCCATGGTCACACTTGTCGAAGGCTTTTGTAAAGTCTGTATATATTACATCTGCATTCTTTTTGTCTTCTAGTGCATCTAGGACCTTGTCATAGTGATCCAATAGTTGAGACAGACAGGAGCGACCTGTTCTAAACCCATGTTGCCCTGGGTTGTGTAACTGATGGGTTTCATGATGGGTGGTGATCTTGCTTCTTAGGACCCTTTCAAAGATTTTTATGATATGGGATGTTAGTGCTATCGGTCTGTAGTTCTTTGCTGTTGCTTTACTGCCCCCTACCACTATCATCAACACTATATCACTATCATCAACCCTGTACCACTATCATCAACACTGTACCACTATCAACAACACTGTGAAACTATCATCAACACTGTACCACTATCATCAACACTGTACCACTATCATCAACACTGTACCACTATCATCAGCACTTTACCACTGTAATCAACACTGTACTACTATCATCAACACTGTACCACTGTCATCAACACTGTACCACTATCAACAACACTGTACAACTATCATCAACACTGTACCACTGTCATCAACACTGTGCCACTAACATCAACACTGCACCACTATCATCAACATTATACCACTATCATAAACAGTGTACCACTATCATCAACACTGTACCACTATCATCAACACTGTACCACTATCATCAACACTGTACCACTGTTATCAACACTGTACCACTATCAACAACACTGTACAACTACCATCAACACTGCACCACTATCATCAACACTGTACCACTATCATCAAAACTGTACCACTATCATCAACACTGTACCACTGTCATCAACACTGTGCCACTAAAATCAACACTGGACCACTGTCGTCAACACTGTACCACTATCATAAACAGTGTACCACCATCATCAACACTGTACCACCATCATCAACACTGTACCACTATCATCAACACTGTACCACTATCATCAACACTGTTCCACTATCATCAACACTGTACCACTGTCATCAACACTGTGCCACTAAAATCAACACTGGACCACTGTCATCAACACTGTACCACTATCATAAATAGTGTACCACCATCATCAACACTGCACCACTGTCATCAACACTGCACCACTGTCTTCAACACTGTACTACTATCATCAACTCTGTACCACTATCCTCACCATTGTACCACTGTCATCAACACTGCACCACTGTCATCAACACTGTACCACTATCATCAACACTGTACCACTATCATCAACACTGTACCACTATCATCAACACTGTCCCACTATCATCAACACTGTACCACTGTCATCAACAATGTGCCACTATCATCAACACTGTACAACTATCATCAACACTGTACCACTGTCATCAACACTGTGCCACTAACATCAACACTGCACCACTATCATCAACATTATACCACTATCATAAACAGTGTACCACTATCGTCAACACTGTACCACTATCATCAATACTGTACCATTATCATCATCACTGTACCACTATCATCAACACTGTACCACTATCAACAACACTGTACCACTACCATCAACACTGCACCACTATTATCAACACTGTACCACTATCATCAACACTGTTCCACTATCATCAACACTGTACCACTGTCATCAACACTGTGCCACTAAAATCAACACTGGACCACTGTCATCAACACTGTACCACTATCATAAATAGTGTACCACCATCATCAACACTGCACCACTGTCATCAACACTGCACCACTGTCTTCAACACTGTACTACTATCATCAACACTGTACCACTATCCTCACCATTGTACCACTGTCATCAACACTGCACCACTGTCATCAACACTGTACCACTATCATCAACACTGTACCACTATCATCAACACTGTACCACTATCATCAACACTGTCCCACTATCATCAACACTGTACCACTGTCATCAACAATGTGCCACTATCATCAACACTGTACCACTATCATCAACACTGTACCACTGTCATCAACACTGTACAACTATCATCAACACTGTACCACTATCAACTACACTGTACCACTGTTATCAACACTGTACCACTATCATCAACACTATATCACTATCATCAACCCTGCACCACTATCATCAACACTGTGCCACTATCATCAACACTGTACCACTATCATCAACACTGGACCACTGTCATCAACACTGTACCACTATCATAAACAGTGTATCACCATCATCAACACTGCACCACTGTCATCAACACTGCACCACTGTCTTCAGCACTGTACTACTATCATCAACACTGTACCACTATCCTCACCATTGTACCCCTGTCATCAACACTGCACCACTGTCATCAACACTGTACCACTGTCATCAACATTGTACCACTGTCTTCAACACTGTACCACTGTCTTCAACACTGTTCCACTGTCATCAACACTGCACCACTGTCTTCAAAATGCACCATGTCATCAACACTGTACCTCTGTCTTCAACAGTGCACCACTATCATCAACACTGCACCACTGTCATCAACACTGCACCACTATCATCAACACTGTACCACTGTCATCAACATTGCACCACTGTCATCAACACTGCATTACTGTCATCTACACTGTACCACTGTCATCAACACTGCACAATGTCATCAACACTGCACCACTGTCATCAACACTGCACCACTATCATCAACACTGCACCACTATCATTAACAATGCACCACTGTCTTCAACACTGCACCACTATCATCAATACTGCACCACTGTCATCAACACTGCATTACTGTCATCTACACTGTACCACTGTCATCAACACTGCACAATGTCATCAACACTGCACCACTGTCATCAACACTGCACCACTATCATCAACACTGCACCACTATCATTAACAATGCACCACTGTCTTCAACACTGCACCACTATCATCAATACTGCACCACTGTCATCAACACTGCACCACTATTATCAGCACTGCACCACTATCATTAACAATGCACCACTGTCTTCAACACTGCACCACTATCATCAATACTGCACCACTGTCATCAACACTGCACCACGGTCATCAACACTGCACCACTGTCATCAACACTGCACCACTATCATCAACACTGCACCACTGTCATCAACACTACACCACTGTCATCAACACTGCACCACTGTCATCAACACTGCACCACTATCATCAACACTGCACCACTGTCATCAACACTACACCACTGTCATCAACACTGCACCACTGTCATCAACACTGCACCACTGTCATCAACACTGCACCACTATCATCAACACTGCACCACTGTCATCAACACTACACCACTGTCATCAACACTGCACCACTGTCATCAACACTGCACCACTATCATCAACACTGCACCACTGTCATCAACACCTACACCACTGTCATCAACACTGCACCACTGTCATCAACACTACACCACTGTCATCAACACTGCACCACTGTCATCAACACTGCACCACTATCATCAACACTGCACCACTGTCATCAACACTACACCACTGTCATCAACACTGCACCACTGTCATCAACACTACACCACTGTCATCAACACTGCACCACTGTCATCAACACTACACCACTGTCATCAACACTGCACCACTGTCATCAACACTACACCACTGTCATCAACACTACACCACTGTCATCAACACTACACCACTGTCATCAACACTGCACCACTGTCATCAACACTGCACCACTATCATCAACACTGCACCACTGTCATCAACACTGCACCACTGTCATCAACACTGCACCACTGTCATCAACACTGCACCACTATCATCAACACTGCACCACTGTCATCAACACTGCACCACTGTCATCAACACTGCACCACTGTCATCAACACTGCACCACTGTCATCAACACTGCACCACTATCATCAACACTGCACCACTGTCATCAACACTGCACCACTATCATCAACACTGCACCACTGTCATCAACACTGCACCACTGTCATCAACACTGCACCACTGTCATCAACACTGCACCACTGTCATCAACACTGCACCACTATCATCAACACTGCACCACTGTCATCAACACTACACCACTGTCATCAACACTGCACCACTGTCATCAACACTGCACCACTATCATCAACACTGCACCACTGTCATCAACACTGCACCACTGTCATCAACACTGCACCACTATCATCAACACTGCACCACTGTCATCAACACTGCACCACTGTCATCAACACTGCACCACTGTCATCAACACTGCACCACTATCATCAACACTGCACCACTGTCATCAACACTACACCACTGTCATCAACACTGCACCACTGTCATCAACACTACACCACTGTCATCAACACTGCACCACTGTCATCAACACTGCACCACTGTCATCAACACTACACCACTGTCATCAACACTGCACCACTGTCATCAACACTGCACCACTATCATCAACACTGCACCACTGTCATCAACACTACACCACTGTCATCAACACTGCACCACTATCATCAACACTACACCACTGTCATCAACACTGCACCACTGTCATCAACACTGCACCACTGTCATCAACACTACACCACTGTCATCAACACTGCACCACTGTCATCAACACTACACCACTGTCATCACCACTGCACCACTGTCATCAACAGCCCAGGGACTGCGCCTCAGAGATAGCGACTAAGAAGAATCCCCAGATCAGTTTTGAAGAAAGACAATTCAAGAAACTCTGAGACTGTAAGATAAAAGTCTTCTTAAGTTGAAGCCCAATTTAAGAGAGATTCCCGATATATTTTCCGCCAGATCACCTTATTTTTTCGCGTCACGTGTAAGAGAAGCAAGGTGGGAGTGAACACAGACAAGAGCAATGCGGAACAATTCACACAACCCGCACTTAGACAGTGTTTCGATCCATACCGGACCATTAGCAATAGTCGCTTCTCGTTTACATTTAACACTGCACCACTGTCTTCAGCAGTGCACCACTGTTATCAACAGTGTATCACTGTCATCAACACTGCACCACTGTCTTCAGCAGTGCACCACTGTTGTCAACAGTGCACCACTGTCATCAACCCTGCACTACTGTCTTCATCACTGTACCAGTGTCTTCAAGACTGCACCGCTGTCTTCAACAGTGCACCACTGATATCAACAGTGCGCCACTGCCATCAACACTGCACTACTGTCTTCAATACTGCACCAGTGTCTTCAACACTGCACCACTGTCTTCAACACTGTACCACTGTCTTCAGACTGCACCGCTGTCTTCAACACTGCACCACTGTTATCAACAGTGCACCACTGCCATCAACATTGCACTACTGTCTTCAATACTGCACCAGTGTCTTCAACACTGCACCAGTGTCTTCAACACTGCACCAGTGTCTTCAACACTCAACACTAAGAGTCTTCAACACTCAACTCTAAGAGTCTTCAACACTCAACACTAAGAGTCTTCAACACTCAACACTAAGAGTCTTCAACACTGCACCACTGTCTTCAACGTTACACCACTCTAATCATACTGACGAATAAAAGGATTAAATTCCGCGCAGGCAGGATGAGAGCCTCTGGTGTGTTGGGCTCCAACACGTGTAGGAGAGTGTCACTTTCCCAGGGACGTGTCACCACCTGGGAAAGTGTTACTTTTCTGTGTTTCTTTCTGGTCATCGACTGAAACCCCCTACAGGGATAACAGCATCGTCAAGGCTTGCTGGTGACTTGACCTAGCTTCTACAGTATAGCAAGACCCTCCTTCAGGCTGGGTTTACCCTGACGTCACTTCTGTTTTCCCAATTCACAAGGTCCGAGGGAAAGTTCGTGCTGGTGTTAGAAATATGTAGGACCAGAGTGAAGAAGTACTACACTTTTCTGGAACGAGTCATTACTATTTGCCATGCCAAAATCAAACAGCGTGGCCTTCAGGGTCGTGCTGGTCCTCAACACGCAGATATTTCGAGCCCGTATATCGCTGTGGGAGAAGCCACGACTGTGGGCGTGTATTACTTTTCCAGCTCGGGAATCAGGAAGCTAAGTGAGCCGGCGTAGCGAGTAAGCAGATGGAGCGTGCAGGGAGACACCCCGACCAGTTGTTGCAGCAGGATCTATGATTCCATCAAGAGGTGCTCAACCCCTAGACAGAAACTCTTGACGACGAAGTGATTGCCCTGATGATCACTTAACCTGGTCACAATTGCCGAAGTCCCCAGAGCCCAGGTGAGACGCAGTGTTTCAGTTGATGGAGGACAGCAACTCCATCTCCAGGACGGTAATGTTCTCCTGGCATAACCTCCTCAGACGGGTATAAGGATACAAACAGTATCGAGAAGTATATGAGTAAGACACATGTTCAGCAGCGTGGTATTTTTACTAATGAGATGTTCCATTTGCTCTGCAAGCTTCTTCACTCGAAATACAGACGTAGCAACAGAAGCAGAGATGTAGATGTGATAGACATTCAGTCCCTCAGTCTTGATGTGGGTGTTCAGCTATACAGCTTCTATCATCATGATCTAAGTTATATAGTTGATATTGTTGATACATAACTTTGATATATCAAGAATTAATATAATTACTTTGAAATGTAATTATATTATTGTAATTACTTTGAAATCCAGAAATAATATAATTAATTTGAAACAAATACATAAGTTTGAACCAAATAAAAAATTTTGTATCAAATACAGTAATGTACAAATTATTACCGTGAACCCAGTGCTGCTATTTTAGGGATGACGATTAAATACATTAATCTAGAATGACCTTTTCCATCATACATCTGTCCATAATGATAATGAATCTCATGTCCAACAAAACTCACGTAGCTGTAAGTAATGTGTATGATTTGTATGCAGTGACACGTTTATACAGCTTTAGTTTACACACACACACACACACATTATATATATATATATATATATATA
>NC_091342.1:15476142-15478642 GCF_038502225.1 Cherax quadricarinatus
AAACCTTGCAGGTACAGTTGGTCAGAACCTTGCAGGTACAGTTGGTCAGAACCTTGCAGGTACAGTTGGCCAGAACCTTGCAGGTACAGTTGGTCAGAACCTTGCAGGTACAGTTGCCCAGAACCTTGCAGGTACAGTTGGTCAGAACCTTGCAGGTACAGTTGGTCAGAACCTTGCAGGTACAGTTGGTCAGAACCTTGCAGGTACAGTTGGTCAGAACCTTGCAGGTACAGTTGGTCAGAACCTTGCAGGTACAGTTGGTCAGAACCTTGCAGGTACAGTTGGTCAGAACCTTGCAGGTACAGTTGGTCAGAACCTTGTAGGTACAGTTGGTCAGAACCTTGCAGGTACAGTTGCCCAGAACCTTGCAGGTACAGTTGGTCAGAACCTTGCAGGTACAGTTGGTCAGAACCTTGCAGGTACAGTTGGTCAGAACCTTGTAGGTACAGTTGGTCAGAACCTTGCAGGTACAGTTGGTCAGAACCTTGCAGGTACAGTTGGTCAGAACCTTGCAGGTACAGTTGGTCAGAACCTTGCAGGTACAGTTGGTCAGAACCTCGTAGGTACGGTTGGTCAGAACCTTGCAGGTACAGTTGGTCAGAACCTCGTAGGTACAGTTGGTCAGAACCTTGCAGGTACAGTTGGCCAGAACCTTGCAGGTACAGTTGGTCAGAACCTCGTAGGTACAGTTGACCAGAACCTTGCAGGTACAGTTGGTCAGAACCTTGCAGGTACAGTTGGCCAGAACCTTGCAGGTACAGTTGGCCAGAACCTTGCAGGTACAGTTGGTCAGAACCTTGCAGGTACAGTTGGTCAGAACCTTGCAGGTACAGTTGGTCAGAACCTTGCAGGTACAGTTGGCCAGAACCTTGCAGGTACAGTTGGCCAGAACCTTGCAGGTACAGTTGGTCAGAACTTTGCAGGTACAGTTGGTCAGAACCTTGCAGGTACAGTTGGTCAGAACCTTGCAGGTACAGTTGGCCAGAACCTTGCAGGTACAGTTGGCCAGAACCTTGCAGGTACAGTTGGCCAGAACCTTGCAGGTACAGTTGGTCAGAACCTTGCAGGTACAGTTGGTCAGAACCTTGCAGGTACAGTTGGTCAGAACCTTGCAGGTACAGTTGGTCAGAACCTTGCAGGTACAGTTGGTCAGAACCTTGCAGGTTGACAGTTGGTCAGAGAACCTTTCAGGTAGGTACAGTTGGCAGTTGATCAGAACCTTGCAGGTACAGTTGGCCAGAACCTTGCAGGTACAGTTGGCCAGAACCTTGCAGGTACAGTTGGCCAGAACCTTGCAGGTACAGTTGGCCAGAACCTTGCAGGGACAGTTGGTCAGAACCTTGCAGGTACAGTTGGCCAGAACCTTGCAGGTACAGTTGGTCAGAACCTTGCAGGTACAGTTGGTCAGAACCTTGCAGGTACAGTTGGTCAGAACCTTGCAGGTACAGTTGATCAGAACCTTGCAGGTACAGTTGGCCAGAACCTTGCAGGTTGGTCAGAACCTTGCAGGTACAGTTGGCCAGAACCTTGCAGGTACAGTTGGCCAGAACCTTGCAGGTACAGTTGGCCAGAACCTTGCAGGTACAGTTGGCCAGAACCTTGCAGGTACAGTTGGCCAGAACCTTGCAGGTACAGTTGGTCAGAACCTTGCAGGTACAGTTGGCCAGAACCTTGCAGGTACAGTTGGTCAGAACCTTGCAGGTACAGTTGGTCAGAACCTTGCAGGTGAAGTTGATCAGAACCTTGCAGGTACAGTTGGTCAGAACCTTGCAGGCACAGTTGGTCAGAACCTTGCAGGTGAAGTTGATCAGAACCTTGCAGGTACAGTTGGTCAGAACCTTGCAGGTGAAGTTGATCAGAACCTTGCAGGCACAGTTGGTCAGAACCTTGCAGGCACAGTTGGTCAGAACCTTGCAGGTACAGTTGGTCAGAACCTTGCAGGTACAGTTGGTCAGAACCTTGCAGGTACAGTTGGCCAGAACCTTGCAGGTACAGTTGGTCAGAACCTTGCAGGTACAGTTGGTCAGAACCTTGCAGGTACAGTTGGTCAGAACCTTGCAGGTACAGTTGGTCAGAACCTTGCAGGTACAGTTGGTCAGAACCTTGCAGGTACAGTTGGTCAGAACCTTGCAGGTACAGTTGGTCAGAACCTTGCAGGTACAGTTGGTCAGAACCTTGCAGGTACAGTTGGTCAGAACCTTGCAGGTACAGTTGATCAGAACCTTGCAGGTACAGTTGGTCAGAACCTTGCAGGTACAGTTGATCAGAACCTTGCAGGTACAGTTGGTCAGAACCTTGCAGGCACAGTTGGTCAGAACCTTGCAGGTACAGTTGGTCAGAACCTTGCAGGTACAGTTGGTCAGAACCTTGCAGGTACAGTTGGCCAGAACCTTGCAGGTACAGTTGGCCAGAACCTTGCAGGTACAGTTGGTCAGAACCTTGCAGGTACAGTTGGTCAGAACCTTGCAGGTACAGTTGGTCAGAACCTTGCAGGTACAGT
>NC_091342.1:15483642-15489571 GCF_038502225.1 Cherax quadricarinatus
CGAACAGGGACACTTCAGAGTCTATTCCTTCCATCATGTCGTTCACATATATCAAAAATAGCACTGGTCCTAGAACTGACCCCTGTGGGACCCCGCTCGTAACAGGCGCCCACTGTGATACCTCTTCACGTACCATGACTCGTTGCTGCCTCCCTGTCAGGTATTCCCTTATCCATTGCAGTGCCCTCCCTTTTACATGCGCCTGATCCTCCAGCTTCTGCACTAATCTCTTGTGGGGAACTGTGTCAAAGGCCTTCCTGCAGTCTAGGAAAACGCAATCTACCCACCCCTCTCTCTCGTGTCTTACTTCTGTTACCTTGTCATAAAACTCCAGGAGGTTTGTGATACAAGATTTGCCTTCCATGAACCCATGCTGGTTTTCATTTATAATCTTGTTCCTTTCCAGGTGTTCGACCACTCTCCTCCTGATAATCTTCTCCATGACTTTGCACACAATACATGTCAGAGACACAGGTCTGTAGTTTAGTGCCTCGTTTCTGTTTCCTTTCTTAAATATGGGGACTACATTAGCTGTCTTCCATTTCTCAGGTAGTTGCCCAGTTTCAAGGGATGTGTTGAAGATTGTGGTTAGAGGCACGCACAGCATCTCTGCTCCTTCTCTAAGGACCCATGGGGAGATGTTGTCCGGTCCCATCGCCTTTGAGGTGTCAAGGTCACTTAAGAGCTTCTTCACCTCCTCCTCAGTTGTTCGTATGTCATCCAACACTTGTTGGTATATTCCCTCTTGATGTTCCCTTCTGTGCTGTCTTCCCACAGCCCTTCCTGTCTCTACTGTAAAAACTTCCTTAAATCTCCTGTTCAGCTCCTCACATACCTCCTGATCATTTCTTGTGAGTTCTCCACCTTCTGTCCTTAATCTGATCACCTGGTCTTTGACTGTTGTCTTCCTCCTGATGTGGCTATACAACAGTTTCGGGTCAGTCTTGATTCTCGATGCTATGTCATTTTCATACTGTCGCTGGGCCTCCCTCCTTACCTGTGCATACTCATTCCTGGCTCTGCGACTGATCTCCCTATTTTCGTGTGTTCTCTGCCTTCTGTACTTTTTCCATTCTCTATTGCACTTTGTTTTTGCCTCCTTACACCGTCGGGTAAACCAGGGGCTCGTTCTGGTCTTCCCGTTGTTACTGTTGCCCTTGGGAATAAACCTTTCCACTGCCTCCTTGCATTTTGTTGTTACATATTCCATCATTTCATTTACTGGCTTTCCTGCCAGTTCTCTGTCCCACTGGACCTCCCGCAGGAAGTTCTTCAACCCTATGTAGTCCCCTCTTTTATAGTCAGGCTTTTCCCATTCAACTCCTGTTATTCTCTCCACTTGCAGCTCTACTATGTATTCAAAGCACAGAACCACGTGGTCGCTAGCTCCTAGGGGACTCTCATACTTGATGTCCTCAATGTCTGAGCTGCCCAGGGTGAACACAAGGTCCAATCTTGCTGGTTCATCCTCCCCTCTCACTCTGGTAGTGTCCTTAACATGTTGGTGCATGAGGTTTTCCAGCACCACGTCCAACATCCTGGCTCTCCATGTTTCGGGACCCCCATGTGGCTCCAGGTTTTCCCAGTCAATCTCCCTGTGGTTGAAATCCCCCATAACCAGCAACTTTGCTCTGCTGGAGTGAGCTCTTCTTGCCACCTCAGCAAGTGTGTCCACCATTGCTCTGTTGCTCTCTTCATATTCCTCTCTTGGCCTCCTGCAGTTCTGTGGTGGATTATACATCACTGCAATGACCACTTTGTGTTCCCCAGACTGAAGTGTACCTGCTATGTAGTCTCTTTCTCCCGTCTCATCTATGCCTTCCATTTTCTCGAATTTCCATCTGTTTTTTACGAGCAGAGCAACCCCACCTCCCCCCCTGCCCCTTCTATCTTTCCTCATGATCTGGTATCCTGGTGGGAAGATTGCATCTGTTATTGTCTCCGTGAGTTTTGTTTCTGTAACTGCTATGATGTCTGGGGACTTCTCATTGATTCTTTCTTGCCATTCCTCATGTTTATTCGTTAATCCATCTGCATTTGTGTACCAAACCTTCAACTTCTGTTCTAATACTGTAACTGTGGTGCGGGGGGTGGAAACAGAGGGATCGGTGTGTGATGGTTGGTTTGGATTGTTCAGTTGCCTTGGGGGTGTCGTGGCTGGAGTCCTTCTGCAGGTGTTTCTGGGGGGTGCGCTTGTCCTTCCATTTGATCCTGGGTTATTCTGCTCTCCTTTTTCATTTCCTCCCATTTCTCCTTTCGTTTTTGAACTCTCTCTTTCATTGTCTTCCTTTCGTCCTGTGTTCTGTCTCGATCGAGGTACACACTCCGGAACTCCTGCTTGCCTCTCAGCCGTGCTTTCTCCTGCAGGATCATGGTTCGGGTTGATTCTGCCTTGAAAATTACTTTGAGAGGCCGATTCCTTTTCTTTGTGAACCACCCAATTCTCCGAAAATTTGCCACCTGGGTCATGTCCCCCTCGCCTATCACCTTCATGATATCTTCAATCGCTTTTTTCTCCTCCTGCTTTCTTTCATCATAAGTTTCCCCTTTAGCTTCGTCTAGCCCATAGACAAACACGGATCTCTCCCTTTCCACCTCCCACTGTGACTCCCATTGCATCCTCTGATGTGTTTTAGTTCCTTCCCGTGGAGTGTTCCTTCCTTCAGTCCCTTCCCTAGTTATGGCCCCTATGCTTCTTGGTTTGTCCTTCCTGCTCACCTGTTCCTGGCCCCCACAGGTATCTGGTAAGGTCCTTGCACATGTCCTAGTTCCTTCAATGTCTTCCAACCTCTCATTCTGTCCTAGTGTGCTCCCTGTCTTTGTTTTGGCCCCATGTGGGTTTGACAGGACCTCTGCATACAGTTTAGTTTCCATGCTTCCTTCAGACCTGTTGTCTGTGTTTGATGTAGCCATTGCCGATGCTACTTCTGTAATATCTTTGTCTCTGTGCTGTTTCAGATGTCTCAGCTCCTCTTCTAATCTCTCTATCTTGATTTCTGCTGCTGTGGCCTGTTGCTTCCACCTTCTGCATTCTGCTGCTAACCTCTCTTCCATCTTCCTTTCCAGCTCATCTAGTCTCCTTCCCCAGTCTTCCTCCCTTTTTTTGAGCTCTACCTCCCATTCCTCCCTCCCAGATTCGTCCTTGGAGCCCCTTGTCCTCATCCTGGTTCTAGGTTCCCCCGTTGCTCCACAGAAGGGGGGACGGGTGGTTAGGGGGAGGGGAATAGATGGTTAGGAGGAGAGGGGATGGATGGTTGTGAGGGAGGGGGAGGATGGTTATTGGAGGGGTAGAGATAGTTAGGGGAGGGGATTAGATGGTTTGAGGGAGAGAGGGGATGGATGGTTATGAGGGAGGGGGAGGATGGTTATTGGAGAGAGGGAGGTAGTTGGGGGGGTTAGACGGTTTGGGGAGGGGTTAGGTGGTTTGGGGGAGGGGTAGGTGGCTAAGGTGAGGTGGTTAGGGAAGGGGGAGAGGTGGTTAGGGGAGGGGGGGTACGTGTTTGTGTCAAGTGTTTGTGTCAAGTGGTGGAGGGTGTGTGTGGGTGTGTGTGTGTGTGTGTGTGTGTGTGTGTGTGTGTGTGTGTGTGTGTGTGTGTGTGTGTGTGTGTGTGTGTGTGTGTGTGTGTGTGTGTGTGTGTGTGTGTGTGTGTGTGTGTGTGTGTGTGTGTGTGTGTGTGTGTGTGTGTGTGTGTGTGTGTGTGTGTGTGTGTGTGTGTGTGTGTGTGTGTGTGTGTGTGTGTGTGTGTGTGTGTGTGTGTGTGTGTGTGGTGTGTGTGTGTGTGGTGTGTGTGTGTGTGTGTGGTGTGTGTGTGTGTGTGTGTGTGTGTGTGTGTGTGTGTGTATGTGCGTGTGTGTGTGTGTGTGTGTGTGTGTGTGTGTGTGTGTGTGTGTGTGTGTGTGTGTGTGTGTGTGTGTGTGTGTGTGTGTGTGTGTGTGTGTGTGTGTGTGTGTGTGTGTGTGTGTGTGTGTGTGTTTGTGTGTGTGTGTGTGTGTGTGTGTGTGTGTGTGTGTGTGTGTGTGTGTGTGTGTGTGTGTGTGTGTGTGTGTGTGTGTGTGGTGTATGTGTGTGTGTGTGTGTGTGTGTGTGTGTGTGTGTGTGTGTGTGTGTATGTGTTTATGTATGTGTGTGTGTGTGTGTGTGTGTGTGTGTGTGTGTGTGTGTGTGTGTGTGTGTGTGTGTGTGTGTGTGTGTGTGTGTGAGTGTCTACCCTTGTGTGTGTGTGCTTGTGTGTGAGGGAGGGAGGGTTAGGGGGGGGTAGGTGGTGTGGTTGAAAGATCCGTCGTGTAGGCACAAATTTAGTCTCATTTATCTTTCCCAATTATGCTACTCTCTCCACTTATTGCCCTTTCTGGATTTACGTATTAATTGTTGCTGGTTATTATCATTTTCCTTGTTCACATTGAGAGAGGACTTCCTAGCTTCCTAAGTATTCTTACTGCTAATAACTACCGGTAGTAACACTGCCTGTGTGCGTGTGTGCATGTGTGTGTGTGTGAGTGTGTGTGTGTGTGTGAGAGTGTCTTGTGCGGTGTAATGACTGGCCGCAACTTCTTGTGACCTGACACAACCCTCCTGGGACTTGACCCTAGCACCGTCTTACAATGTTGCCCTTAAAAGCTTGTCCCACCTACCTTCTCACACTCGTCAACACTATATTCTCTATGTCTATGCTATTTCTATTCTAATTCTGGTAATAGCTTGCAGGAGTGAGTGACCAGTATCAAACAGTATGCAAGGCCAGCCAGGGCCGTCAACATGCAAACCACAAATAGGCGAATAAACTTGCGCTGCAATGGTGCGGTGACAGTTGCCAGCTGCTGATGACGAAGTCGTCGTACGTAGGCCTTAAATCCCTATTTTGGAGATCCTTCACCCGTGATGTTTATAACCATATATTCTCATACATCCCGCTTCCTCACGCGATTTCACTCTTCACTGATGATAGTATACACTTCACATTATATACACTTCACTTTATATGTATAATGGCACACAACTTGTCGTGACGTCACTTCTTCAGGCCTACCGCTGCCAATGTGGCAACAGCGCCTAAGACCCCCAACGGTTTGCGCTTTGAAATATTATGATTTCAGCTTTCCTCTCACTTTCTTTAACTAATAACTTTAATTATCACTCGTAGTATTGTTCACTGACGTTCCACTACCACTGATTACTGCTAGCTGTTATTGCACGCCTTACAACGCTAAGGTTCTCGGAGCCTTGTTACCCACGTCTGCACCCCACGGACCCACGTGTGTGTGTGTGTGTGTGTGTGTGTGTGTGTGTGTGTGTGTGTGTGTGTGTGTGTGTGTGTGTGTGTGTGTGTGTGTGTGTGTGTGTGTGTGTGTGTGTGTGTGTGTACTCACCTAGTTGAGGTTGCAGGGGTCGAGTCCAAGCTCCTGGCCCCGCCTCTTCACTGGTCGCTACTATACTCCAATATGGGCCTAACGTACACTGTGTACAGGGTCCTGAATGATTCCTTATTAAGATGTCGGAATGCTGTTCTGAGGTTTGTGTGTGTGTGTGTGTGTGTGTGTGTGTGAGTGTGTGCGATGAGCGAGAGGTTTTCACATCAGAATATATTTCCTTCATTTCAAAGAGTTCCCTGCTGGGATAATTACTAGTTAATTGCTCAAACGCTGCCCTTAGACACTGAGTGATCCTCAGCCTCTGCTAATTAGTGGGTATTAACATCTGCTTGAAGGATCATCTGAAGTGGGACACCTCCCGGGGTAACCCTCAGTAACCTAACACTCTAGCATTTTAAATGACTTATCCGGTATCTCCCATTTTGTATTTTACACACACACACACACACACACACACACACACACACACACACACACACACACACACACACACACACACACACACACACACACACACACACACACACAGAGGTAAAGACTAGAGGAAATATCAGCAATG
>NC_091342.1:15489671-15507171 GCF_038502225.1 Cherax quadricarinatus
ACGATGTATATGGTTGTATAATAAAATATTATTCTAGACCCCTGGCTGTCTTCAAGAAGGCGCTGGACAAGCACCTAAAGTCAGTACCTGACCAGCCGGGCTGTGGTTTGTACGTCGGTTTATGTGCGGCCAGGAGTAACAGCCTGGTTGATCAGATCCTGATTTACCACGAGGCCTGGTCTCAGACCGGGCTACGGGAGGATGACTCTCGAAACCCTCTCCAGGTATACAAGAAGCAATTGGTTTAGTTTAGACTAGGTAACGCCGCTTCACTGATGGTATGACATAAAAGATTTTTAGGTAGATAATCCAATAGACTGTTCAAAGAACTCTCTTAAGCGTGAGAGTGTACCATGTCTACAGTATTGATTGTATGCTGTGTATACGTGGTGAAGGTATTCAATGTGGATGGCTGTGACTATTATCCTTATAGCGGCAACATAGCATATATATACTTGTGACGTTTGACATATTATATACAAAACACGTGTGTGAGCATATATATATATATATATATATATATATATATATATATATATATATATATATATATATATATATATATATATATATATATATATATATATATATATGTATGTATATAATGGTGTATACTCGTCCTCTGACAGTAATGTTGTCCTGGCCTCTCATGGTGTATGGGGGGGGGGTTACGGGGACATTTGCTCTGATTTTCCTTGCTGACTTGACTGATACCGACTTGATCAAGCTGACTTGACTGATACTGACTTGATCAAGCTGACTTGACTGATACCGACTTGATCAAGCTGACTTGACTGATACTGACTTGATCAAGCTGACTTGACTGATACTGACTTGATCAAGCTGACTTGACTGATACCGACTTGATCAAGCTCTACAGAGACCGAAACATTCTGGAACGTGGCAATTCTTTTTCCTGTCTTGTGCAGTACGATATTTGAATCTGGTGCAATTAAGTTGTTTATATCTGTAGCGACGGACGCAGAATGTATATAGTTGCAACGATGATTTTTAGAGTTGCAACAACGAAGGATGTATATGGTTTAACCAGTGATGATTATAGTTGTAGCAAAGGATCTATATGGTTGTAACCAGTGATGTTTCTAGCTGTAACAACATAAGATGTATATGGTTGTAACCAGTGATGTTTATAGTTACAACAAGGCAGAATGTATATGGCTGCATGAGCAGGTCAACATGAAAGGTGTTTTACATGAGAGGAAATTACTAATATCTACGTTTAATGGAGTAAGTAGTTTTATGCTGCCTGGTCAGGAAGATTGACGGCTTCCTCGATAGTGAGTGCAGCGTGAAGCTTTGACGTGAGGTGAGGTGGAGATGAGGTGTTGTAAGGTGAGGTGAAAATGAGGTTAAGGTGAGGTGTGGTGAAATGAGGCGGATGTGAGGTGTGGTGAGGGGATATTTTTGTTACCAACACACTGCATCACAGCTGGAACAAAAGCTATGTTAGCGTGCAGCTATCCTACACTACATCACATCAGGAACAAAAGCTATGTTAGCGTGCAGCTATCCTACACTACATCACAGCGGGAACAAAAGCTATGTTAGCGTGCAGCTGTCCTACACTACATCACATCAGGAACAAAAGCTATGTTAGCGTGCAGCTAACATAGCTTTTGCTCACTATTCTACACTACATAACATTCTACACTATTCTACACTACATGACAGTTGGAACAAAAGCTATGTTAGCGTGCAGCTATCCTACACCACATAACAGTTGGAACAAAAGCTGTGTTAGCGTGCAGCTATCCTACACTACATAACAGTTGGAACAAAAGCTATGTTAGCGTGCAGCTATCCTACGCTACATCACAGTTGGAACAAAAGCTATGTTAGAGTGCAGCTATCCTACACTACATCACAGCGGGAACAAAAGCAGTGTTGCCGCTGTCATACTGCATCACACGTTAACGGGTTGCATACATAAGTCGAGGTAACATGTCAGCCTGGGCTGTGAGGCTTCAGTAACGTGATGGTAATATTCTCAAGTTATATACAGCAGGTTACATTAATACCAAATGGTTATAATCATAACCATGATTTTTAAAGAGATGGACGGTAAGCCAGCGGAAGTCCTCGGTCATATGACCAAAAGCTCCGGCTGCGGATAATCATTTAACTAAGACTCGCGTCAGGAAACACTTGTCCCGTTTCCTGACAAACATACCTACCCACCTACCTACAGCAGGTCCTTGAATAACGTCGTTTCGTTATAACGTTGATAGGGAAAAAGAATCAAATGAATACAAATTATTGTAAAGTAAAATTTCGTAAAGTACATAACAATACAAAAGCACAACAGTAAATAATGTGGTACGAAAGCGCTCAGCGAGTCCGCCATATTTGTTATTGTTTGCTGTTGAACTGCCTGGTGGTAGCAGGTGCTCCTTACAATTTTCACTTTGCAAACAGTTATTCCTTGTTTTAATCCTGTTGCAATGAGTGCTAAAGGTGCACTGTGCAACCCTGATGTCGTTGGCTCCCTCCCCCCCCCAAAAAAAAAAACAGAAAAAGTGTGACATTAGAAACAAAACTAGCAGTTTTAAAGAGGTTTGACGATGGACAGCGAGGTGTCTTGTTATATCAACTAGGCTATGGGAATACTGGTTTCGTTATACGTCGTTTCACTTAAAGTTGCAGTTTCCAAGAACCTATCGACGACGTTAAGTGAGGACTTACTGTACATATATGTCTATTCTAGTGGTTATAATTATAGCCATAATTTTTAAAGGTGTGAACGAGTAAGACAGCAGAAGGCCTCGGTCATATGACCAAAAGCTCCAGCTGTGGGTCATTATATGACTAAGACCTGTGTCATAAAACACTTGTCCTGTTTCCTGACAAACCTTACCTAACCTAACCTACATATATGTTGATGATTAAGACACAGGTGCACAAGTGTTGACGATTAAGACACATTTTATACTATTTTCAACCTAACTATATATATGTCATGGACTGAGATACTTGTGCAACATTTGTAAA
Source organism: Cherax quadricarinatus (assembly GCF_038502225.1). Taxonomy (NCBI): domain Eukaryota; kingdom Metazoa; phylum Arthropoda; class Malacostraca; order Decapoda; family Parastacidae; genus Cherax; species Cherax quadricarinatus. Next base: position 15,492,681 of record NC_091342.1, read on the forward strand.
TGAAAGTTAAGACACTTGTGCAACATCTGGTTATTTTTATTGTAGACGTTTCGCCATCCAGTGCTTTATCAATACAGATTCTTGGACATAATAAGAAAACAGAAGAACTATATGCAAAAGATGAGGTAATCAGTCCCTCAGCCTTGGAGGTGGTGTTTAGAGCACCGTGGTTGTAGAGATTCTGAAGCAGAGGCAAGGAGACTGGCGCTTATATAGGCGTCAGTGAATAGGGACGTGTAGCAGACGAGGGCATAGTCACTGGTAGGCGGGATTCCCCAGTGGAAGTAGGTCCTACCCAAAATTGATGGGTTAGTTGTAGTAGCGTGAAGAAGGTCATGTAGATGTCCTCTGAACCAAGATTTCATCTTGTCGGTATTGTATACCTGTCTTGCACAACTTGTCAGGCACTGCAACATCATGGAATCTTGGTTCAGAGGACATCTACATGACCTTCTTCACGGCTACTACAACTAACCCATCAATTTTGGGTAGGACCTACTTCCACTGGGGAATCCCGCCTACCAGTGACTATGCCCTCGTCTGCTACACGTCCCTATTCACTGACGCCTATATAAGCGCCAGTCTCCTTGCCTCTGCTTCAGAATCTCTACAACCACGGTGCTCTAAACACCACCTCCAAGGCTGAGGGACTGATTACCTCATCTTTTGCATATAGTTCTTCTGTTTTCTTGTTATGTCCAAGAATCTGTATTGATAAAGCCACTGGATGGCGAAACGTCTACAAAGATAACCAGATGTTGCACAAGTGTCTTAACTTTCATCTTGTCGGTATTGTATACCTGTCTTGCACAACATTTATAAATCTTTATCGAGGAAACGTTTCGCCAGCCAGTGGCTTCTTCAGACACACAGGCCGGGGAGCCAGGGAAGACGCACTGGCCAGGGAGCCAGGGAAAATTCACAGGCCAGGGGAGACTCACAAAGAAAAACGGTGAAAGATGAGGAGAATGAGATAATCCCGCAGTCTGGAGTCGATGTGTTCAGTCCATCAATCTTGAGAAAAGTACAGCATATGCTCAGAGAAGTGGTTTATATACTACAGTCAGGTGAGTAGAAGCAGGAGGCGGCGGAGTCACCATTGAACAAATCCACTAGTGTAAATAGGTCATGCCTGTAAATTAAGCAAGCCTAGAAGAATTCCTTGTATCAAGATTCCAAGGTGTTGCAATATCTGACAGATCTGCAAATGTTGCACAAATGTCTCATTCTTCGACTTATTATTACATCACATATATGTCGTAACTAATAAGCCGAACTTGCCGAATAGGCCGAACTTCCCTGAAAATTAAACTTTTCTAAGTAAAAAAATCTTTTACAGAATGACAGAATTTTTTTTCATTGACATCGATATAAAGATTTTTATTTCTGGACTAAACTTAACTTAGAAACCTCACCTAACCTAACCTTCTGTTACGTATGGCGTAGATCAGTTTAAGTTTATTTAATATTACCTAAAATCAATGATATATACATATTTTTCGTTATGCTCAGACTGATTTCCACTGATTTATGCTAAAAGCAAATTTTCATATTGGTAATTCGGCATATAACTAGAAAGATGCACCTTCTTCTCAGTTTGATCTCTTGTGTGTGCGTTGAGGTGAATGTTGGAGGGTAAGGGAAGGTAAAGGAATAAAAATAACTGGATTCCAGCATGAGGGTTCTAGCAGGAGGGTTCTAGCAGGAGGGTTCTAGCAGGAGGGTTCTGGCAGGAGGGTTCTAGCAGAAGGGTTCCAGCAGAGGTGTACCAGCAGAAGGATTCTAGCCGGAGGGTTCTAGCAGGAGGGTTCAAGAAGATTGGTTCCAGGAGGGGGGTTCCAGCACAAGGGTTCCAGGAGGGGGTTCCAGCAGAGGGGGTTCCAGTAGAAGGGTTCCAGCAGGAGGGTATCTGAAGAAGGGTTCCAACCACTCAGAGATGAGTCTAGGGGATTCTTGATTAAAGTTAGTCACGCGTGAAGCCTCAATTAAAACAGCTAATGAGATTTTTAATGAACAAAGAAGGGATTCCACGTGATCAGGGTTCCGAAGAGTGACCAGTAGCTGGTTCATCATTCCTATTTCATTCCTGGTTTATCTTCCCCTGGTTCATCACCCCTGGTTCATGCTCCCCGTCCATCCATCATCTCTGGTTCACCATCAGCGGTCCATTAGCCAAGAGAGAGTATTTTCCTTCAGCCTTGCTTTCGATATATGCAAATTAACCCAGAAAACATCACTGTTACTCCCTGTAATTACATTATTACACTTAATGGCGCTGAAACACTTTCCCTCACACGCTCCATTACATTTCAAGTTACAATGAAAAAAGCTACATACGCTCTGTAAAGCCTAGAGCCAAAGGCTTTACGGGATGTACTAAAGAATGTAAACACGACACGGTATGCGGTTTATAGTACCTGATTGAGATGTTTCGCCCATCAGGGACTTTATCAGTTCCCAATGATAGGACCCTGGTGCACGAAACGTCGTTATAAAACGCTATACACTGTATAATGTGTGTTATTACTTTGGGGAAACACCAAGTACGTAATATTTCGACTTACCAGTTCTCATTGTAGGGCGAATATTTTTGTTAGTGGGTTTGGGTTTGAGAAAGACCTGCCAAGTATGGGCTAGTAGGCCTGTTGCAATGCTCCTCCTTTCTTATGTTCTTATATGCTCGTTGAAATTTCTATTCACATAAATAACTTATGGGACGACTAGTGGAAGCAGCGAACCAGACTGACAACACTAGCACCGGGTCACAAAGTCGTCCCAACATCTGTCATGGTGGCAGGAAAGCCTACGCTTCCTGTGGAAGCAGAGAGGAAGCATTTATTATTGAGAACCGTTCAGTTGTTGCCAGTCCGTCACGATATAAAAAAAAGTTACCCCTGCATATCCGCATGCAGGAAATGCCAAGTGAAATGTTCAGTGTCAGCAGCGCTGGAAACCATGCCCACACCAGCATGGTAGTGGCGGATCTTACTTAAGATGGTCTGATGACGCTTTTCCAGCTGTGTGTACATTGGCCTGTCGCTGTGACTCTCTGGTGTTTATATTATTACTACTAATACTAATAATAACAATAATAATATTATTTATAATAATAATAATAATAATAATAATAATAATAATAATAATAGTAATTATTATTATTATTATTATTATTATTATTATTATTATTATTATTATTATGAAATAATGCATGCCACAAAAAATCTTTGGGCATGTCTGACTAGTGTGTTAATTAAGCTGCCAAGAGATTGTAACGCAGGTAATCAGAACATAAACAACAAGCTTGGTGCGGCTTTAACACATAATTAAGTGTCATCTGCAGTTGTAGTGTTTTGAGTGGACCAGATGAGAACAATACCACAGATTTTATCATACATATTCCGTTGAGTCCTAATTAAACACCGGAATTATACCCTGAAATTATACACTGAAATTGTAAAGCACACACACACACACACACACACACACACACACACACACACACACACACACACACACAGGAGCTCGGACTCGACCCCCGCAACCTCAACTAGGTGAGTACACACACACACAAGGATCAGGTAAATGTACAGGGGATCTGGACAGGCTGCAGCCTGGTCCGACAAATGGCTCCTGGAGCTTAGTCCCAGCAAGTGCAAAGTCATGAAACTTGGGGAAGGACAAAGAAGACCGCAGAGTACAGCCTAGGGGGTAGTATACCTGGAGAGGGTTTCGGGGGTCAACGACCCCGTGGCTCGGTCTGTGACCAGGCCTGATGGTGGATCAGGGCCTAATCAACCGGCTGTTACTGTTCGCTGCACGCAAACTGACGTACGAACCACAGCCCGGCTGGTCAGGTGCTGACTTTAGGTGCCTGTCCAGCGCCTTCTTGATGACAGCCAGGGGTCTATTGGTAATCCCGCTTACGTATGCTGGGAGGCAGATGATCAGTCTTGGGGCCCCTGACACTTATTGTGTTGTCTCTTATCGTGCTAGTGGCGCCCCTGCTTTTCAGTGGGGGGATGTTGCATCGTCTGCCGAGTCTTTTGCTGTCTTAGGGAGTGATTTTCGTGTGCAAGTTTGGTACTAATTCCTCTGGGATTTTTCAAGTGTACTATATATAATCATGTATCTCCCGCCTGTGCTCTAGGGAGTACAGGTTGAGGAACTTCAAGCGTTCCCAGTAATTGAGGTGTTTTATCTCAGGTATGTGTGCCGTGAAGGTTCTCTGTACATTTTTTAGGTCAGCAGTTTCACCTGCTGACCTTGATAGATAGAACAAACGATCTGAAGGGTGTTATCCGTCCTATCATTTTTCTAGCACATGCGACTGATACAATGTTATGGTCTGTGAAGGCGAGATCCTCTGGCATTATCACTTCCAGGTCTTTTACATTAGTTTTTCGTTCTATTGTGTGGTTGGAATTTGTTTTATACTCCGATATAGTTTTAATTTTCTCACGTTTTCCATATCGGAGTTGAAATTTCTCATCATTGAACTTAATATTGCTTTCTGCGGCCCATTTAAAGATTTGGTTGATGTCCACCTGGAGTCTTGTAGTATCTTCAATGGAAGACACTGTCATGCAAATTCGGGTGTCATCTGCAAAGGAAGACACGGTGCTGTGGCTTACATCCCTGTCTGTGTCAGATATGAGGATGAGGAACAAGATGGGAGCGAGTACTGTGCCTTGTGGAACAGAGCTTTTCACCGTAGCCGCCTCAGACTTGACTCTGTTGACTACTACTCTTTTTGTTCTATTCTTTAGGAAGTTATAGATCCATCTACCAACTTTTCCTGTTATTCCTTTATCATGCATTTTGTGCGCTATTACACCGTGGTCACACTTGTCAAAGACTTTTACAAAGTCTGTGTATACTACATCTGCGTTTTGTTTGTCTTCTAGAGCTTCCAGGACCTTATCATAGTGTTCCAGTATTTCGGACAGGCAGTAGCGACCTGCTCTAAACCCATGTTGCCCTGGGTTGTGTAATTGATGGGTATCTAGATGGGTAGCCATCTTGCTTCTTAGAACCCTTTCAAAGATTTTTATATGGAATGTTAACGCTATCGGTCTATAGTTTTTTGTTATTGCTTTACTGCCTCTTTGTGGAGTGGGGCTATGTCTGTTGTTTTTAGCAGCTGTGGGACGATCCCTGTGTCTATGCTTCCTCTCCATAATATATTAAAAGCACATGATAGGGGCTTTTTGCAGTTCTTGATGAACACGGAGTTCCATGAGTCTGGCCCTGGGGCAGAGTGCATGGGCATGTCATTTATCGCCTGTTCGAAGTCATTTGGCGTCGGGATAATATCAGATAGGTTTGAGTCTACCACCTTCTGTGTCCTTCTCATAAAAATTCATTTAGGTCTTCGACTCTCAGTCTGGTTAGCGGCTTGCTAAAAACCGAGTCGTATTGGGATTTGAATATCTCACTCATTTCCTTGTTGTCATCTGTGTAGGACCCATCTCGTCTAAGTAGGGGCCCAATACTGGATGTTGTTCTCGACTTTGATTTGGTATAAGAAAATAAACATTTTGGGTTCCTTTCAATTTCATTCATGGCTTTTGGCTCTTCCCGCATTTCTGGACTCCTGTAAGATTCCTTTAGCTTTAGTTCGATGTTTGGCATTTCTCTGACCAGTGCCTTCCTGCGTATTACAGATATATTAGCCTCTTTTAGCCGCACTGTTATTCTTTGCCTTCGCCAGTATAGGGAGCACCTTTCCCTTTCTAGTTTACATCTTCACTTCCATTTCCTTAAAGGAATATGCCTTGAACGTACCTCGAGTGCCACAGAGTTAACTTGTTCTAGGTTTGAGTCCGTATTACTTAAGCTGTCTTCCCAGTTTATATCATTTAGGACCTGGTTTTCTTGGTCCCACCTTATGTTTTTGTTACTGAGTTTGAATTTGGTGAAGGCTCCCTCGTGACTGATCACATTTTGTTGGTCTGGGGCCCCGCACATACATGTCTGAACCTCTATTATGTTGTGATCTGAATATATTGTTTTTGATATGGTAATATTTCGTATCGGATCATCATTGTTAGTGAAGATGAGGTCCAATGTATTCTCCAGTCTTGTTGGCTCTATTATTTGCTGGTTTAAGGTGAATTTAGTGCAGAGATTTAAAAGCTCGTGTGTGTGAGAGTTTTCATCTGAGCTGCCTCCTGGGGTTATCTCTGCTACAGCATTATTTGCTACATTTCTCCTGCAAAACTCATCCAAGGAAAATGATCTTGAGGTAAGCATCATGTAGAGTACATCTGAGTATATCTGAGGTGCACATTAACCAAATAACCATTGCAGTATACGGGCGCCTGGTAAACCTAAGAATAGCGTTTCGACATCTAAGTAAAGAGTCATTCACGACACTGTACACCGTGTACATCAGACCCCTGTACATGCAGCACTATTATGGAACCCAGAACTGGTCAAACACGTCAAGAAACTGGAGAAAGTGCAAAAGTTTGCAACAAGGCTAGTCCCAGAGCTAAGGGACTAGCCTACACACACTACTCTGCAGCGCCATCTGCAAAACAACACTACAGTAAAATACCAGGTAATAAAATTGAAGAAAGGGTGAGGAGAGCTGACGAGAAACAGCAAGTCTGTGAGGAGCTGAACAGATGAGCTGTAAAGAGATGTTTTCACTGGAAACAGAGACAACACCAGAAAATTAAGTAGAAAGGGTACACCGACGGTTCCTGGACAAAATACACTCAACAGGAAAGGTAAAGACTATCTTTTGCGTGCACTGGATTCATCAACGGCATTGGGACCTGACAAAGTTTTCACAGAGATCTTGCAAGAGGAAGCAGACGCACTGTCTGCACCACTACTAAACTCTACACCAAGTCACAGGATACAGGACAATTGCCAGAGATCTGGAAGTGACTACAGTCTCAGTATGTAAGACAGTGTATCTACGAGCGATGTATAAAACACCTAGTGATCGATGGCCTTGACCATGTGTGTGTGTGTGTTTGACGCGTCCTCTGATAGCGGCAGATATTCATCTAAGCCGTTGATCATCGACTGAAATACTGGAAGTAGTCGATAAATTAGTTTGTGTGTTATCTCATAGAGTCAGTGGCAACTGTTGTAGTTGTAGCAGCAAATCAACTGTGTGAGTGTGTTCAACGCTACAATAAACAAACATTGGTTACATATTAAACATGAATTGCAATTTTTCTGAAGCTTCGGTATTGAGCACCTGATGATGAATTACATGAAGGACAATTTCACCAGCCTCAAAAAACTGGTGGCTCGTAGCTCATTGGTAACACCTCCATCTCACAAGCGAAAAACTGGGTTCAACCACAGGCGAGAAGAGACGAATGGACATGTTAATTACACCTATTGCCCCTTTTCACACAGCAGTAAACAGGTACCTGAGTATTAACTCATTAGGTGTTGCAAAATGGGAGGGGATAGTATAGAATATATTAGGCCTGAGCTTTGAGTCTACAGCGCCATAGATTCAGTAGTATGAAACAAGTTGTGATATAAGCTTGAGAGAGTGAGCGCCAGATGCCACCCATCACACAACCCGTAGTAGGATGATCATGCACAACATGATCATCCTGCCATCAGACAAGACAAATGGTGGGATGCAAAATTAGAGTAACAAGTGTATTATGAAGACAGAGCTCAGATTAGTAATAACCAATGAAATATTCCTGGAGGGGTACAACATAAAACAAAAGGGAGAAATAAGCCTGAGGCTATATTAATTAGGAACCAATGGAGACTGGAGGAATAAGAAAAACCTGAGCAGTGTAGACCTCGAAGAGTATTTAGCAGAACATTAAACCTGCCCGTCATCCAATAACAGAACACCTGGTCAAGCATACCAACGTGTTCACAATAAACGTCGTAAAGGAGATAACGCCAAAGAAAGCTAAAAATACACGAAAACTTCAGTCACAAAGGGACTAGGAACCGTAGGATCAATCTATAAGAAACAGTTGCGACATGGAGAACAAGTCATATAGGCAGCCAAGGGGTATTTCATGAACCAGCCAGTAAGAGAAACTACAATACTAAGAACTGGATGACAGACTCAAGAGAAAGTAAGAGATGCGAAAACTGTCTACAGTAGAGGAAACTATGATGATGTAAGCGCTTTCCTGATCAAAACACAGTATACAAGGGAAACAGATGGTCATAAAACCTAAAGCTATAATAAAATGGTTTATCAAGAAGTGATGTGAAACCACAAAAATATACCTCTCAGGAAGTTTGGCAATACAAAGCAGAGAGAAACATCTTGTTGAATCAAAGCTGCATGGAACCCAAAGCATTAGCTAAAGAGCATGTCAGAAATACAGTGTATGAATAACAACAACAGTCAGTGATTGTTAGATTACATCGACTTCAGGCTGAGGGACTGATTACACCGACTCCAGGATGAGAGACTGATTACCTCAAACTCCTGATCTTCCACTATTCTTCTTTGTATGGATCTGTGGAAGCCACTGGCTGGCGAAACGTTTCCACGATAAAGATACCCAAATGCTTCACAAATATCTCATTCATCAACAGTCGGTGAGATCAGCAGAAATCCCATAAAGAACACTCGAGGTGAGAAGAAAACCAGAGTGAACATTTGAATATGACATAATAGCAAAGATAAAAACAGAATCGGAACCACTCCACAGTCACACAAGAAAGAAAACCGTAACACACCAGGTAAATAACAATGAATACAGAAGAGGAACATTCACAGAGGAACAGAAGTCAGCGATGGAGAGAATATATTAGACTGGACAAGAGTAACGACCGGGGTCTCTCACAGGCTTATACATAAGGCAACATCAAAAATTAAATACAATTATTATGGAATGACAGAGATAACCTCTGAGAGAGTTAGACAAAATGCAAGACGTGGCTACTGTAGTCTATCCTCAGCAAATGTTAGGTTACTAAATTAAAGAAAGGGAGAGAAGACAAGGTGGAACATCTCCAGACACCGAACATGAGAAAAAAGACTATCATGCTGGCAGTCTCGCCCAATGATCATACCCACTGGATAAGTTCAGAATAGCAGAACTAAGACAAAGAAAATGAACACAAATAACAAAAAAAGGCACAATACCGTGACTGGAACGATACACAAGTAACCCGCGCATAAATGGTCTAAGTCGGACCGAAACGTCGTCGTAAGCTCCTCTCTTCTATGTGCGGGTTATTTGTGTAAAATGAACACCTTTGTCAAGGCTGAGGGACTGATTACCTCATCTTCAACTGGTTTTCGTATGTAGCTCTGTAAAGGAACAGCGGCTGGTGAAACGTCTTCAAAATAAAGACACCCAGGTGTTGCACATGTCTTTAACACGTCAATTAAAAATCACATTGGCTCTGGTGGCCTGGTGGTTAACGCTCGCTTCACACGGTGAGGGCCTGGGTTCGATTCCCAGCCAGAGTAGAAACATTGGACGTGTTTCTTTCCACCTGTTGTCTATGTTCCCCATCAGTAAAATGGGTACCTGGGTGTTAGTCGACTGGTGTGGGTCGCATCCTGGGACACTGACCTAAGGAGGCCTGGTCACAGACCGGGCCGCGGGGGCGTTGACCCCCGGAACTCTCTCCAGATAAACTCCAGATAAACATTGAATTGTCAAAAAAAAAAAAATTAACCTAAAACAGATTTCTATTTCTTAAACTTTTCACTTTATTTTCTCGACGTTTTGTTTTTAAAAGAAACCTCCAGTTGGAAGCACACTTGCTACATTGTGTTCTGTCTCATGTCTCATTGACATTTATCAATAAAGGCATTGATGTAATAGAGCTAAAACTGACCACAGTAGTCTTCCAGGTTACTCTACACAACATTAATTAAGCCTGGTCTTCCAGGTTACTCTACACAACATTAATTAAGCCTGATCTTCCAGGTTACTCTACACAACATTAATTAAGCCTGATCTTCCAGGTTACTCTACACAACATTAATTAAGCCTGGTCTTCCAGGTTACTCTACACAACATTAATTAAGCCTGGTCTTCCAGGTTACTCTACACAACATTAATTAAGCCTGGTCTTCCAGGTTACTCTACACAACATTAATTAAGCCTGGTCTTCCAGGTTACTCTACACAACATTAATTAAGCCTGATCTTCCAGGTTACTCTACACAACATTAATTAAGCCTGGTCTTCCAGGTTACTCTACACAACATTAATTAAGCCTGATCTTCCAGGTTACTCTACACAACATTAATTAAGCCTGGTCTTCCAGGTTACTCTACACAACATTAATTAAGCCTGATCTTCCAGGTTACTCTACATAACATTAATTAAGCCTGATCTTCCAGGTTACTCTACATAATATAAATTAAGCCTGGTTTTCCAGGTTACTCTACACAACATTAATTAAGCCTGATCTTCCAGGTTACTCTACATAACATTAATTAAGCCTGGTCTTCCAGGTTACTCTACATAATATAAATTAAGCCTGGTTTTCCAGGTTACTCTACACAACATTAATTGAGCCTGGTCTTCCAGGTTACTCTACATAATATAAATTAAGCCTGGTCTTCCAGGTTACTCTACACAACATTAATTAAGCCTGGTCTTCCAGGTTACTCTACATAATATAAGTTAAGCCTGGTCTTCCAGATTACTCTACACAACATTAATTAAGCCTGGTCTTCCAGGTAACTCTACACAACATAAATTAATTCTGGGAGGTAGTTTCTACAGTTTTTCATTTTTCATTCTTTCTTAAAATACATTATATTCACCTCCATTAGTCTTTCCTTACACTGCATTACCCTCAGCTTCACTCCGGAAATTGCTTGCTTGAAAAACTCTTCACTTTCTGAGCTTGTGTACATGATTGACCAGTTGTGATGTCTATGCAGGTCTCTGCACACTGAGTACATTCAACACCACCAACATCCCCTCCCCTCCACAACACTACCAGCCACCCCAGCCATACACCCCCAGCTGCAACACCTCCAGCAACCCCCTCCTTCCTCAGGCTAATCCGACTTAAACTCTGGCTACTTCCCCCGGCAACCTCCCCAGCAACCACTCTCTAACTTTCCTCCCAGCAACTCTCCCTGGGCTACACCATTATCTATACTTAGTTCAGTAATTACCTGTTCTTCTTTCCCCTGTCGCAGCTACGGCCTTCTCATACAAGCATTTATTTCCTACACTCTACAACCTTCATTGCTAACACATAAACAATAAAAACCACCACTTTGTTCGTTTAATTCTTCTTTTTATTTTAATAATAATAATAATAATAATAATAATAATAATAATAATAATTATAATATCTTTATTTCTGCAAGTACATGTGCAATGTACACAAGCCTATCTTACATCAGTGACATATTACTGTATAGAAAGCCGCTTGTTATGTAGAGTATTTCGGGCAATTAAGTCAGTTTTGTCCCAGGATGCGACCCACACCAGTCGACTAACACCCAGGCCCCACCCCTTTTACTGATGGGTGAACATAGACAACCGGTGTTAAGAAACACGCCCAGTGTTTCTACCCTCGCTGAATCGAACCCATACACTCGCCGTGTGAAGAGAGCTTTAGCCTTCCAGGCCATGGGGACACCATAACATGAGGCCTTTTATTAGTATTTTTGAGATATATTGCAATTGTTTAGTAAGTGAGAACATAACTCTACACCTGCTGCAGTGGAACAATACTGGATACAGTGGAACACTGTACACTGTAGGACACCACCTGACACACTGGAACAACACTTGACACAATGAAACACCGCATGCAGTGGGGCATTGTACACAGTGGAACACTGTACACAGTGGGACACCATACGCAGTAGAAGACCACTTTCTCACACCTGCCACTGTGGAGAGAGAAGAAAGCATGGTGTGGTATCTCCCTGGCTCCTTGTGTTCCTTCCTCGCAGTGTAAACACACGCCCTGGCCGATGCCAGTGTTTGCTTAATTTTATGTTGTGTGCGTGTGTATATATGTGTGTGCGTGCGTGCGTGTGTGTGTGTGTGTGTGTGTGAGTGTACTCACCTAGTTGAGGTTGCGGGGGTCGAGTCCGAGCTCCTGGCCCCGCCTCTTCACTGATCGCTACTAGGTCACTCTCCCTGAGCCGTGAGCTTTATCGTACCTCTGCTTAAAGCTATGTATGGATCCTGCCTCCACTACATCGCTTCCCAAACTATTCCACTTACTGACTACTCTGTGGCTGAAGAAATACTTCCTAACATCCCTGTGAGTCATCTGCGTCTTCAACTTCCAACTGTGTCCCCTTGTTACTGTGTCCAATCTCTGGAACATCCTGTCTTTGTCCACCTTGGCAATTCCTCTCAGTATTTTGTATGTCGTTATCATGTCCCCCCTATCTCTCCTGTCCTCCAGTGTCGTCAGGTTGATTTCCCTTAACCTCTCCTCGTAGGACATACCTCTTAGCTCTGGGACTAGTCTTGTTGCAAACCTTTGCACTTTCTCTAGTTTCTTTACGTGCTTGGCTAGGTGTGGGTTCCAAACTGGTGCCGCATACTCCAATATGGGCCTAACGTACACGGTGTACAGGGTCCTGAATGACTCCTTATTAAGATGTCGGAATGCTGTTCTGAGGTTTGCTAGGGCGCCCATATGCTGCAGCCGTTATTTGGTTGATGTGCGCTTCAGGAGATGTGCCTGGTGTTATACTCACCCCAAGATCTTTTTCCTTGAATGAGGTTTGTAGTCTCTGGTCCCCTAGACTGTACTCCGTCTGCGGTCTTCTTTGCCCTTCCCCAATCTTCATGACTTTGCACTGGTGGGATTGAACTCCAGGAGCCAATTGCTGGACCATGTCTGCAGCCTGTCCAGATTCCTTTGTAGTTCTGCCTGGTCTTCGATCGAGGTGAATTCTTCTCATCAACTTCTTCACATCATCTGCAAACAGGGACACCTCAGAGTCTATTCCTTCCGTCATGTCGTTCACAAATACCAGAAACAGCACTGGTCCTAGGACTGACCCCTGTGGGACCCTTCCCGCTGGTCACAGGTGCCCACTCTGACACCTCGCCACGTACCATGACTCGCTGCTGTCTTCCTGACAAGTATTCCCTGATCCATTGTAGTGCCTTCCCTGTTATCCCTGCTTGGTCCTCCAGTTTTTGCACCAATCTCTTGTGTGGAACTGTGTCAAACGCCTTCTTGCAGTCCAAGAATATGCAATCCACCCACCCCCTCTCTCTCTTGTCTTACTGCTGTCACCATGGCATAGAACTCCAGTAGGTTTGTGACACAGGATTTCCCGTCCCTGAATCCATGTTGGCTGCTGTTGATGAGATCGTTCCTTTCTAGGTGTTCCACCACTCTTCTCCTGATAATCTTCTCCATGATTTTGCATACTATACATGTCAGTGACACTGGTCTGTAGTTTAATGCTTCATGTCTGTCTCCTTTTTTAAAGATTGGGACTACATTTGCTGTCTTCCATGCCTCAGGCAATCTCCCTGTTTCGATAGATGTATTGAATATTGTTGTTAGGGGTACACACACGCCTCTGCTCCCTCTTTCAATACCCATGGGGAGATGTTATCTGGCCCCATTGCCTTTGAGGTATCTAGCTCACTCAGAAGCCTCTTCACTTCTTCCTCGGTTGTGTGCACTGTGTCCAGCACATGGTGGTGTGCCCCACCTCTCCGTCTTTCTGGAGTCCCTTCTGTCTCCTCTGTGAACACTTCTTTGAATCTCTTGTTGAGTTCTCACATACTTCACGGTCATTTCTTGTTGTCTCTCCTCCTTCCTTCCTTAGCCTGATTACCTGATCCTTGACTGTTGTTTTCCTCCTGATGTGGCTGTACAACAGTTTCGGGTCAGATTTGGCTTTCGCTGCTATGTCATTTTCATATTGTCTTTGGGCCTCCCTTCTTATCTGCGCATATTCGTTTCTGGCTCTATGACTGCTCTCCTTATTCTCCTGGGTCCTTTGCCTTCTATATTTCTTCCATTCCCTAGCACACTTGCTTTTTGCCTCCCTGCACCTTTGGGTAAACCATGGGCTCATCCTGGCTTTTTCATTATTCCTGTTACCCTTGGGTACAAACCTCTCCTCAGCCTCCTTGCATTTTGTTGCTACATATTCCATCATCTCATTAACTGGCTTCCCTGCCAGTTCTCTGTCCCACTGAACCCCGTTCAGGAAGTTCCTCATTCCTGTGTAGTCCCCTTTCTTGTAGTTTGGCTTCATTCGCCCTGGCCTTCCTGCTTCTCCCTCCACTTGTAGCTCTACTGTGTATTCGAAGCTTAAAACCACATGGTCACTGGCCCCAAGGGGTCTTTCATATGTGATGTCCTCGATATCTGCTCTACTCAAGGTGAATACTAAGTCCAGCCTTGCTGGTTCATCCTCTCCTCTCTCTCTTGTAGTGTCCCTTACGTGTTGTTACATGAAGTTTTCCAGTACCACCTCCATCATCTTAGCCCTCCATGTATCTTGGCCCCCATGTGGGTCCAAGTTCTCCCAATCAATCTCCTTGTGGTTAAAGTCACCCATG
>NC_091342.1:15517171-15544671 GCF_038502225.1 Cherax quadricarinatus
TGCCTCCACTACCTCACTTGCTAGGCTATTCCACTTCCTGACTACTCTGTGACTGAAGAAATACTTCCTAACATCCCTTTGACTCATCTGAGTCTTCAACTTCCAATTGTGACCCCTTGTTTCTGTGTGCCCTCTCTGGAACATCCTCTCTCTGTCCACCTTGTCTATTCCACGCAGTATTTTGTATGTTGTTATCATGTCTCCCCTAACCCTCCTGTTATCCAGTGTCGTCAGGCCGATTTCCCTTAACCTTTCTTCGTAGGGCATTCCCCTTACCTCTGGAACTAACCTTGTTGCAAACCTTTGCACTTTCTCTAATTTCTTGACGTGCTTGATCAAGTGTGGGTTCCAAACAGGTGCTGCATACTCAAATATGGGCCTGACGTACACGGTGTACAGTGTCTTGAACGATTCCTTACTAAGGTATCGGAACGCTGTTCTCAGGTTTGCCAGGCGCCCATATGCTGCAGCAGTTATCTGGTTGATGTGTGCTTCCGGAGACGTGCTCGGTGTTATACTCACCCCAAGATCTTTCTCCTTGAGCGAGGTTTGCAGTCTTTGGCCACCTAGCCTATACTCCGTCTGCGGTCTTCTTTTCCCTTCCCCGATCTTCATGATTTTGCATTTGGTGGGGTTAAATTCGAGAAGCCAATTGCTTGACCAGGTGTCCAGCCTGTCCAGGTCTCTTTGAAGTCCTACCTGATCCTCATCTGATTTAATTCTTCTCATTAACTTCACATCATCTGCGAACAGAGACACTTCTGAGTATAACCCTACCATCATGTTCACATATACCAGAAATAGCACTGGTCCTAAGACTGACCCCTGTGGGACCCCGCTTGTCACAGGTGCCCACTGTGATACCTCATCATGCACCATGACTCGTTGTTGCCTCCCTGTCAGGTATTCTTTGATCCACTGCAGTGCCCTTCCTGTTATACGCACCTGATCCTCTAGCTTCTGCACCAATCTCCTGTGAGGAACTGTGTTGAAGGCTTTCTTGCAGTCCAAGAAGATGCAATCAATCCACCCCTTTCTCTCGTGTCTTCTGTTACTTTATCATAAAACTCCAGTAGGTTTGTGACACAGGATTTGCCTTCCATAAATCCATGCTGGTTGGCGTTTATACTCTTGTTGTTCCAGGTGTTCCACCACTCTCCTGTGCGCGCGCGCGCGCGTGTGTGTGTGTACTCACCTAGTTGTGGTTACAGGGGTCGATTCACAGCTTCTGGCCCCGCCTCTTCGCTGGCCGCTACTAGGTCACTCTTTCCGCTCCTTGAAGTTTATCATACCTCTTCTTAAAGCTATATTTGGATCCTGCCTCCACTACATCGTTTCCCAGACTATATTCCACTTCCCGACAACTGTCTGACTGAAGAAATACTTTCTAACATCCCTGTGATTCATCTGAGTCTTCGACTTCCAACTTGTTGCTGTGTCCCATCTCTGGAACATCCTGTCTCTGTCCACCTTGTCGATCCTCTCAGTATTTTGTATGATGTTATCATAGCCCCCCCCCTATCTCTCCTGTCCTCCAGTGGTGTCAGGTCGATTTCTCTTAACCTCTCCTCGTAGGACATACCCCTTAGCTCTGGGATGAGTCTAGTTGCAAACCTTTGCACTTTCTTTAGTTTCCTTACATGCTTGGCTAGGTGTGGGTTCCAAACTGGTGCTGTATATTCCAATTTGGGCCTAACATACACAGTGTACAGGGTCCTGAACGAATCCTTATTAAGATGTCGGAATGATGTTCTTAAGTTTGCTAGGCGCCGGTAAGCTGCTGCAATTATTTGGTTGATGTGAGCCTCAGGAGATGTGCCTGGTGTTATACTCACCCCAAGATCCTTTTCCTTGAGTGAGGTTTGTAGTCTCTGGCCCCCTAGACTGTATTCCGTCTGCTGTCTTCTTTGCTCTTCCCCAATCTTCATGACTTTGCACTTGGTGGGACTGAACTCCTGGAGCCAGTTGCTGGACCAGTCATGCAGCCTGTCCAGATCCCTTTGTAGTTCTGCCTGGTCCCCGTCCGATTGAATTCTTCTCTTCAGCTTCACATCATCTGCAAACAGCTACACTTCGAGTCTATTCCTTCTGCCCTGTCATTCACAAATACTAGGACTGACCCCTGTGGAACCCCGCTCGTCACAGGTGCCCACTCTGACGCCTCTCCACGTACCATGGGCCGCTGTTGTCTTCCTGACAGGTATTCCCTGATCCATTGTATTGCCTTCCCTGTTATCCCTGCCTGGTCCTCCAGCTTTTGCTCTAATCTCTTGTGTAAAAACTGTCTCTAACACCTTCTTACAGTCCAGGAAAATACAATCTACCCACCCCTCTCTCTCTCTTGTTTCACTTCTGTCACTCTGTCATAGAACTCCAGTAGATTTGTGACACATGATTTCCCGTCCCTGAAACCGTGCTGGCTGTCGTTAAGCTCATTCCTTTCTAGGTGCTCCACCACTCTTCTCCTGATAATCTTCTTCATGATTTTGCATACTATACATGTCAGTGACACTGGTCAGTAGTTTAGTGCTTCGTGTCTGTCTCCTTTTTTAAAAAGTGGGACTACATTTGCTGTTTTCCATACCTCAGGTAGTCGCCCTTTCTCGATAGATGTGTTGAAGATTGTTGTTAATGGTACACACAGCGCCTTTGCTCCCACTCTCAGGACCCATGGAGAGATGTTATCGGGCCCCATCGCCTTTGAGGTATCTAAATCGCTAAGCAGCCTGTTCACTTGTTCCTCGGTTGTATGTACTGTGTCCAACACTTGTGTGTGTGTGTGTGTGTGTGTGTGTGTGTGTGTGTGTGTGTGTGTGTGTGTGTGTGTGTGTATACTCACCTAGTTGAGGTTGCAGGGGTCGAGTCCAAGCTCCTGGCCCCGCCTCTTCACTGGTTGCTTCACTGTGTGTGTGTGGGTGTGTGTACTCACCTATTCACCTATTTGTGGTTGCAGGGGTCGAGTCACAGCTCCTGGCCCCGCCTCTTCGCTGATTGCTACTAGGTCCTCTCTCTCCCTGCCCCATGAGCTCTATCATACCTCGCCTTAAAACTATGTATGGTTCCTGCCTCCACCACATCACTTTCTAGGCTATTCCATGGCCTGACTACTCTATGACTGAAGAAATACTTCCTAACATCCCTTTGATTCATCTGAGTCTTCAACTTCCAATTGTGACCTCTTGTGTCTGTGTCCCATCTCTGGAACATCCCGTCTTTGTCCACCTCGTCTATTCCGCGCAGTATTTTATATGTCGTTATCATGTCTCCCCTGACCCTCCTGGCCTCCAGTGTCGTCAGGCCGATTTCCCTCAACCTTTCTTCATAGGACAATCCCCGTAGCTCTGGGACTAGTCTTGTTGCAAACCTTTGCACTTTCTCTAATTTCTTGACGTGCTTGACTAGGTGTGGATTCCAAACTGGTGCTGCATACTCCAGTATGGGCCTGACGTAGATGGTGTACAGTCTTAAACGAATCCTTACTGAGGTATCGGAACGCTATCCGTAGGTTTGCCAGGCGCCCGTATGCTGCAGCAGTTATCTGATTGATGTGCGCCTCAGGAGATATGCTCGGTGTTATACTCACCCCCAGATCTTTTTCCTTGAGTGAGGTTTGCAGTCTTTGGCCATCTAAACTATATTGTGTTTGCGGTCTTCTTTGCCCTTCCCCAATCTTCATGACTTTGCATTTGGCAGGGTTAAATTCAAGGAGCCAGTTGCTGGACCAGGCTTGTAGCCTGTCCAGATCTCTTTGTAGTCCTGCCTGATCCTCGTCCGATTCGATTCTTCTCATTAACTTCACATCGTCTGCAAACAAGGACACTTCTGAGTCTATCCCTTCCGTTATGTCGTTCACGTATACCAAGAACAGCACAGATCCTAGGACTGACCCCTGTGGAACCCCGCTTGTCACAGGCGCCCACTCTGACACCTCGTCGCGTACCATGACTCGTTGTTGCCTCCCTGTCAGATATTCTCTGATCCATTGCAGTGCCTTTCCTGTTATGTGTGCCTGGTTCTCTAGCTTTTGCAGTAACCTCTTGTGAGGAACTGTGTCGAAAGCCTTCTTGCAGTCCAAAAATACGCAGTCGATCCACCCCTCTCTCTCTTGTCTTACTTCTGTCACCTTGTCATAAAACTCTAGTAGGTTTGTGACACAGGATTTTCCTTCCCTGAAACCGTGCTGGTTGTCAATTATACACTTGTTTCTTTCCAGGTGCCCCACCACTCTCCTCCTGATGATCTTCTCCATGACCTTGCATACTATACACGTTAGTGATACAGGTCTGTAGTTTAGTGCCTCATGTCTGTCTCCCTTTTTAAAAATTGGGACTACATTTGCCATTTTCCATACCTCAGGGAGTTGCCCAGTTTCAAATGATGTGTTGAAGATCTTTGTTAATGGCTCACACAATATCTCTGCTCCCTCTTTAAGGACCCATGGAGAGATGTTGTCTGGTCCCACCGCCTTTGAGGTGTCAAGTTCGCATAGCATATTCTTCACCTCCTCCTTGGTTATATGTACCTCATCCAGCACTTGCTGGTGTGCCCCCCTGTTCTGATTTCTTGGAGTCCTACTGGTTTCCACTGTAAATACCGCTTTAAATCTTGTGTTGAGCTCCTGACATACCTCTCGGTCGTTTCTTGTGAATTCCCCATCACCCTTCCTCAGTCTGATTACCTGGTCCTTGACTGTTATTTTCCTCCTGATGTGGCTGTACAACAGCTTCGGGTCAGTCTTTACTTTTGATGCTATGTCATTTTCATATTGTCTCTGAGCCTCCCTTCTTATCTGTGCATATTCGTTTCTGGCTCTTCGGCTGATTTCTTTATTTTCCTGAGTTCTCTGTCTTCTGTACCTTTTCCATTCTCTAGTACACCTAGTTTTTGCCTCCCTACGCCTTTGGGTGAACCAACGACTCGTTCTGTTCTTCCCATTATTTCTGTTTCCCTTGGGAACAAACCTCTCCTCTGCCTCCTTGCATTTTGTTGCTACATAGTCCATCATTTCTTGTACTGGTTTTCCTGTCAGTTCCCTCTCCCACTGAATGTCTTGAAGGAAGTTCCTCATGCCTGAGTAGTTCCCCCTTTTGTAGTTTGGTTTTTCCCAGCCTATTCCTGCTACTCTCTCCACTTGGAGCTCAACTATGTAGTCGAAGCACAGAACCACATGATCACTAGCTCCCAGGGGCCTTTCATACATGATACCCTCGATGTCCGAACTACTCATGGTGAATACAAGGTCCAACCTTGCTGGTTCATCCTCTCCTCTCTCTCTGGTAGTGTCTCTAACATGTTGATGCATGAGGTTCTCCAGTACCACATCCATCATCTTGGCTCTCCATGTTTCGGGACCCCCATGGGGCTCCAGGTTTTCCCAGTCAATCTCCTTGTGATTGAAATCACCCATAACTAGTAACTTTGCTCCCCCCATGTGTGCTCTCCTGGCCACCTCGGCTAGTGTGTTGATCATTGCTCTGTTGCTCTCATCGCATTCTTCTCTTGGCCTCCTGCAGTTCTGTGGTGGGTTGTACATTACTGCAATTATCACCTTATGTCCCTCAGACTGGATTGTTCCTACTAAGTAGTCCCTTTCGCCCATGCCATCCATTCCTTCCATTTTCTCAAAACCCCACTGGTTTTTAATGAGCAGTGCAACTCCTCCTCCCCCTCTCCTCCCTCTGTCTTTCCTGAAGATTTGATATCCGGATGGAAAGATTGAATCTGTTATTATTCTGGTGAGTTTTGTTTCTGTGAGTGCTATTATGTCTGGGGATGTCTCTTTGATTCTTTCGTGCCACTCCTCATACTTGTTTGTTATTCCATCTGCATTTGTATACCACACCTTCAACTTCTTTTCTAAGACTGTGGTCTGGGAAGTATATTGGGGTTGGGGAAGTGGGAGACCTGGTAAGGAACTATGGGTTGTTGCTGTGGGGGTGAAGTTTGTAATGTAGTGGGTGAGGGCATTGGATGTGGCATGTGTGTGTGTGTGTGTGTGTATGCGTGTGTGTATGTGTGTGTGTTTGTGTGTGTGTGTGTGTGTGTGTGTGTGTGTGTGTGTGTGTGTGTGTGTGTGTGTGTGTGTGTGTGTGTGTGTGTGTGTGTGTGTTAGACTACTGTTGACAGCTGAGTGGTGTTACACTACTGTTGCCAGCTGAGAGGTGTTACACTACTGTTGCCAGCTGAGTGGTGTTAGACTATTGTTGCCAGCTGAGTGGTGTTCGACTACTATTGCCAGCTGAGTGGTGTTACACTACTGTTGTCAGCTGAGTGGTGTTAGACTACTGTTGCCAGCTGAGTGGTGTTAGACTACTGTTGCCAGCTGAGTGGTGTTAGACTACTGTTGCCAGCTGAGTGCTGTTAGACTACTGTTGCAAGCTGAGTGGTGTTAGACTACTGTTGCCAGCTGAGTGGTGTTAGACTACTGTTGCCAGCTGAGTGGTGTTAGACTACTGTTGCCAGCTGAGTGATGTTAGACTACTGTTGCCAGCTGAGTGGTGTTAGACTACTGTTGCCAGCTGAGTGGTGTTAGACTACTGTTGCAAGCTGAGTGGTGTTAGACTACTGTTGCCAGCTGAGTGGTGTTATACTACTGTTACCAGCTGAGTGGTGTTAGACTACTGTTGCCAGCTGAGTGGTGTTACACTACTATTGCCAGCTGAGAGGTGTTAGACTACTGTTGCCAGCTGAGTGGTGTTACACTACTGTTGCCAGCTGAGTTGTGTTAGACTACTGTTGCCAGCTGAGTGGTGTTACACTACTGTTGCCAGCTGAGTGGTGTTAGAATACTGTTACCAGCTGAGTGGTGTTAGACTACTGTTGCCAGCTGAGTGGTGTTAGACTACTGTTGCCAGCTGAGTGGTGTTAGACTACTGTTGCCAGCTGAGTGGTGTTAGACTACTGTTGCCAGCTGAGTGGTGTTACACTACTGTTGCCAGCTGAGTGGTGTTAGAATACTGTTACCAGCTGAGTGGTGTTAGACTACTGTTGCCAGCTGAGTGGTGTTAGACTACTGTTGCCAGCTGAGTGGTGTTAGACTACTCTTGCCAGCTGAGTGGTGTTAGACTACTGTTGCCAGCTGAGTGGTGTTAGACTACTGTTGCCAGCTGAGTGGTGTTAGACTACTGTTGCCAGCTGAGTGGTGTTAGACTACTGTTGCCAGCTGAGAGGTGTTAGACTACTGTTGCCAGCTGAGTGGTGTTAGACTACTGTTGCTAGCTGAGTGGTGTTAGACTACTGTTACCAGCTGAGTGGTGTTAGACTACTGTTGCCAGCTGAGAGGTGTTACACTACTATTGCCAGCTGAGTGGTGTTAGACTACTGTTGCCAGATGAGTGGTGTTACACTACTGTTGCCAGCTGAGTGGTGTTAGACTACTGTTGCCAGCTGAGTGGTGTTACACTACTGTTGCCAGCTGAGTGGTGTTAGAATACTGTTACCAGCTGAGTGGTGTTAGACTACGGTTGCCAGCTGAGTGGTGTTACACTACTGTTGCCAGCTGAGTGGTGTTAGACTACTGTTGCCAGCTGAGTGGTGCTACACTACTGTTGCCAGCTGAGTGGTGTTACACTACTGTTGCCAGCTGAGTGGTGTTAGACTACTGTTGCCAGCTGAGTGGTGTTAGACTACTGTTGCCAGCTGAGAGGTGTTACACTACTGTTGCCAGCTGAGTGGTGTTAGACTACTGTTGCCAGCTGAGTGGTGCTACACTACTGTTGCAAGCTGAGTGGTGTTACACTACTGTTGCCAGCTGAGTGGTGTTACACTACTGTTGTCAGCTGAGTGGTGTTAGACTACTGTTGCCAGCTGAGAGGTGTTACAATACTGTTTCCAGCTGAATGGTGTTAGACTACTGTTGCCAGCTGAGTGGTGTTACACTACTGTTGCCAGCTGAGTGGTCTTACACTACTGTTGCCAGCTGAGTGGTGTTACACTACTGTTGCCAGCTGGTGTTACACTACTGTTGCCAGCTGAGTGGTGTTACACTACTGTTGCCACTGAGTGGTGTTAGACTACTGTTGCCAGCTGAGTGGTGTTACACTACTGTTGTCAGCTGAGTGGTGTTAGACTACTGTTGTCAACTGAGTGGTGTTAAACTACTGATGCCAGCTGAGTGGTGTTAGACTACTGTTGTTAGCTGAGTGGTGTTACAATACTGTTGCCAGCTAAGTGGTGTTAGACTACTGTTGCCAGCTGAGTGGTGTTATACTACTGTTACCAGCTGAGTGGTGTTAGACTACTGTTGCCAGCTGAGTGGTGTTACACTACTATTGCCAGCTGAGAGGTGTTAGACTACTGTTGCCAGCTGAGTGGTGTTACACTACTGTTGCCAGCTGAGTTGTGTTAGACTACTGTTGCCAGCTGAGTGGTGTTACACTACTGTTGCCAGCTGAGTGGTGTTAGAATACTGTTACCAGCTGAGTGGTGTTAGACTACTGTTGCCAGCTGAGTGGTGTTAGACTACTGTTGCCAGCTGAGTGGTGTTAGACTACTCTTGCCAGCTGAGTGGTGTTAGACTACTGTTGCCAGCTGAGTGGTGTTAGACTACTGTTGCCAGCTGAGTGGTGTTAGACTACTGTTGCCAGCTGAGTGGTGTTAGACTACTGTTGCCAGCTGAGTGGTGTTAGACTACTGTTGCCAGCTGAGTGGTGTTACACTACTGTTGCCAGCTGAGTGGTGTTAGAATACTGTTACAAGCTGAGTGGTGTTAGACTACTGTTGCCAGCTGAGTGGTGTTAGACTACTGTTGCCAGCTGAGTGGTGTTAGACTACTCTTGCCAGCTGAGTGGTGTTAGACTACTGTTGCCAGCTGAGTGGTGTTAGACTACTGTTGCCAGCTGAGTGGTGTTAGACTACTGTTGCCAGCTGAGTGGTGTTAGACTACTGTTGCCAGCTGAGAGGTGTTAGACTACTGTTGCCAGCTGAGTGGTGTTAGACTACTGTTGCTAGCTGAGTGGTGTTATACTACTGTTACCAGCTGAGTGGTGTTAGACTACTGTTGCCAGCTGAGAGGTGTTACACTACTATTGCCAGCTGAGTGGTGTTAGACTACTGTTGCCAGATGAGTGGTGTTACACTACTGTTGCCAGCTGAGTGGTGTTAGACTACTGTTGCCAGCTGAGTGGTGTTACACTACTGTTGCCAGCTGAGTGGTGTTAGAATACTGTTACCAGCTGAGTGGTGTTAGACTACGGTTGCCAGCTGAGTGGTGTTACACTACTGTTGCCAGCTGAGTGGTGTTAGACTACTGTTGCCAGCTGAGTGGTGCTACACTACTGTTGCCAGCTGAGTGGTGTTACACTACTGTTGCCAGCTGAGTGGTGTTAGACTACTGTTGCCAGCTGAGTGGTGTTAGACTACTGTTGCCAGCTGAGAGGTGTTACACTACTGTTGCCAGCTGAGTGGTGTTAGACTACTGTTGCCAGCTGAGTGGTGCTACACTACTGTTGCAAGCTGAGTGGTGTTACACTACTGTTGCCAGCTGAGTGGTGTTACACTACTGTTGTCAGCTGAGTGGTGTTAGACTACTGTTGCCAGCTGAGAGGTGTTACAATACTGTTTCCAGCTGAATGGTGTTAGACTACTGTTGCCAGCTGAGTGGTGTTACACTACTGTTGCCAGCTGAGTGGTCTTACACTACTGTTGCCAGCTGAGTGGTGTTACACTACTGTTGCCAGCTGGTGTTACACTACTGTTGCCAGCTGAGTGGTGTTACACTACTGTTGCCACTGAGTGGTGTTAGACTACTGTTGCCAGCTGAGTGGTGTTACACTACTGTTGTCAGCTGAGTGGTGTTAGACTACTGTTGTCAACTGAGTGGTGTTAAACTACTGATGCCAGCTGAGTGGTGTTAGACTACTGTTGTTAGCTGAGTGGTGTTACAATACTGTTGCCAGCTAAGTGGTGTTACACTACTGTTGCCAGCTGAGTGGTGTTAGACTACTGTTGCCAGCTGAGTGGTGTTAGACTACTGTTGCCAGCTGAGTGGTGTTACACTACTGTTGCCAGCTGAGTGGTGTTAGACTACTGTTGCTAGCTGAGTGGTGTTACACTGCTGTTGCCAGCTGAGTGGTGTTACACTACTGTTGCCAGCTAAGTGGTGTTACACTACTGTTGCCAGCTGAGTGGTGTTACACTACTGTTGCCAGCTTAGTGGTGTTACACTACTGTTGCCAGCTGAGTGGTGTTACACTACTGTTGTCAGCTGAGTGGTGTTAGACTACTGTTGCCAGCTGAGTGGTGTTAGACTACTGTTGCCAGCTGAGTGGTGTTAGACTACTGTTGCCAGCTGAGTGTTGTTAGACTACTGTTGCCAGCTGAGTGGTGTTAGACTACTGTTGCCAGCTGAGTGGTGTTAGTCTACTGTTGCCAGCTGAGTGGTGTTAGACTTCTGTTGCCAGCTGAGTGGTGTTAGACTACTGTTGCCAGCTGAGTGGTGTTACACTACTGTTGCCAGCTGAGTGGTGTTAGACTACTGTTGCCAGCTGAGTGGTGTTACACTAATATTGCCAGCTGAGTGGTGTTAGACTACTGTTGTCAGCTGAGTGGTGTTAGACTACTGTTGCCAGCTTAGTGGTGTTACACTACTGTTGCCAGCTGAGTGGTGTTACACTACTGTTGCCAGCTGAGTAGTGTTAGACTACTGTTGCCAGCTGAGTGGTGTTAGACTACTGTTGCCAGCTGAGTGGTGTTAGACTACTGTTGTCAGCTGAGTGGTGTTAGACTACTGTTGCCAGCTTAGTGGTGTTACACTACTGTTGCCAGCTGAGTGGTGTTACACTACTGTTGCCAGCTGAGTAGTGTTAGACTACTGTTGCCAGCTGAGTGGTGTTAGACTACTGTTGCCAGCTGAGTGGTGTTACACTACTGTTGCCAGCTGAGTGGTGTTAGACTACTGTTGCAAGCTGAGTGGTCTTACACTACTGTTGCCACCTGAGTGCTGTTAGACTACTGTTGCCAGCTGTGTGGTGTTAGACTACTGTTGCCAGCTGAGTGGTGTTAGACTACTGTTGCCAGCTGAGTGGTGTTAGACTACTGTTGCTAGCTGAGTGGTGTTAGACTACTGTTGCCAGCTGAGTGGTGTTAGACTACTGTTGCCAGCTGAGTGGTGTTAGACTACTGTTTCCAGCTGAGTGGTGTTACACTACTGTGGCCAGCTGAGTGGTGTTACACTACTGTTGCCAGCTGAGTGGTGTTAGGCTACTGTTGCCAGCTGAGTGGTGTTACACTACTGATGCCAGCTGAGTGGTGTTACACTACTGTTGCCAGCTGAGTAGTGTTAGACTACTGTTGCCAGCTGAGTGGTGTTAGACTACTGTTGCCAGCTGAGTGGTGTTAGTCTACTGTTGCCAGCTGAGTGGTGTTAGACTTCTGTTGCCAGCTGAGTGGTGTTAGACTACTGTTTCCAGCTGAGTGGTGTTACACTACTGTTGCCAGCTGAGTGGTGTTAGACTACTGTTGCCAGCTGAGTGGTGTTACACTACTATTGCCAGCTGAGTGGTGTTAGACTACTGTTGTCAGCTGAGTGGTGTTAGACTACTGTTGCCAGCTTAGTGGTGTTACACTACTGTTGCCAGCTGAGTGGTGTTACACTACTGTTGCCTGCTGAGTAGTGTTAGACTACTGTTGCCAGCTGAGTGGTGTTACACTACTGTTGCCAGCTGAGTGGTGTTAGACTACTGTTGTTAGCTGAGTGGTCTTACACTACTGTTGCCACCTGAGTGGTGTTACACTACTGTTGCCAGCTGAGTGGTGTTAGACTACTGTTGCCAGCTGAGTGGTGTTAGACTACTGTTGCCAGCTGAGTGGTGTTAGACTACTGTTGCTAGCTGAGTGGTGTTAGACTACTATTGCCAGCTGAGTGGTGTTAGACTACTGTTGCCAGGTGAGTGGTGTTAGACTACTGTTTCCAGCTGAGTGGTGTTACACTACTGTGGCCAGCTGAGTGGTGTTACACTACTGTTGCCAGCTGAGTGGTGTTAGACTACTGTTGCCAGCTGAGTGGTGTTACACTACTGATGCCAGCTGAGTAATGTTAGACTACTGTTGCCAGCTGAGTAGTGTTAGACTACTGTTGTCAGCTGGGTGGTGTTAGACTACTGTTGCCAGCTGAGTGGTGTTAGACTACTGTTGCCAGGTGAGTGGTGTTAGAATACTGTTACCAGCTGAGTGGTGTTAGACTACGGTTGCCAGCTGAGTGGTGTTACACTACTGTTGCCAGCTGAGTGGTGTTAGACTACTGTTGCCAGCTGAGTGGTGCTACACTACTGTTGCCAGCTGAGTGGTGTTACACTACTGTTGCCAGCTGAGTGGTGTTAGACTACTGTTGCCAGCTGAGTGGTGTTAGACTACTGTTGCCAGCTAAGAGGTGTTACACTACTGTTGCCAGCTGAGTGGTGTTAGACTACTGTTGCCAGCTGAGTGGTGCTACACTACTGTTGCAAGCTGAGTGGTGTTACACTACTGTTGCCAGCTGAGTGGTGTTACACTACTGTTGTCAGCTGAGTGGTGTTAGACTACTGTTGCCAGCTGAGAGGTGTTACAATACTGTTTCCAGCTGAATGGTGTTAGACTACTGTTGCCAGCTGAGTGGTGTTACACTACTGTTGCCAGCTGAGTGGTCTTACACTACTGTTGCCAGCTGAGTGGTGTTACACTACTGTTGCCAGCTGGTGTTACACTACTGTTGCCAGCTGAGTGGTGTTACACTACTGTTGCCACTGAGTGGTGTTAGACTACTGTTGCCAGCTGAGTGGTGTTACACTACTGTTGCCAGCTGAGTGGTGTTAGACTACTGTTGTCAACTGAGTGGTGTTAAACTACTGATGCCAGCTGAGTGGTGTTAGACTACTGTTGTTAGCTGAGTGGTGTTACAATACTGTTGCCAGCTAAGTGGTGTTACACTACTGTTGCCAGCTGAGTGGTGTTAGACTACTGTTGCCAGCTGAGTGGTGTTAGACTACTGTTGCCAGCTGAGTGGTGTTACACTACTTTTTGCCAGCTGAGTGGTGTTAGACTACTGTTGCTAGCTGAGTGGTGTTACACTGCTGTTGCCAGCTGAGTGGTGTTACACTACTGTTGCCAGCTAAGTGGTGTTACACTACTGTTGCCAGCTGAGTGGTGTTAGACTACTGTTGCCAGCTGAGTGGTGCTACACTACTGTTGCCAGCTGAGTGGTGTTACACTACTGTTGCCAGCTGAGTGGTGTTAGACTACTGTTGCCAGCTGAGTGGTGTTAGACTACTGTGGCCAGCTGAGAGGTGTTACACTACTGTTGCCAGCTGAGTGGTGTTAGACTACTGTTGCCAGCTGAGTGGTGCTACACTACTGTTGCAAGCTGAGTGGTGTTACACTACTGTTGCCAGCTGAGTGGTGTTACACTACTGTTGTCAGCTGAGTGGTGTTAGACTACTGTTGCCAGCTGAGAGGTGTTACAATACTGTTTCCAGCTGAATGGTGTTAGACTACTGTTGCCAGCTGAGTGGTGTTACACTACTGTTGCCAGCTGAGTGGTCTTACACTACTGTTGCCAGCTGAGTGGTGTTACACTACTGTTGCCAGCTGGTGTTACACTACTGTTGCCAGCTGAGTGGTGTTACACTACTGTTGCCACTGAGTGGTGTTAGACTACTGTTGCCAGCTGAGTGGTGTTACACTACTGTTGTCAGCTGAGTGGTGTTAGACTACTGTTGTCAACTGAGTGGTGTTAAACTACTGATGCCAGCTGAGTGGTGTTAGACTACTGTTGTTAGCTGAGTGGTGTTACAATACTGTTGCCAGCTAAGTGGTGTTACACTACTGTTGCCAGCTGAGTGGTGTTAGACTACTGTTGCCAGCTGAGTGGTGTTAGACTACTGTTGCCAGCTGAGTGGTGTTACACTACTGTTGCCAGCTGAGTGGTGTTAGACTACTGTTGCTAGCTGAGTGGTGTTACACTGCTGTTGCCAGCTGAGTGGTGTTACACTACTGTTGCCAGCTAAGTGGTGTTACACTACTGTTGCCAGCTGAGTGGTGTTACACTACTGTTGCCAGCTTAGTGGTGTTACACTACTGTTGCCAGCTGAGTGGTGTTACACTACTGTTGTCAGCTGAGTGGTGTTAGACTACTGTTGCCAGCTGAGTGGTGTTAGACTACTGTTGCCAGCTGAGTGGTGTTAGACTACTGTTGCCAGCTGAGTGTTGTTAGACTACTGTTGCCAGCTGAGTGGTGTTAGACTACTGTTGCCAGCTGAGTGGTGTTAGTCTACTGTTGCCAGCTGAGTGGTGTTAGACTTCTGTTGCCAGCTGAGTGGTGTTAGACTACTGTTGCCAGCTGAGTGGTGTTACACTACTGTTGCCAGCTGAGTGGTGTTAGACTACTGTTGCCAGCTGAGTGGTGTTACACTAATATTGCCAGCTGAGTGGTGTTAGACTACTGTTGTCAGCTGAGTGGTGTTAGACTACTGTTGCCAGCTTAGTGGTGTTACACTACTGTTGCCAGCTGAGTGGTGTTACACTACTGTTGCCAGCTGAGTAGTGTTAGACTACTCTTGCCAGCTGAGTGGTGTTAGACTACTGTTGCCAGCTGAGTGGTGTTAGACTACTGTTGTCAGCTGAGTGGTGTTAGACTACTGTTGCCAGCTTAGTGGTGTTACACTACTGTTGCCAGCTGAGTGGTGTTACACTACTGTTGCCAGCTGAGTAGTGTTAGACTACTGTTGCCAGCTGAGTGGTGTTAGACTACTGTTGCCAGCTGAGTGGTGTTACACTACTGTTGCCAGCTGAGTGGTGTTAGACTACTGTTGCTAGCTGAGTGGTCTTACACTACTGTTGCCACCTGAGTGCTGTTAGACTACTGTTGCCAGCTGTGTGGTGTTAGACTACTGTTGCCAGCTGAGTGGTGTTAGACTACTGTTGCCAGCTGAGTGGTGTTAGACTACTGTTTCCAGCTGAGTGGTGTTACACTACTGTGGCCAGCTGAGTGGTGTTACACTACTGTTGCCAGCTGAGTGGTGTTAGGCTACTGTTGCCAGCTGAGTGGTGTTACACTACTGATGCCAGCTGAGTGGTGTTACACTACTGTTGCCAGCTGAGTAGTGTTAGACTACTGTTGCCAGCTGAGTGGTGTTAGACTACTGTTGCCAGCTGAGTGGTGTTAGTCTACTGTTGCCAGCTGAGTGGTGTTAGGCTTCTGTTGCCAGCTGAGTGGTGTTAGACTACTGTTTCCAGCTGAGTGGTGTTACACTACTGTTGCCAGCTGAGTGGTGTTAGACTACTGTTGCCAGCTGAGTGGTGTTACACTACTATTGCCAGCTGAGTGGTGTTAGACTACTGTTGTCAGCTGAGTGGTGTTAGACTACTGTTGCCAGCTTAGTGGTGTTACACTACTGTTGCCAGCTGAGTGGTGTTACACTACTGTTGCCTGCTGAGTAGTGTTAGACTACTGTTGCCAGCTGAGTGGTGTTACACTACTGTTGCCAGCTGAGTGGTGTTAGACTACTGTTGTTAGCTGAGTGGTCTTACACTACTGTTGCCACCTGAGTGGTGTTACACTACTGTTGCCAGCTGAGTGGTGTTAGACTACTGTTGCCAGCTGAGTGGTGTTAGACTACTGTTGCCAGCTGAGTGGTGTTAGACTACTGTTGCTAGCTGAGTGGTGTTAGACTACTATTGCCAGCTGAGTGGTGTTAGACTACTGTTGCCAGGTGAGTGGTGTTAGACTACTGTTTCCAGCTGAGTGGTGTTACACTACTGTGGCCAGCTGAGTGGTGTTACACTACTGTTGCCAGCTGAGTGGTGTTAGACTACTGTTGCCAGCTGAGTGGTGTTACACTACTGATGCCAGCTGAGTAATGTTAGACTACTGTTGCCAGCTGAGTAGTGTTAGACTACTGTTGTCAGCTGGGTGGTGTTAGACTACTGTTGCCAGCTGAGTGGTGTTAGACTACTGTTGCCAGGTGAGTGGTGTTAGAATACTGTTACCAGCTGAGTGGTGTTAGACTACGGTTGCCAGCTGAGTGGTGTTACACTACTGTTGCCAGCTGAGTGGTGTTAGACTACTGTTGCCAGCTGAGTGGTGCTACACTACTGTTGCCAGCTGAGTGGTGTTACACTACTGTTGCCAGCTGAGTGGTGTTAGACTACTGTTGCCAGCTGAGTGGTGTTAGACTACTGTTGCCAGCTGAGAGGTGTTACACTACTGTTGCCAGCTGAGTGGTGTTAGAATACTGTTGCCAGCTGAGTGGTGCTACACTACTGTTGCAAGCTGAGTGGTGTTACACTACTGTTGCCAGCTGAGTGGTGTTACACTACTGTTGTCAGCTGAGTGGTGTTAGACTACTGTTGCCAGCTGAGAGGTGTTACAATACTGTTTCCAGCTGAATGGTGTTAGACTACTGTTGCAAGCTGAGTGGTGTTACACTACTGTTGCCAGCTGAGTGGTCTTACACTACTGTTGCCAGCTGAGTGGTGTTACACTACTGTTGCCAGCTGGTGTTACACTACTGTTGCCAGCTGAGTGGTGTTACACTACTGTTGCCACTGAGTGGTGTTAGACTACTGTTGCCAGCTGAGTGGTGTTACACTACTGTTGTCAGCTGAGTGGTGTTAGACTACTGTTGTCAACTGAGTGGTGTTAGACTACTGTTTCCAGCTGAGTGGTGTTACACTACTGTTGCCAGCTGAGTGGTGTTAGACTACTGTTGCCAGCTGAGTGGTGTTACACTACTATTGCCAGCTGAGTGGTGTTAGACTACTGTTGTCAGCTGAGTGGTGTTAGACTACTGTTGCCAGCTTAGTGGTGTTACACTACTGTTGCCAGCTGAGTGGTGTTACACTACTGTTGCCTGCTGAGTAGTGTTAGACTACTGTTGCCAGCTGAGTGGTGTTACACTACTGTTGCCAGCTGAGTGGTGTTAGACTACTGTTGTTAGCTGAGTGGTCTTACACTACTGTTGCCACCTGAGTGGTGTTACACTACTGTTGCCAGCTGAGTGGTGTTAGACTACTGTTGCCAGCTGAGTGGTGTTAGACTACTGTTGCCAGCTGAGTGGTGTTAGACTACTGTTGCTAGCTGAGTGGTGTTAGACTACTATTGCCAGCTGAGTGGTGTTAGACTACTGTTGCCAGGTGAGTGGTGTTAGACTACTGTTTCCAGCTGAGTGGTGTTACACTACTGTGGCCAGCTGAGTGGTGTTACACTACTGTTGCCAGCTGAGTGGTGTTAGACTACTGTTGCCAGCTGAGTGGTGTTACACTACTGATGCCAGCTGAGTAATGTTAGACTACTGTTGCCAGCTGAGTAGTGTTAGACTACTGTTGTCAGCTGGGTGGTGTTAGACTACTGTTGCCAGCTGAGTGGTGTTAGACTACTCTTGCCAGGTGAGTGGTGTTAGAATACTGTTACCAGCTGAGTGGTGTTAGACTACGGTTGCCAGCTGAGTGGTGTTACACTACTGTTGCCAGCTGAGTGGTGTTAGACTACTGTTGCCAGCTGAGTGGTGCTACACTACTGTTGCCAGCTGAGTGGTGTTACACTACTGTTGCCAGCTGAGTGGTGTTAGACTACTGTTGCCAGCTGAGTGGTGTTAGACTATTGTTGCCAGCTGAGAGGTGTTACACTACTGTTGCCAGCTGAGTGGTGTTAGACTACTGTTGCCAGCTGAGTGGTGCTACACTACTGTTGCAAGCTGAGTGGTGTTACACTACTGTTGCCAGCTGAGTGGTGTTACACTACTGTTGTCAGCTGAGTGGTGTTAGACTACTGTTGCCAGCTGAGAGGTGTTACAATACTGTTTCCAGCTGAATGGTGTTAGACTACTGTTGCCAGCTGAGTGGTGTTACACTACTGTTGCCAGCTGAGTGGTCTTACACTACTGTTGCCAGCTGAGTGGTGTTACACTACTGTTGCCAGCTGGTGTTACACTACTGTTGCCAGCTGAGTGGTGTTACACTACTGTTGCCACTGAGTGGTGTTAGACTACTGTTGCCAGCTGAGTGGTGTTACACTACTGTTGTCAGCTGAGTGGTGTTAGACTACTGTTGTCAACTGAGTGGTGTTAAACTACTGATGCCAGCTGAGTGGTGTTAGACTACTGTTGTTAGCTGAGTGGTGTTACAATACTGTTGCCAGCTAAGTGGTGTTACACTACTGTTGCCAGCTGAGTGGTGTTAGACTACTGTTGCCAGCTGAGTGGTGTTAGACTACTGTTGCCAGCTGAGTGGTGTTACACTACTGTTGCCAGCTGAGTGGTGTTAGACTACTGTTGCTAGCTGAGTGGTGTTACACTGCTGTTGCCAGCTGAGTGGTGTTACACTACTGTTGCCAGCTAAGTGGTGTTACACTACTGTTGCCAGCTGAGTGGTGTTAGACTACTGTTGCCAGCTGAGTGGTGCTACACTACTGTTGCCAGCTGAGTGGTGTTACACTACTGTTGCCAGCTGAGTGGTGTTAGACTACTGTTGCCAGCTGAGTGGTGTTAGACTACTGTTGCCAGCTGAGAGGTGTTACACTACTGTTGCCAGCTGAGTGGTGTTAGACTACTGTTGCCAGCTGAGTGGTGCTACACTACTGTTGCAAGCTGAGTGGTGTTACACTACTGTTGCCAGCTGAGTGGTGTTACACTACTGTTGTCAGCTGAGTGGTGTTAGACTACTGTTGCCAGCTGAGAGGTGTTAAAATACTGTTTCCAGCTGAATGGTGTTAGACTACTGTTGCCAGCTGAGTGGTGTTACACTACTGTTGCCAGCTGAGTGGTCTTACACTACTGTTGCCAGCTGAGTGGTGTTACACTACTGTTGCCAGCTGGTGTTACACTACTGTTGCCAGCTGAGTGGTGTTACACTACTGTTGCCACTGAGTGGTGTTAGACTACTGTTGCCAGCTGAGTGGTGTTACACTACTGTTGTCAGCTGAGTGGTGTTAGACTACTGTTGTCAACTGAGTGGTGTTAAACTACTGATGCCAGCTGAGTGGTGTTAGACTACTGTTGTTAGCTGAGTGGTGTTACAATACTGTTGCCAGCTAAGTGGTGTTACACTACTGTTGCCAGCTGAGTGGTGTTAGACTACTGTTGCCAGCTGAGTGGTGTTAGACTACTGTTGCCAGCTGAGTGGTGTTACACTACTGTTGCCAGCTGAGTGGTGTTAGACTACTGTTGCTAGCTGAGTGGTGTTACACTGCTGTTGCCAGCTGAGTGGTGTTACACTACTGTTGCCAGCTAAGTGGTGTTACACTACTGTTGCCAGCTGAGTGGTGTTACACTACTGTTGCCAGCTTAGTGGTGTTACACTACTGTTGCCAGCTGAGTGGTGTTACACTACTGTTGTCAGCTGAGTGGTGTTAGACTACTGTTGCCAGCTGAGTGGTGTTAGACTACTGTTGCCAGCTGAGTGGTGTTAGACTACTGTTGCCAGCTGAGTGTTGTTAGACTACTGTTGCCAGCTGAGTGGTGTTAGACTACTGTTGCCAGCTGAGTGGTGTTAGTCTACTGTTGCCAGCTGAGTGGTGTTAGACTTCTGTTGCCAGCTGAGTGGTGTTAGACTACTGTTGCCAGCTGAGTGGTGTTACACTACTGTTGCCAGCTGAGTGGTGTTAGACTACTGTTGCCAGCTGAGTGGTGTTACACTAATATTGCCAGCTGAGTGGTGTTAGACTACTGTTGTCAGCTGAGTGGTGTTAGACTACTGTTGCCAGCTTAGTGGTGTTACACTACTGTTGCCAGCTGAGTGGTGTTACACTACTGTTGCCTGCTGAGTAGTGTTAGACTACTGTTGCCAGCTGAGTGGTGTTACACTACTGTTGCCAGCTGAGTGGTGTTAGACTACTGTTGTTAGCTGAGTGGTCTTACACTACTGTTGCCACCTGAGTGGTGTTACACTACTGTTGCCAGCTGAGTGGTGTTAGACTACTGTTGCCAGCTGAGTCGTGTTAGACTACTGTTGCCAGCTGAGTGGTGTTAGACTACTGTTGCTAGCTGAGTGGTGTTAGACTACTATTGCCAGCTGAGTGGTGTTAGACTACTGTTGCCAGGTGAGTGGTGTTAGACTACTGTTTCCAGCTGAGTGGTGTTACACTACTGTGGCCAGCTGAGTGGTGTTACACTACTGTTGCCAGCTGAGTGGTGTTAGACTACTGTTGCCAGCTGAGTGGTGTTACACTACTGATGCCAGCTGAGTAATGTTAGACTACTGTTGCCAGCTGAGTAGTGTTAGACTACTGTTGTCAGCTGGGTGGTGTTAGACTACTGTTGCCAGCTGAGTGGTGTTAGACTACTGTTGCCAGCTGAGTGGTGTTACACTACTGTTTCCAGCTGAGAGGTGTTAGATTACTGTTGCGAGCTGAGTGGTGTTAGACTACTGTTGCCAGCTCAGTGGTGTTGCACCACTGTTGCCAGCTGAGTGGCGTTAGACTACTGTTGCCAGCTGAGTGGTGTTACACTACTGTTGCCAGCTGAGTGGTGTTAGACTACTGTTGCCAGCTGAGTGGTGTTAGACTACTGTTGCCAGCTGAGTGGTGTTACACTACTGTTGCCAGCTGAGTGGTGTTACACTACTATTGCCAGGTGAGTGGTGTTACACTACTGTTGCCAGCTGAGTGGTGTTAGACTACTGTTGCCAGCTGAGTGGTGTTACACTACTATTGCCAGCTGAGTGGTGTTAGACTACTGTTGCCAGCTGAGTGGAGTTAGACTACTGTTGCCAGCTGAGTGGTGTTAGACTACTGTTGCCAGGTGAGTGGTGTTAGACTACTGTTGCCAGCTGAGTGGTGTTAGACTACTGTTGCCAGCTGAGTGGTGTTAGACTACTGTTGTCAGCTGAGTGGTGTTAGACTACTGTTGCCAGCTGAGTGGTGTTAGACTACTGTTACCAGCTGAGTGGTGTTAGACTACTGTTGCCAGCTGAGTGGTGTTACACTACTGTTGCCAGCTGAGTGGAGTTAGACTTCTGTTGCCAGCTGAGTGGTGTTACACTAATGTTGCCAGCTGAGTGGTGTTACACTACTGTTGCCAGATGAGTGGTGTTAGACTACTGTTGCCAGCTGAGTGGTGTTACACTACTGTTGCCAGCTGAGTTGTGTCAGACTACTGTTGCCAGCTGAGTGGTGTTAGACTTCTGTTGCCAGCTGAGTGGTGTTACACTACTGTTGCCAGCTGAGTGGTATTACACTACTGTTGCCAGCTGAGTGGTGTTAGACTACCGTTGCTAGCTGAGTGGTGTTATACTTCTGTTGCCAGCTGAGTAGTGTTAGACTACTGTTGCCAGCTGAGTGGTGTTAGTCTACTGTTGTCAGCTGAGTGGTGTTAGACTACTGTTGCCAGCTGAGTGGTGTTAGACTACCGTTGCCAGCTCAGTGGTGTTAGACTACTGTTGCCAGCTGCGTGGTGTTAGACCACAGTTACCAGCTGAGTGGTGTTAGACTACTGTTGCCAGCTGAGTGGTGTTAGACTACTGTTGCCAGCTGAGTGGAGTTAGACGACTGTTGCCAGCTGAGTGGTTTTAGACTACCGTTGCCAGCTGAGTGGTGTTACACTACTGTTGCAAGCTGAGTGGTGTTAGACTACTGTTGCAAGCTTACTTTTGTTAGACTACTGTTGCCAGCTGAGTGGTGTTACACTACTGTTGCAAGCTGAGTGGTGTTAGACTACTGTTGCAAGCTGAGTGGTGTTAGACTACTGTTGCCAGCTGAGTGGTGTTACACTGCTGTTGCCAGCTGAGTGGTGTTACACTAATGTTGTCAGCTGAGTGGTTTTAGACTACTGTTGCCAGATGAGTGGTGTTACACTACTGTTGCCAGCTGAGTGGTGTTACACTACTGTTGCCAGCTGAGTGGTGTTAGACTACTGTTGCCAGCTGAGTGGTGTTATACTACTGTTGCCAGCTTAGTGGTGTTACACTACTGTTGCCAGGTGAGTGGTGTTACACTACTGTTGCCAGGTGAGTGGTGTTAGACTACTGTTGCCAGCTGAGTGGTGTTACACTACTGTTGCCAGCTGAGTGGTGTTAGACTACTGTTGCCAGCTGAGTGGTGTTAGACTACTGTTGCCAGGTGAGTGGTGTTAGACTACTGTTGCCAGCTGAGTGGTGTTAGACTACTGTTGCCAGCTGAGTGGTGTTAGACTACTGTTGTCAGCTGAGTTGTGTTACACTACTGTTGCTAGCTGAGTGGTGTTAGACTACTGTCACCATCTGAGTGGTGTTAGACTACTGTTGCCAGCTGAGTGGTGTTACACTACTGTTGCCAGCTGAGTGGTGTTAGACTACTATTTCCAGCTGAGTGTTGTTAGACTACTGTTGCCAGCTGATTGGTGTTACACTACTGTTGCCAGCTTAGTGGTGTTACACTACTGTTGCCAGCTGAGTGTTGTTAGACTACTGTTGCCAGCTGAGTGGTGTTAGACTACTGTTGTCAGCTGAGTGGTGTTACACTACTGTTGTCAGCTGAGTGGTGTTAGACTACTGATGACAGCTGAGTGGTGTTACACTACCGTTGCCAACTGAGTGGTGTTAGACTACTGTTGGCAGCTGTGTGGTGTTAGACTACTGTTGCCAGCTGAGTACTGTTAGACTACTGTTGCCAGCTGAGAGGTATTAGACTATTGTTGCCAGCTGAGTGGCGTTAGACTACTGTTGCCAGCTGAGTGGTGATACACTGCTGTAGCCAGCTGAGTGTGTTAGACTACTGTTGCCAGCTGAGTGGTGTTAGACTACTGTTGCCAGCTGAGTGGTGTTACACTCCTATTGCCAGCTGAGTGGTGTTAAACTACTGTTGTCAGCTGAGTGGTGTTAGACTACTGTTGCCAGCTGAGTGGTGTTAGACTACTGTTGCCAGCTGAGTGATGTTAAACTACTGTTGCCAGCTGAGTGGTGTTACACTACTGTTGCCAGCTGAGTGGTGTTAGACTTCTGTTGCCAGCTGAGTCGTGTTACACTAGTGTTGGCAGCTGAGTGGTGTTAGACTACTGTTGCCAGCTGAGTGGTGTTACACTACTGTTGCCAGCTGAGTGGTGTTAGACTACTGTTGCCAGCTGAGTGGTGTTACACTACTATTGCCAGCTGAGTGGTGTTAGACTACTGTTGTCAGCTGAGTGGTGTTAGACTACTGTTGCCAGCTGAGTGGTGTTACACTATTGTGGCCAGCTGAGTGGTGTTACATTACTGTTGTCAGCTGAGTGGTGTTAGACTACTGTTGTCAGCTGAGTGGTGTTACACTACTGTTGCCAGCTGAGCGGTGTTAGACTACTGTTGCCAGCTGAGTGGTGTTACACTACTTTTGCCAGCTGAGTGGTGTTACACTTCTGTTGCCAGCTGAGTGGTGTTAGACTACTGTTGCCAGCTAAGTGGTGTTACACTACTGTTGCCAGCTCAATAGTGTTAGATTACTGTTGCCAGCTCAGTGGTGTTAGACTACTGTTGTCATTTCAGTGGTGTTAGACTACTGTTGCCATCTCAGTGGTGTTAGACTACTGTTGCCATCTCAGTGGTGTTAGACTACTGTTGCCATCTCAGTGGTGTTAGACTTCTGTTACCATGTCAGTGGTGTTAGACTACTGTTGCCATCTCAGTGGTGTTAGACTCACTAGACAACACAATAAATAATTTTATGTCTACACTGTGGTCTACGGCTTCACAATGTTGACATGTGTCACTAAATCGAGGTCTACCTAATTACTTATTTGTTTCACATTGATCTGCGCAAGTGTTCAAGGATACAGATGTTCAACTGACGCACAGATTTAACAATACACATTGCATTACAGCTTTGACAATTATCTGTTGGATTACAGAGGACTGTTATCCAACAGATACAACATTCATGAACTTAAACAGACGGTGTATAGTGTATTTAAGCTTTAATATAACTAAGTCTCGCCTGGGGATGAAATTCTTGGAACTGCGTTGTTAGTTTGTGATTTTTTTTAAAGAAAAGATTTGTTTATTCATTAAAGTTATTTTGAGATAAAGAACCGCTGTGTTAACAGTAATTTTTGGTTCTGGAGAATCTAATAAACCGGTGCAGGAGTTTACCAGTCACGGGAAACTTTTGTCGCGTAAATTCAAATTCAGAATGACGACTTAAATACTGTGCACACATATATGAAATCCTCTGAAGTTGATGGCGAAATAAAATTCCGTTTATACTGCATAGGAACACATGAAGGGAATTATATATATATATATATATATAT
Organism: Cherax quadricarinatus; assembly: GCF_038502225.1. NCBI lineage: Eukaryota > Metazoa > Arthropoda > Malacostraca > Decapoda > Parastacidae > Cherax > Cherax quadricarinatus. Next base: position 15,541,336 of record NC_091342.1, read on the forward strand.
ATATATATATATATATATATATATATATATATATATATATATATATATATATATATATATATATAATGCAGAACAAACCACAGGGAGATGGACTCTTTAGCTCTAGATCTTTCGCCTCGTTCGTCGTCAGGAGCTATGCAATGTTGCAAGACTAACAACAGATTGGAGGGGAAATTTATTAGCTAAGTAAGTAAATGTTGGTTTACGACACACTGAAGTGTTAAAAGTTACCAGTGTGGCTGACAAGCGTGTCCAGCAATGACAATGTTCAGTTTGTCTATACTTCAGATAAAACTTCAATATTTGAGTGCCTTAAATTTAGATTTTGTAAGAACAATGGTACTTGGTCATGTGATTTAAATATTAAAAAGTTATCGTCAATACAACGTTAAAATAACATTGGTTTAAATTCAGCCGGAAACTTAGTCAACCAGTCGACCTCATAATGAGTAAGGAAAATATTGGCTATAATGGGTGGCAAAGTATTGCCCATTGTAGCCCCATCACTATAAACCTTCCCGTTATATACAGGATAACAGTCTGTTGCTCGGTGTCTAGAAGGACACGTGAGTGAGGCAGTGTCTACAAGGACACGTGAGTGAGGCAGTGTCTACAAGGACACGTGAGTGAGGCAGTGTTTACAAGGACACGTGAGTGAGGCAGTGTTTACAAGGACACGTGAGTGAGGCAGTGTTTACAAGGACACGTGAGTGAGGCAGTGTTTACAAGGACACGTGAGTGAGGCAGTGTCTACAACGACACGTGAGTGAGGCAGCGTCTACAACGACACGTGAGTGAGGCAGTGTCTACAAGGACACGTGAGTGAGGCAGTGTTTACAAGGACACGTGAGTGTGGCAGTGTCTACAAGGACACGTGAGTGAGGCAGTGTTTACAAGGACACGTGAGTGTGGCAGTGTCTACAAGGACACGTGAGTGAGGCAGTGTCTACAAGGACACGTGAGTGAGGCAGTGTCTACAAGGACACGTGAGTGAGGCAGTGTCTACAAGGACACGTGAGTGAGGCAGTGTTTACAAGGACACGTGAGTGTGGCAGTGTCTACAAGGACACGTGAGTGAGGCAGTGTCTACAAGGACACGTGAGTGAGGCAGTGTCTACAAGGACACGTGAGTGAGGCAGTGTTTACAAGGACACGTGAGTGAGGCAGTGTTTACAAGGACACGTGAGTGAGGCAGTGTCTACAAGGACACGTGAGTGAGGCAGAGTCTACAAGGACACGTGAGTGAGGCAGCGTCTACAAGGACACGTGAGTGAGGCAGTGTCTACAAGGACACGTGAGTGAGGCAGTGTCTACAAGGACACGTGAGTGAGGCAGTGTCTACAAGGACACGTGAGTGAGGCAGTGTCTACAAGGACACATAAGTGAGGCAGTGTCCACAAGGACACATAAGTGAGACAGTGTCCACAAGGACACATAAGTGAGGCAGTGTCCACAAGGACACATTAAGTTTGAGTGTCCACAAGGACACATAAGTGAGGCAGTGTCCATAAGGGCACATAAGTGAGGCAGTGTCCACAAGGACACATTGAGGCAGTGTCCACAAGGACACATAAGTGAGGCAGTGTCCAGAAGGGCACATAAGTGAGGCAGTGTCCACAAGGACACATAAGTGAGGCAGTGTCCACAAGGACACATAAGTGAGGCAGTGTCCACAAGGACACATAAGTGAGGCAGTGTCCACAAGGACACATAAGTGAGGCAGTGTCCACAAGGACACATAAGTGAGGCAGTGTCCACAAGGACACATAAGTGAGGCAGTGTCCACAAGGACACATAAGTGAGGCAGTGTCCACAAGGACACATAAGTGAGGCAGTGTCCACAAGGACACATAAGTGAGGCAGTGTCCACAAGGACACATAAGTGAGGCAGTGTCCACAAGGACACATAACAGAGGCAGTGTCCACAAGGGCACATAAGTGAGGCAGTGTCCACAAGGACACATAAGTGAGGCAGTGTCCATAAGGACACATAAGTGAGGCAGTGTCCTCAAGAACACATAAGTGAGGCAGTGTCCACAAGGACACATAAGTGAGGCAGTGTCCACAAGGACACATAAGTGAGGCAGTGTCCACAAGGGCACATAAGTGAGGCAGTGTCCACAAGGACACATAACTGAGGCAGTGTCCACAAGGACACATAAGTGAGGCAGTGTCCACAAGGACACATAAGTGAGGCGGTGTCCACAAGGAAACAAGTGAGGCAGTGTCCACAAGGACACATAAGTAAGGCAGTGTCCACAAGGACACATAAGTGAGGCAGTGTCCACAAGGACACATAAGTGAGGCAGTGTCCACAAGGACACATAAGTGAGGCAGTGTCCACAAGGACACATAAGTGAGGCAGTGTCCACAAGGACACATAAGTGAGGCAGTGTCCACAAGGACACATAAGTGAGGCAGTGTCCACAAGGGCACATAAGTGAGGCAGTGTCCACAAGGACACATAACAGAGGCAGTGTCCACAAGGACACATAAGTGAGGCAGTGTCCACAAGGGCACATAAGTGAGGCAGTGTCCACAAGGACACATAACTGAGGCAGTGTCCACAAGGACACATAAGTGAGGCAGTGTCCACAAGGGCACATAAGTGAGGCAGTGTCCACAAGGACACATAGCTGAGGCAGTGTCCACAAGGACACATAAGTGAGGCAGTGTCCACAAGGGCACATAAGTGAGGCAGTGTCCACAAGGGCACATAAGTGAGGCAGTGTCCACAAGGACACATAAGTGAGGCAGTGTCCACAAGGAAACATAAGTGAGGCAGTGTCCACAAGGACACATAAGTGAGGCAGTGTCCACAAGGACACATAAGTGAGGCAATGTCCACAAGGACACATAAGTGAGGCAGTGTCCACAAGGACACATAGGCAGTGTCCACAAGGACAAATAAGTGAGTCAATGTCCACAATGACACATAAGTGAGGCAGTGTCCACAAGGACACATAAGTGAGGCAGTGTTCACAAGGGCACATAAGTGAGGCAGTGTCCACAAGGACACATAAGTGAGGCAGTGTCCACAAGGACACATAAGTGAGGCAGTGTCCACAAGGACACATAAGTGAGGCAGTGTCCACAAGGACACATAAGTGAGGCAGTGTCCACAAGGACACATAAGTGAGGCAGTGTCCACAAGGACACATAAGTGAGGCAGTGTCCACAAGGACACATAAGTGAGGCAGTGTCCACAAGGACACATAAGTGAGGCAGTGCCCACAAGGACACATAAGTGAGGCAGTGCCCACAAGGACACATAAGTGAGGACACAGTGTCCACAAGGACACATAAGTGAGGCAGTGTCCACAAGGACACATAAGT
>NC_091342.1:15549671-15632171 GCF_038502225.1 Cherax quadricarinatus
AGAGATGTACTGTCTCTTATTAAAATACACTCTGCAACACTGGACTGCAAGGAGCAGCGGTCGCTTGACCACATCCCATACTCATACTGCATCTGCTATCAATTACTCGCTGTAGCAGTAAACAAGATATTTGCCCCTTCTGAGAGGGCTGGGCCCCTCAGGGCTGAAAGGGGCTGAAGGGGCTGAAAGGGGCTGATAACCCGCTCCTGGAGAAATTTTCTCCACATAGTCCATCCAAAGAGGGTCCCATCCTCACCTAGTCCATCCAAAGAGGGCCCCATCCTCACCTAGTCCATCCAAAGAGGGCCCTATCCTCACCTAGTCCATCCAAAGAGGGACTCATCCTCACTTAGTCCATCCAAAGAGGGAGTCATCCTCACCTAGTCCATCCAAAGAAAGACCTATCCTCACTTAGTCCATTCAAGGGAGAGACTTAGATGCAACAGTTAGTAGATCAGTTAAACTATGATAACCTGACAGCTTGACTGTCACCCTGTCAGTCATACTCGTGTATGCTGTTGGAATGGCAGCCACCAGGGAAAGGTCACTTCCAATGAAGGTTGATGCAGCTTGAGAAGTGTGACAGGTGTAGATCAGTCTCCAGAGTGAAGGATCTCACGCCTGAGTGACAGGTGTTCCTCTCAACGTCCGAGCGACAGGTGTTCATCTCACGCAGTTCTCTGGAAACCTCAGGTGTCTTGTACATCTTGTATATTTTTTTTAACCTTACCTTGAATTTCTTTCAAATACTTTTAATAGAATAATTTTTATTAGTAGAAGTATAGTTTTGACTCACCTGGGACTTTCTTAACCCTAATACAGTTAGGTAAAACAGGAATATATAGCAGACTAAAGGAGAGGTGTAGTGTAGGGGAAAGGAGCGCTTGGAAATAACCTGACTTGACCTGACGGCAGTGTCTTGGCTAAATAAGATCAGCTACTAAAAAGCTTTAGAGATACTAAACCTCCCAGTGTTCTACACAACTGCATTAACAAGATTATATTGATCCTATTTTAAGACGAGTCTGGCCTCACTCCATTTCATTAAATGGTCGTGGGTATCCCTAGGTAGTACACAGATTCCCCTATAAAATGGTTATAACATTAATTTTTAAAGGGGGTGGACCGGTAAGCCATTGGAAGGCCTCGATCAAATGACCAAAAGCTCCAGCTGCGGGTCATCATATGAATAATTCCCGCGTCAGGAAACACTTGTCCTGGTTCCTGACAAACCTCACCTAACCTAATACAGGACACAGGCATTGTTGATATTATCAGTAGGACAGTCTGATTGACTTCACTAGCACAAGCGTCAAAATCCCTGGCTGTTTCTCCCAAGTAAAGTGCATCACAACGTTGTCCCAGGTGGCATAACATACACCCCAGCCCAGGTATCAACAAGGCTTTTTGGTTTGTCACTAGTGAGACCTCTGAATGTGGTGCTGGTGGTAGAAGCCGCTCTCAGCCTTCAATCATTCTGTTGTTGTTTTGTGGAACTATAAATCTGACCGGGGACTCTTAGTGGTGTTGACAATCCATTGTGCACGTTGCGTACGATCACCAATGAAATACCACTTAGCGAAGATTTGGTGGATTAAGTAGCACTCTTCAGTATGTTGAAGGTTGCAGACTCTGTAATCCCTAGAAAAGATCCAATGATCACTCCTCAGTTCATTCTGATGCAGTGGTCATTATATATGTCAATTAGGGTGACATAATCTAAAAAAATATTTTTTTAATGATCGTTGCAAAATATATACTTAATTCTCTGAGATTAGATTTTGCCCCCTAAATGACTAGTTTATTGTGCATCCGATATCCATCCTGTGGAGGGTAGCACAAGAACATATGGATACACAAGAAGCCTAGGATTTAGGCCCCAACAGGAGAACATCTGGACTTACATCTACGATTGACTTAATCTGTTACAAGCAAATTTAGAAAATTTGCATAATATGTCTGGTATCTTATTTTCATTAATAAGATACCTTGACATATCACATAGGTTATTATACTGTCTATATCTATATTCTTCAATAAGTGGATAATAAAGCAATAAGTGTTCCAGAAAGTGACCATAGGATCGGCCAACGGCAAAAAGGAGCACTTTTTTATTTAATGTATTGTGTTGGCCAATGACAGAAATCACCATGTATTGAGTGTCGGTTGTCTGTAAAGGAACATTACAAGAAAATGCCTTTGATCATATCATACAGAAAACAGCTATTCGTCCATTTCCAATCTATAATTTGCTGCATGACACATGACCTTTCAACAAGTTCAAGGTCAGATACGAGAAAAACTTAATTTAAAACGATCATGATATATATATATATATATATATATATATATATATATATATATATATATATATATATATATATATATATATATATATATATATATATATATATATATTCGGTTGGATACGACCGGTTTGTTGAAAGATATATATATATATTCGGTTGGATACGACCGGTTTGTTGAAAGATATATATATATATATATATATATATATATATATATATATATATATATATATATATATATATATATATATATATATATATATATATATATACACAAAGTACATGTACATACAATCAACATTTCACTAGCAAGTTAATCACTATTAACAGGATTCATTTCTGGAACATGATTTAACAATATGGTTTACAATATACAAATTCTTAATTAAACTAGCAAATAAAGTGCCTATGTAGAATAAGGTAGTTACTCTCTGAGGAGAGTTACAATAAAAAATAATAATTCATAACACGTCAATATAAATAGAACCAAACAGCAGTAAACCATGATGAAAGTTGTAAACTGAAGGTTGTGTTTACGTGTGTTCCACTACACTATTGTTTTCATACCTTAGTAATGAAAGACTAACTGAAGTGTTTGGTACGTTACCGTAACCTTCCTCAGACAGTAACCACCGTGTTCAGTACCGGACATCTGAACACCTCGCACATCGGTTAGTTCAGTTAAGCTTTGCATATTGTGTGTTGTTAAAATCACATTCCAAAAATGAATCCTGAAGATGGGATTGATCTGTCACCGAAACGTTGATTGTATATCAGTAAATATCCTGAGAAGTTGCAAGTCTTTCCCACCTGCAATGATGAGGTAAAACTAACTGTTTTATGTAACTATCATCACCTAGGTGTGATCACCTAGGGTATCCTCACCTAGGTGTGATCACCTAGGGTATCCTCACCTAGGTGTGATCACCTAGGGTATCCTCACCTAGGTGTGATCACCTAGGGTATCCTCACCTAGGTGTGATCGCCTAGGGTATCCTCACCTAGGTGTGATCGCCTAGGGCATCCTCACCTAGGTGTGATCGCCTAGGGTATCCTCACCTAGGTGTGATCACCTAGGGTATCCTCACCTAGGTGTGATCACCTAGGGTATCCTCACCTAGGTGTGATCGCCTAGGGTATCCTCACCTAGGTGTGATCACCTAGGGTATCCTCACCTAGGTGTGATCACCTTGGGTATCCTCACCTAGGTGTGATCACCTAGGGTATCCTCACCTAGATGAGATTATCTAGGGTACCCTCACCTAGGTGATATTTAGCATATCCCCATCTAGATATCTTACAAGCAACACACCAAAGTGTTCTCTTAGAAACAACACATCAAGTCACCTTCCTCCATCCTGAAGATGGTATTTTAACGACGAAATATGCAGATTACGAAGCGCAGGAGAAAGTCTGTCTTTCATAATCCTGCTCAAGTTGTTTTAAACTTAACAAAAAATATGTATTATTCTCAAGACGTCTATGTTACAACTTCCGCGAGTGTGTTAAGGCGCGCTCTGTTGACTCTCTGTTGGTGTTGCAAAGTGTTTGTATTGAAATACAATTTGTTGACTACGTGCTGGTGTTGCAGAGTGTTTTATTAGGTTACGCTATGTTGACCGTGTGCTGATGTTGCAGAGGGCGAGTTGCAGGCTGTCCGACCCACCTGACTGTGTCCAGCTACCGTGACCTTCTGCACCAGCTGCCTCACTCTGCCCAGCCTGAGCAGGCTCGAGGTACCGCTCTTTATGTCACGGTAAGTGTCTACCTTCCTCTCTAGAGGCCATTCTTACTGTCTGTCTCTAGGTCACTGTCAGTACCTCCCTCTAGGTCACTGTCAGTACCTCTCTCTAGGTCACTGTCAGTACCTCCCTCTAGGTCACTGTCAGTACCTCTCTCTAGGTCACTGTCAGTACCTCCCTCTAGGCGGTCACGGTAAGTATGTAGCTCCCTCTAGGCGGTCACGGTAAGTATGTAGCTCCCTCTAGGCGGTCACGGTAAGTATGTACCTCCCTCTAGGCGGTCACGGTAAGTATGTACCTCCCTCTAGGCGGTCACGGTAAGTATGTACCTCCCTCTAGGCGGTCACGGTAAGTATGTACCTCCCTCTAGGCGGTCACGGTAAGCATGTACCTCCCTCTAGGCGGTCACGGTAAGTATGTACCTCCCTCTAGGCGGTCACGGTAAGCATGTACCTCCCTCTAGGCGGTCACGGTAAGTATGTACCTCCCTCTAGGCGGTCACGGTAAGTATGTACCTCCCTCTAGGCGGTCACGGTAAGTATGTACCTCCCTCTAGGCGGTCACGGTAAGTATGTACCTCCCTCTAGGCGGTCACGGTAAGTATGTACCTCCCTCTAGGCGGTCACGGTAAGTATGTACCTCCCTCTAGGCGGTCACGGTAAGTATGTACCTCCCTCTAGGCGGTCACGGTAAGTATGTACCTCCCTCTAGTACATCCTTTTTAATCAAATTTCAAACGGCTTCAACATATCTCTACTCTTTATTTTAAATAAACTTAATACGCTACAGTGATGTACAGATAACTTTCAGAAATACATCAAACACTCATTTTGGAATTGCTATCATTCACTGTTCCCATACACAAGCCACTGGACGAAATGGAAAGAAAACTGAACAAAAGTCAGTGAGACTCAGATCTTGGCTGACCGAGTGAAAATATTTGACCTCCTTTGTTTTCCTCTCGTTATGTGTTGTTAAACAAGTCAGCCGGACATAAGACAAGCCAGTCAGTCAGCCGGACATAAGACAAGCCAGACAGTCAGCCGGACATAAGACAAGCCAGTCAGTCAGCCGGACATAAGACAAGCCAGTCAGTCAGCCGGACATAAGACAAGCCAGTCAGTCAGCCGGACATAAGACAAGCCAGTCAGTCAGCCGGACATAAGACAAGCCAGTCAGTCAGCCGGACATAAGACAAGCCAGTCAGTCAGCCGGACATAAGACAAGCCAGTCAGTCAGCCGGACATAAGACAAGCCAGACAGTCAGCCGGACATAAGACAAGCCAGTCAGTCAGCCGGACATAAGACAAGCCAGTCAGTCAGCCGGACATAAGACAAGCCAGTCAGTCAGCCGGACATAAGACAAGCCAGTCAGTCAACTGGAACATAAGACAAGCCAGTCAGTCAACTGAAGCATAAGACAAGTCAGTCAGTCAAGTGGAACATAAGACAAGCCAGTCAGTCAACTGGAACACAAGACAAGCCAGTCAGTCAACTGGAACATAAGACAAGCCAGTCAGTCAACTGGAACATAAGACAAGCCAGTCAGTCAACTGGAACATAAGACGAGTCAGTCAGTCATCTGGAACATAAGACAAGCCAGTCAGTCAACTGGAACATAAGACAAGCCAGTCAGTCAACTGGAACATAAGACAAGCCAGTCAGTCAACTAGAACATAAGACAAGCCAGTCAGTCAACTGGAACATAAGACAAGCCAGTCAGTCAACTAGAACATAAGACAAGCCAGTCAGTCAACTGGAACATAAGACAAGCCAGTCAGTCAACTGGAACATAAGACAAGCCAGTCAGTCAACTGGAACATAAGACAAGCCAGTCAGTCAACTAGAATATAAGACAAGCCAGTCAGTCAACTGGAACATAAGACAAGCCAGTCAGTCAACTAGAACATAAGACAAGCCAGTCAGTCAACTGGAACATAAGACAAGCCAGTCAGTCAACTAGAACATAAGACAAGCCAGTCAGTCAACTGGAACATAAGACAAGCCAGTCAGTCAACTGGAACATAAGACAAGCCAGTCAGTCAACTGGAACATAAGACAAGCCAGTCAGTCAACTAGAATATAAGACAAGCCAGTCAGTCAACTGGAACATAAGGCAAGCCAGTCAGTCAACTGGAACATAAGACAAGCCAGTCAGTCAACTGGAACATAAGACAAGCCAGTCAGTCAACTGGAATATAAGACAAGCCAGTCAGTCAACTGGAACATAAGACAAGCCAGTCAGTCAACTGGAACATAAGACAAGCCAGTCAGTCAACTGGAATATAAGACAAGCCAGTCAGTCAACTGGAACATAAGACAAGTCAGTCAGTCAACTGGAACATAAGACAAGCCAGTCAGTCAACTGGAATATAAGACAAGCCAGTCAGTCAACTGGAACATAAGACAAGTCAGTCAGTCAACTGGAACATAAGACAAGCCAGTCAGTTGGAATATACTGAAAAACTGTCTAATAAAGTGATAACTGCTACACTAGAGACGTTCAGTTAGGTGAACAAGGAGGAGGACGTCGGTTAACCGTCTCTGTGTTTGTGTTGTGTTATCTTGTGCTTTCACATGTGAGCAAGGGAACTGTTAGTTCCCTTCTTTTGTACTGATTACAAAGTAGCTGGAATACAGAAACATAAATGAAAACTCTCCACATGTATTGATAAAAACACAGGATAACTGTTGTTTAAAACACGTTCTCATACATGACATGGACACCGGGTTCAACACAGGGAAACTAGTTAGAGAAAAAAAAAACCGTGAAAGGCAATCTACAGCCTCGCCATCTGCTGCTGCAGAAGAGACCAACACAGCCATCATCTGTTGAAGAAGAGGCCAACACAGCCATCATCTGCTGCTGCAGAAGAGACCAACACAGCCATCATCTGCTGAAGAAGAGGCCAACACAGCCATCATCTGCTGCTGCAGAAGAGACCAACACAGCCATCATCTGCTGAAGAAGAGGCCAACACAGCCATCATCTGCTGCTGCGGAAGAGACCAACACAGCCATCATCTGCTGAAGAAGAGGCCAACACAGCCATCATCTGCTGCTGCAGAAGAGACCAACACAGCCATCATCTGCTGAAGAAGAGGCCAACACAGCCATCATCTGCTGCTGCAGAAGAGACCAACACAGCCATCATCTGCTGAAGAAGAGGCCAACACAGCCATCATCTGCTGCTGCGGAAGAGACCAACACAGCCATCATCTGCTGAAGAAGAGGCCAACACAGCCATCATCTGCTGCTGCGGAAGAGACCAACACAGCCATCATCTGCTGAAGAAGAGGCCAACACAGCCATCATCTGCTGCTGCGGAAGAGACCAACACAGCCATCATCTGCTGAAGAAGAGGCCAACACAGCCATCATCTGCTGCTGCGGAAGAGACCAACACAGCCATCATCTGCTGAAGAAGAGACCAACACAGCCATCATCTGCTGCTGCGGAAGAGACCAACACAGCCATCATCTGCTGCTGCGGAAGAGACCAACACAGCCATCATCTGCTGCTGCGGAAGAGACCAACACAGCAATCATCTGCTGCTGCAGAAGAGGCCAACACAGCCATCATCTGCTGTGCAGAAGAGGCCAACACAGCCATCATCTGCTGCTGCAGAAGAGACCAACACAGCCATCATCTGCTGCTGCGGAAGAGACCAATACAGCCATCATCTGCTGCTGCAGAAGAGGCCAACACAGCCATCATCTGCTGTGCAGAAGAGGCCAACACAGCCATCATCTGCTGCTGCAGAAGAGACCAACACAGCCATCATCTGCTGCTGCAGAAGAGACCAACATGACCATCATCTGCTGCTGCAGAAGAGACCAACACAGCCATCATCTGCTGCTGCAGAAGAGACCAACACAGCCATCATCTGCTGCTGCAGAAGAGACCAACATGACCATCATCTGCTGCTGCAGAAGAGACCAACACAGCCATCATCTGCTGCTGCAGAAGAGACCAATATGACCATCATCTGCTGCTGCAGAAGAGACCAACACAGCCATCATCTGCTGCTGCAGAAGAGACCAACACAGTCATCATCTGCTGCTGCAGAAGAGACCAATATGACCATCATCTGCTGCTTCAGAAGAGACCAACACAGCCATCATCTGCTGCTGCAGAAGAGACCAACACAGCCATCATCTGCTGCTGCAGAAGAGACCAACACAGCCATCATCTGCTGCTGCAGAAGAGACCAGCACAGCCATCATCTGCTGCTGCAGAAGAGACCAACACAGCCATCATCTGCTGCTGCAGAAGAGACGAACACAGCCATCATCTGCTGCTGCAGAAGAGACCAACACAGCTATCATCTGCTGCTGCAGAAGAGACCAACACAGCCATCATCTGCTGCTGCAGAAGAGGCCAACATGACCATCATATGCTGCTGCAGAAGAGACCAACATGGCCATCATCTGCTGCTGCAGAAGAGACCAACATGACCATCATCTGCTGCTGCAGAAGAGGCCAACATGACCATCATCTGCTGCTGCAGAAGAGGCCAACATGACCATCATCTGCTTCAGAAGCGGTTAACATCGCCATCGACGCTAACAACGAAGAGGACCAGAAACAAGCGGAAGAGCAGAGAGAAGCAGAACAGAAGGATATGAAAGGACAAAATGAAACCAAGAAACAAGGTGAATCAGAGGGACACGAAGGAACGAAGGGACACGGAGGACGAGAGAGACACGGGAGGAACACGGAGGAAGTGAAGGACACTGAGGAACAGAGGGACGCGAGAGGAACAGAGGAACTCGAAGGAAGAGGGAGGGATACGGAGGAACAAGGACACGGGAGGAACGGAGGGACAGAGTAAAGATGAGAAAGAACATCATGTAGACTTACTGAGTGAATGGGTCATCACCGAGGGAAGTGAGAAGACAATTAAAAGAGGCAAGTATAACAAAGGATATATTGGTCTGGGTTATACATGGTACGTGTAGTTGGTAGTGTGAGGTTGTAACTAACACCTGTCTAAAGGCCTACAAACTAAACATAAAACTTAAAAGATAAGGCAAATGAGTTTTTCAAATGCTAACTGGAAGAACTGTGTAAACTAGAATACTGGATTCACATTCAGACAGTGTGTTTGGCAAAGACACACTACGAGCGTCACACCTTGTTAGGTACACTAACTAAAAAAAAAAAGGAATACTACACATGATGATCGAGTATTTACTGTATGTTTGCCATTTTCAAAAGACCTGGTAAACTACATGTTTGTGGAAGAGAAAAAGAAAGAAAATTTAAATACAATACTTGGTTCCAACAATGCAATAACTCGCTCCACTTAAAGAATGTCAGAAAACATTCCCTGTCCACTGGTCAGTCGTATCAAAGACAGCGAATTCTTTCTCACTGTAGATTTGCGAGATCTCGGATGTTGCAAATCTGGCCAATCTTTTGGTTTATGTTCGTTACTTATTTAAAGTTACAGTTTATGAGTTTTGTGTTTTGTTGGTCCCTTGTTGCATCCATGAGAGTTAATGGCGTCGGCTGGGCGTACTGTAGAAACACGTACTCATACAGCCATGTCAGTCATAGAGAAACAAAGAATTAGCAATACAGTGTCCTGGGTTTACTGAAGAGTTCACATAGAGGCTCTTGCTGCTAAAAAGTGCAAAATAAGCTTATGTCAGTGCCTAATGGTTCGGTAAAAAAAAATAGTAAACTTCAAAGCTCGCCCCCTAAATTCAGGGAATTTTGCAACTCTGCAACTAAACGAGCAGCGAACATGATACAGTTCTCTTGCACACTGAAGTGCGCTCTTGTCACCTGGCAGTCATGACAAGGCTATTTGAACAGAGATGTGAAATTCACCAATTATTTGTGGACAATCTGTTGTACTTGTTTTCTTGCCTGAAATTCAGAGCACTGGTTACAAAATTTATCAGAACTAGAAAATATTTTTTGGCTATAAATGAACTGAAAGTCTCATAGATGTCAGCGCTACAGCGTTTAACACACAAGTTAAAGTCAAACTAATGATAAAAAAGAATAACTGACATTCTCGTCAAGCTGGATAAACGTGAATTCCCGTCAGTGCTCTCCAACAGTACAAGAATTCCTCGAAACAAATGATATTGCGTTGGATGAGCAGGTGTTAGTGGACAGGTCCAGCAAGTGAGTCAGCAGCCAGGCAGGTACTAACCCCTAGGTATCAGTCTCACTTGGATATGCAATCCATTTGATGTTTCTGCCTCTGTCCCGCACCTGTCGCTTCATAAACAGCAGCAACTAATGGAGTTAGTGGTGTGATGGGAGACTGCAAATATAATTTAAACGAACACCACTGGTAGATTTATGGGCACAATCCACGTAGTGTGGCTTCCTATTTTACACAGGAGTCCCTAGTCTACTTCTCGGGAAAGACAGTCGACCAGCTTTTAGCATCAATTTACTGCTAGGTGAAAAGTGACAAGTGACAGGAGAATTGCCTATATCTAGCCCATACCAGGATAGTGCTCGGGTGGCTGGGTTGTGAGACGAGGGCGCTACCCTTTACACGCATCAGTATAGTATTTATACTGGTAATATTTTGATGTGATGGTAGTGATAACCTTCACTGTCCCAGGAACTGCTTCTACTGTAGTTAGTGAGGCGAGACGTTGACGCAAGTCTCCGTCTCGCAGTAGATGTAGCAGTAGAAAGAAAGTAGTAGATAGATAGCAGTAGATAGAAAGCCAGGAGCTAGTAGACTATTTTGGCTAGCATTATGCTAGTAGATACTTAACGATTCCAACGGAAATAAACCACAATGCTTGGTTTTACTGGAGGTTAATAACCCGCACTGCGAGGTTAATAACCCGCACTGCGAGGTTAATAACCCGCACTGCGAGGTTAATAACCCGCACTGCGAGGTTAATAACCCGCACTGCGAGGTTAATAACCCGCTGACAGCGTTTCAGCGTCATTCTGTCGCCTCACACCTTTAAAGATGACTTACACTGACGCCACCAACACAAGTGTGTCTTGTATGGTGAACTTTGCTCCACACCAACAATGAACCAACTTCCGTGACTTCACAAGTTTTCAGGTTATGCGAGAACAAAAGTTATTTGATTAATATGGATAATATTTATGTTGACAACCATGGTTCTTGGTATATTTTACTTATTCCTAGAGTTCGTCTTCTCTCACAGTCTAACCTGACGCCACACTTCCTTCGTGACTGTCAGCTCAACAAGCCTGGCACACATACACAGAGGAACTCGGTTGTCGAATTTAATTCGTTCCAGATGTCGATTCGACAACCAATTGCTAGCACCCCCGTAGGCCTACAAATATATTTCAAAGTTCCTGAATAGGCACTATAAGATGGAAGTGACTCAATTTCCGCTTAAAAACTTCCTTCGGGAAAAAATTATTATATCTGGAGCAAAATCAAAATAACTGAATGAAATAGACAATAGGATAAATATTATTTAGTTGAAGGCTAAATTTAAAGCAATGTGAGAATGATCAGTATTGTTGAAAATTTCGTCATTCTGAGGCAGACAAACTAATACCGGCGAACATCTGTGGGTATCCATGTATCATGCAAGTGTTTTTGTATGTATCCTTCATGCAGGTATCTTTATATGTATGCATCATGTAGGTATCTTCGTATGTATGCAACATGCAGACATGTATGTATAGTTCATAGAAATATCTATGTACGCATGTATGTATTAGTCGTTATTAATCCCAGGTTTATCATCATTTCATTTCAATAGGTCTCCTGTATTAATAAAATAACTGGTTGACATGCATTCAACTCTTCTCTACTACTACACTTAACTTTGTTGACATGTGACCAGACGTGGTACACCGGTACATTGCTGAGGTGGTCTTGAAAGTAGTAGTAACTCTCGTTGTAATAAAGTTGGTAGAATTACCGACAATATGTAAAGTAAAAGGACACAAGTGCAACTAATGTGACATTTATTGTGGCAACGTTTCGCTCTCCAGGAGCTTTATCAAGCCATTACAAACAATACATGGACACAGAGGGTATATAAAGGCTCAGAGTGAGGTGTAATACTAGTGAGGTAACATTTCGATGTTCACTAGTGGTAGTGGTAGTAGTAGTAGTAGTAGTAGTAGTAGTAACAAAAATAATACAATATGGAAGAGCAATTAATTCGTACATGAGTAAAAGGATATAAAAGCTATTACTTGGGTAACATAAAAATAGGTTGGACAAATATAGACTGGAAAGAGGCAGGTTTTTTTCAGTGTTCACTCTCTGTAATGTGCTTTGTGTAGTATAACAGGAGAGACTATGTGATGGCAGGGTTTACTGTTTTCAGGAGGATTCTTGCTAAGACTTCGGAGATGGTGAAGCTGCCGTTGTTTTGTTTAATTGTATTCGAAACAGCGATCAGTTGCACTTGTGTCCTTTTATTTTACAGTAGTAACTCTCACCACAGACTGTGGTGTCGCACTTGCATTTATTAATGTCTGTTTATAATGGTGTGAGTTATACCTTGCAGCACACACTATGCTGCTACAGCAATAACACTGAACCCATCTGTTTATTGTTTATAATTCTACCCGTTCTAACTCAGCTCTTAAGCCTTCATTTTCCAGCCATTTTTTTTTAGAAAGACCTGGGTACGAAGCATTTTGTTGAGATTAAATTGTCCCTTAGATAAGTATAACTTTGTCACTAATAAAATCAGGTTTAATTCGACAATACGTAAGGTTATATATTTATAAGAAGAAGCTATGCTGGAGCAGGATAATAATAAAGGCATTACTGTTGTTGTTACAGGCAGTGGTGGTGTTCTATGTGGCACTGTTGCTGGTGCTAGTAGGGGGGGGACTCAGGAGGAGGGCCAACAGAGGCACCTCAACATCCGGTCGCCGTCATATCCTCACGTACTCACCCAACACTGGCATCGCCAAGCCAGCACTGGCCGACCACCACCCACAACCTGAACCTTCAGCCACCCAGGTGTAGCACCTCTGTAAGCACTCAACCAGGAGTGCCAGCACCCAGGATACTAACAACTGTGTGTGACACATCACATGCAGGTATAACACCAATGTAAACACTTAACCAGGAGTGCCAGCAGCTAGAATACTAACACCTGCGTGTGTCACATCACACGCAGGTGTAACACCAATGTAAATACTCTACCAGGAGTGTCAGCAGCCAAGATACTAAGGATGTGAAAAGCTCTATACATAACTAGTAGACCATCGCTGGGGAGGACCACCAATAGTATCCACAAACCACAACCTAAATTATTTCTGAGGACCACGAGTATCCATGAACCTCAACTTTAAGTATCTGTGTGTAGGTAAGTGCATATCAACGCACTCGTAGGTTAAGTCAATTACCTTTTTGTAAGTGCATGTGCTTATATTTTGTAAGTGCATGTACTTATATTTTATAAGTGCAAGTACTTATATTTTATAAGTGCAAGTACTTATATTTTGTAAGTGCAAGTACTTTTTTTGTAAGTGCAAGTACTTGTATTTTGTAAGTGCATGTGCTTATATTTTGTAAGTGCAAGTACTTATTATTTGTAAGTGCATGTGCTTATATTCTGAGATTTCTAGTAGAAGTTATTCCATGGAGTCCCACATTCAGCTTTGAATGAACTTGATCCGAGGAAATGGAGGTGGGACGTACACAGCAAAATGTTTTAAATGCTGTGTTAAACTGTGTTAAACTAGCTGTGTTAAACTAGCTGTGTTAAACTAGCTGTGTTCTGTGTAACTGTATATCCAATGGAGGAGTATCAGAAGTAATCTTGATCCTGTTAGACAGAATCGGAAGTAATCTTGATCCTGTTAGATAGTATCAGAAGTAATCTTGATCCTGTTAGATAGTATCAGAAGTAATCTTGACCCTGTTAGACAGACTCGGAAGTAATCTTGCTCCTGTTAGACAGAAACGGAAGTAATCTTGCTCCTGTTAGACAGAATCGGAAGTAATCTTGATCCTGTTAGATAGTATCAAAAGTAATCTTGATCCTGTTAGATAGTATCAGAAGTAATCTTGACCCTGTTAGACAGAATCGGAAGTAATCTTGCTCCTGTTAGACAGAATCGGAAGTAATCTTGATCCTGTTAGATAGTATCAAAAGTAATCTTGATCCTGTTAGATAGTATCAGAAGTAATCTTGACCCTGTTAGACAGAATCGGAAGTAATCTTGACCCTGTTAGACAGAATCGGAAGTAATCTTGATCCTGTTAGATAGTATCAGAAGTAATCTTGATCCTGTTAGATAGTATCAGAAGTAATCTTGATCCTGTTAGTTAGTATCAGAAGTAATCTAGATCTTGTTAGATAGTATCAGAAGTAATCTTGCTTCTGTTAGATAGTATCAGAAGTAATCTTGATCCTGTTAGATAGTATCAGAAGTAATCTTGACCCTGTTAGACAGAATCGGAAGTAATCTTGATCCTGTTAGATAGTATCAAAAGTAATCTTGATCCTGTTAGATAGTATCAGAAGTAATCTTGATCCTGTTAGTTAGTATCAGAAGTAATCTAGATCTTGTTAGATAGTATCAGAAGTAATCTTGATCCTGTTAGATAGCATCAGAAGTACTCTTGATCCTGCTAGACAGTATCAGGAGTAATCTTGATCCTGTTAGACAGAATCAGAAGTAATCTTGACCCTGTTAAATAGCATCAGAAGTAATCTTGATCCTGTTAGATAGTATCAGAAGTAATCTTGATCCTGTTAGAAAGTATCAGAAGTAATCTTGATCCCGTTAGACATAATCAGAAGTAATCTTGATCCTGTTAGACAGCATCAGAAGTAATATTGATCCTGTTAGAATCAGAAGTAATCTTGTTCCTGTTAGACAGAATCAGAAGTAATCTTGATCCTATTAGACAGAATCAGAAGTAATCTTGATCCTGTTAGACAGAATAAGAAGTAATCTTGATCCTGTTAAACAGAATCAGAAGTAATCTTGATCCTGTTAGACAGAATCAGAAGTAATATTGACCCTGTTAAATAGCATCAGAAGTAATCTTGATCCTGTTAGATAGTATCAGAAGTAATCTTGATCCTGTTAGAAAGTATCAAAAGTAATCTTGATCCCGTTAGACATAATCAGAAGTAATCTTGATCCTGTTAGACAGCATCAGAAGTAATATTGATCCTGTTAGAATCAGAAGTAATCTTGATCCTGTTAGACAGAATCAGAAGTAATCTTGATCCTATTAGACAGAATCAGAAGTAATCTTGATCCTATTAGACAGAATCAGAAGTAATCTTGATCCTGTTAGACAGAATAAGAAGTAATTTTGATCCTGTTAAACAGAATCAGAAGTAATCTTGATCCTGTTAGACAGAATCAGAAGTAATCTTGATCCTGTTAGACAGAATAAGAAGTAATCTTGATCCTGTTAGACAGAATCAGAAGTAATCTTGATCCTATTAGACAGAATCAGAAGTAATCTTGATCCTATTAGACAGAATCAGAAGTAATCTTGATCCTGTTAGACAGAATAAGAAGTAATTTTGATCCTGTTAAACAGAATCAGAAGTAATCTTGATCCTGTTAGACAGAATCAGAAGTAATCTTGATCCTGTTAGACAGAATAAGAAGTAATCTTGATCCTGTTAGACAGAATCAGAAGTAATCTTGATCCTATTAGACAGAATCAGAAGTAATCTTGAACCTGTTAGACAGAATCAGGAATAATCTTGATCCTGTTAGATAATATCAGGAAATGTAATACTCACGAAATATCAAACGCAAGTAACAGTGTTTGTAAAACTTACAAAATATCAGGACAAAGAGTAAGGAATGTGACGATTACACAATATAAAAAAAAAGAATACAGAGTTATGAATAAACTGACACACACACACACACACACACACACACACACACACACACACACACACACACACACACACACACACCGGCTAAATTATACATTTTATGAACAAAGATTTTCTTACAGCTGAGCAAATAATATGAACAAGTTTGGAATTGTGTAGAGACAAACACATTAAGTTTGGAATTGTGTAGAGACAAACACATTAAGTTTGGAATTGTGTAGAGACAAACACATTAAGTTTGGAATTGTGTAGAGACAAACACATTACTTTTGGAATTGTGTAGAGACAAACACATTAAGTTTGGAATTGTGTAGAGACAAACACATTAAGTTTGGAATTGTGTAGAGACAAACACATTAATTTTGGAATTGTGTAGAGACAAACACATTAAGTTTGGAATTGTGTAGAGACAAACACATTAAGTTTGGAATTGTGTAGAGACAAACACATTAAGTTTGGAATTGTGTAGAGACAAACACATTACTTTTGGAATTGTGTAGAGACAAACACATTAAGTTTGGAATTGTGTAGAGACAAACACATTAAGTTTGGAATTGTGTAGAGACAAACACATTAATTTTGGAATTGTGTAGAGACAAACACATTAAGTTTGGAATTGTGTAGAGACAAACACATTAAGTTTGGAATTGTGTAGAGACAAACACATTAATTTTGGAATTGTGTAGAGACAAACACATTAAGTTTGGAATTGTGTAGAGACAAACACATTAATTTTGGAATTGTGTAGAGACAAACACATTAATTTTGGAATTGTGTAGAGACAAACACATTAAGTTTGGAATTGTGTAGAGACAAACACATTAATTTTGGAATTGTGTAGAGACAAACACATTAAGTTTGGAATTGTGTAG
Organism: Cherax quadricarinatus; assembly: GCF_038502225.1. NCBI lineage: Eukaryota > Metazoa > Arthropoda > Malacostraca > Decapoda > Parastacidae > Cherax > Cherax quadricarinatus. The sequence goes on from NC_091342.1 coordinate 15,566,410, forward strand.
AGACAAACACATTAATTTTGGAATTGTGTAGAGACAAACACATTAATTTTGGAATTGTGTAGAGACAAACACATTAATTTTGGAATTGTGTAGAGACAAACACATTAATTTTGGAATTGTGTAGAGACACACATTAATTTTGGAATTGTGTAGAGACAAACACATTAAGTTTGGAATTGTGTAGAGACAAACACATTAAGTTTGTGTAGACACCAGCAAAAGAATCCCTTACTACGTATTTTGTATGTATAAAAATAAATCATATGGAAATAAAAATGAAACTGTAATGTTGAATGTTTTAGTAACCTCAACATCAATGTTAACACCACATTATTGTGAACACCGTCACATTACTGTGAACACCGTCACATTACTGTGAACACCGTCACATTACTGTGAACACCGTCACATTACTGTGAACACCGTCACATTACTGTGAACACCGTCACATTATTGTGAACACCGTCACATCAATGTTAACACCACATTACTGTGAACACCGTCACATCAATGTGAACACCGTCACATTACTGTGAACACCGTCACATTATTGTGAACACCGTCACATCAATGTTAACACCACATTACTGTGAACACCGTCACATTACTGTGAACACCGTCACATCAATGTGAACACCATCAACCACCACTCCTGGTGATGTTACTTTCCTCTAGTGTCATCAACTACCACTCCTGGTGATGTTACTTTCCTCTAGTGTCATCAACTACCACTCCTGGTGATGTTACTTTCCTCTAGTGTCATCAACTACCACTCCTGGTGATGTTACTTTCCTCTAGTGTCATCAACTACCACTCCTGGTGACGTTACTTTCCTCTAGTGTCATCAACCACCACTCCTGGTGAAGTTACTTTCCTCTAGTGTCATCAACTACCACTCCTGGTGATGTTACTTTCCTCTAGTGTCATCAACTACCACTCCTGGTGATGTTACTTTCCTCTAGTGTCATCAACTACCACTCCTGGTGATGTTACTTTCCTCTAGTGTCATCAACTACCACTCCTGGTGACGTTACTTTCCTCTAGTGTCATCAACCACCACTCCTGGTGAAGTTACTTTCCTCTAGTGTCATCAACTACCACTCCTGGTGACGTTACTTTCCTCTAGTGTCATCAACCACCACTCCTGGTGATGTTACTTTCCTCTAGTGTCATCAACTACCACTCCTGGTGATGTTACTTTCCTCTAGTGTCATCAACCACCACTCCTGGTGATGTTACTTTCCTCTAGTGTCATCAACTACCACTCCTGGTGATGTTACTTTCCTCTAGTGTCATCAACTACCACTCCTGGTGACGTTACTTTCCTCTAGTGTCATCAACCACCACTCCTGGTGAAGTTACTTTCCTCTAGTGTCATCAACTACCACTCCTGGTGATGTTACTTTCCTCTAGTGTCATCAACCACCACTCCTGGTGATGTTACTTTCCTCTAGTGTCATCAACTACCACTCCTGGTGATGTTACTTTCCTCTAGTGTCATCAACTACCACTCCTGGTGATGTTACTTTCCTCTAGTGTCATCAACTACCACTCCTGGTGATGTTACTTTCCTCTAGTGTCATCAACCACCACTCCTGGTGATGTTACTTTCCTCTAGTGTCATCAACTACCACTCCTGGTGATGTTACTTTCCTCTAGTGTCATCAACCACCACTCCTGGTGATGTTACTTTCCTCTAGTGTCATCAACCACCACTCCTGGTGATGTTACTTTCCTCTAGTGTCATCAACCACCACTTCCGATAATCGTGTCTCATCAACCACATTTCGTGAAAAGAAAGAAATATATTACATTATCTAAGGGTTTGCCAAAGTATCGGTACCGGTATCAAAATATGTGAATATGGCCTATTTTCATGGCATCGGTATCGATGAAAAGGTGGCCGATACCAGCCGATACTTTTTAAATATTAATATTACACAAATACTTAAAAGTGAAAGAAACTAAATCACTACCTCGCCACTGTGAGAGTTACACACACACACACTAACGCAGTTCATACACTTAAGCTGGTTATCCGTGATTGTATTCTGGGGTCGAATAATGAAAGACATCATCGCAGATTGTAGGCAAATAGAGAGTTACTTCAGTTACTCTCTCCTAGCCTTCAGTTAGCCTGAGACTCTTCAAAGAGTAACTGAACTACGAAAACACAAGCTCATTTACGATGTACCTGCCCACTGGTGCAGTACTTGCTTAGTGTTAGGTCGTATCTACAAACAACAATGTTATTGCAAGTATACTGCTTAGATAAGACACATCCAAGAACATAAGAAAGAAGGAACAGTGCAACAGGCCTACTGGCCTATGCGAGGCAAGTCCAATTCTCCCACCGTGTCTGACCTAGTGAGGTCAGACACGTGACTTAATACAATGGAAATATTTGGAATATGATCGTCAAGTTACCCTCTGTGTTTAACAAAATAATTATAAGTCTCGGTAAAGAATAAAGGGCACAATACCGTGACTGGAACACTACGCAAATAACCCGCACATAGGAGAGAGAAACTTGTGACGACGTTTCGGTCTGACTTGGGGACAGCAAAAGCAATGAAGTGATAAATATGTGATCGGTCCATCAGCAACCTTGAAAAAGCAGTCTTGAGGTAGTCAGTCCCTCAGCCATGAGAAATGTTCAGTTTCTTAGTCTTGAACGTTAATCAAAACTAATGAAGCTGAACACTTTATGGCTGAGGGACTGAACACATTAAAACTATATTTTCAAGGTTGTTGATCCCCTCAAGGGAGGTTCCTTGACGCTGGTGAGGGACTCTTGATCTAGAGAATTGGATCTGTGCTCCGGTTCCTTGAATTGAGTCTGAATACCTTTCCCCCCAGGCGTTGTATAATCCTACGGGTTTAGCGCTCCCTATAATAATAATAATAATAATAATAATAATAATAATAATAATAATAATAATAATAATAATAATAATAATAATAATGATAATCAAGGTTGTCGAAGTGAACACATCATGTAAACCAGTGCACAGCTTCAGCCTCACTCTCCAGTAGAGTGACAGACTCTCCACCACTGGAGAGAACTTCTACTCTCCTGACAGGAACAAATTAACCACCCAAAATGGGGAGATGTCGGCGTTCCTCAACTTGAAGCTGATGTAAGTTCGACATGAAAGTGGTTCGCTGGTACAGCCCCAGCTGACGTCATGGACTCCAGGCTGATGGACCGATTACCTCAAACTCCTCTGATCTTCAACCATTCTTCTCTGTAATGGACTGATGAAGTCACTGTGTGGCGAAACGTTTCCACAATACAGACACTCAAGTGTTTCACAAGTGTCTGTTTCATCATCCTGTTGGTTCTCTGAATCATTTATCCAAATATTATTAATTTTTATTTCAAATATTAGAATAACGCATTTTTTTTTCTATTTTTCAGATGTGTTTCTTCGAAGTAAAAAAAAAAAAACAAAACTAACTTGTATAATGGAAAAGTCAGTTAATTCAGTTTAATATTGAAGAGAAATTCTTTCTCAAATTTTCAACTATAACTTTTTTATTTCCAGTTTACAGTTGTTACAATAATATAAGTTCTCTTCTAATATTTTTTTTTTAAATTTGAACAAACAGTATTATAAGATTATCGTTTCATGTTTACTGTAACTACATATAACTCAGATTTCAGATTTTCACGACCGATTTCAGATAACTAAATACTGAGACAGATTCAGAAATGTTATTTTTTTTTGTACAGTTTATAAGACTGACGAGGACTGACTCATCAGTAATGATATTGTCATCTCACAGATATATACTAATTTAATATTTAACCTCCCTGGTTTGTTTTAATATCTACTGAGCAATAAGCATTCATTCTCTTATATACTGAACACAGTTATCGTATTACAAATAAAACATACAGAAAAATTATCGGTAATGGTATCGGTATTGGCCTTAAAATTGAGTTCTGATATCAATATCTGGCGTAGAATTGAGTACTAGTATCGATATCGGGCTTAAAACTAAGTACTAGTATTGATATCGGGCTTAAAATTGAGTATCGGTAACACTTTGGTTTAGTTTGATCCTGAGCTCAGCCTTCTGGCTGGTCACAGCCGCTGACAATATGCCTAATAAATCACAACATAAACTTGCTTCTTCCAGCAGTCATCTTTTATCTCTCTGAGTGATCTATTTACTCTGCTGCTCTTATCTCTCCCATCAACACCCACCCAAGCAGGATACTCCATCATCAACCCCCACCCACCCGCCCGCATTCTAGTCCAATCTAACTTGGTGTCCGGGGGTATGGGGAAACATCGCTTAGCTTCGGCTAAGCGCCCATGCTTATCGCGGGTCTAGCTCCGTGGTAAAGTACTGTAGACTCTGATACAGAGTTTGGAGGTTCGAGTCCTGCTGTGGACGTAGAGAAATATATATATATATATATATATATATATATATATATATATATATATATATATATATATATATATATATATATATATATATATATATATATATATATATATATATGCGCTGATAACTTCCCCACTGACTATAACAATCCTGGTGCTCTAAGTCTCAACTTACTAAGTGATCAATACCACTTAGCTCTTACCACAACTTACTGGTACTTTCTGAGGCTTAACAACTACACAGGGAACTTCTCTACCTCTAACAACATGGATGATTATGTTGCCTACCTTAAATACCCACCTATGTTGCCTACCTCTTCTGATACCCACCTGTGTTGCCCACCTCTTTCGTTGTCACATCATGTCTTCCTGGAGGATACCCACATCATGCTTTCACATGAGTTCTTGAAGAGAATCCTGAAACTGTATGCTTGTCTGCTGCAGTTTGGTCTTGTCTGCAGCAGTGTAGTCTTGCCTGCTGCAGTCTGATCTTGCCTGCTGCAGTGTAGTCTTGTCTGCAGCAGTATAGTCTTGCTTGCTGCAGTCTGGTCTTGCCTGCTGCAGTCTGGTCTTGCCTGCTGCAGTCAGGTCTTGCCTGCTGCAGTCAAGTCTTGCCTGCTACAGTCTGGTCTTGTCTGCTGCAGTGTAGTCTTGCCTGCAGCAGTGTAATCTTGCCTGCAGCAGTGTAATCTTCCCTGCAACAGTGTAATCTTGCCTGCAGCAGGCAGGACTCAACTTTCCACACAAGATGTTTCTCATGGCGTCACTATATGCAAGGCTGGAGCCAGCAATGGGAGGCACTTTGTAAACATTCTGATGAGAATCTCTCTCTCTCTCTCTCTCTTGACGTGTGTGCACTGAGAGCACCAGTGCACGCACACCTGTCTCTTTTGACGTGTGTGCACAATGAGAGCACCAGTGCACGAACACCTGTCGCTCTTGACGTGTGTGCACATCTCAGTAGTACCAGTACCAGTACCAGTTACCAGTAGTATGACTCACTACCAACTGTCTGTGTGAATCACTTGTTATTCACTGTTACCGCTGACCCTAGCATATTTTGAACGCCGCTCACCCTCTAGGAATCATCTCGTGAGTCAATTGAAGGATAGACAGGAGAGACGCAGGTCAGGCTTGGCGCTTCTCATACATTCCCTTTTAATATACTCCATTATTGCCTACATGAGTATCCTTACCCAATTCCACGTTCCGGAACCCACAGGACACACACTGAGAACACCAGTGCACGAACACCTGGAGGACTGGATATGAATCACTTTTACTTTAATTAATTCCGTTACAACTACATTTAGGATTAAAATATTCTTGGCTGGAGGTGAACAGGTGACATGTAGCCTTAATGACCCTTGAGAGAAGTGCCAGTCAGCAGGAAGTGCCAGTCAGCAGGAAGCGCCAGTCAGCAGGAAGTGCCAGTCAGCAGGAAGTGCCAGTCAGCAGGAAATGCCAGTCAGCAGAAACGAAGTGCCAGTCAGCAGGGAGGAAGTGCCAGTGAGAAGTGGGCACAACCACCGGCTGATTGACACTAAAACAGTCAACAAGGCGTCATCTCAGGTTAACTACTGATATATTCGGCAACCAGTCTATCAAACACTACTTGCCAGCCAGGCGTGGAGATAACTCACAATATATTAGCATATACCTTAATAGCTTTATTTAGTGCACGTTATTTCAAGGATCACTGGATGTGAAGGCAACACGTAGTCTGACTCCCCCTTTCTCTCTACAGTACTACATCTGCGGAAACTTGTGCAGTTAAACACCTCTATTTGGATCTACACAAATCAAAACCAGAGGGCACTCCTTGCACACGAAAGGTTACACTTAATCTTTAAGAACTAGGACAGGCAGGACAAGTTCTGGGGACAGCTTACAAAGGAATATACAAGGTTCTTGAAACACTTTACAAATGCGCGTAAAAGATTCTGGAGAAAGCTTACAAAGACATGCAAACAATTCTGGGAACAGCTTATAAAGGCTTCTACACCAGAGTGTAGGTCAGACTTAAAAGGCGGCCTGGGTTCAAGGTAAGAAACCTGAAACTGTCTACCAACCTTGTGGTGCGTGCAGCAAGGTGCGTGTACACATTCACACACTTAAATTATGCTGTGAGAAGTGAATGTCACACACGCACCTCCTCCAGTCTAGACTCAAGTCTCCCTCAGATCCTAAGAGGAAAACATCGGTGCCCGTGTACTGTAAGGAAGACAACTATTAGTCTACACTATATTTCAAGCAGAAAATATAGCACAACTACTGTGGTGATATTTAAATGTTAAATAGATGGTGTCACATTAGACAACCAGAGTTCAGTAGTGTCAGTGAATTAGAGTACAAGAATGACCACCAGTGTGTCTGAATCATGACACAAGAATGACCACCAGTGTGTCTGAATCATGACACAAGAATGACCACCAGTGTGTCTGAATCATGACACAAGAATGACCACCAGTGTGTCTGAATCATGACACAAGAATGACCACCAGTGTGTCAGAATCATGACACAAGAATGACCACCAGTGTGTCTGAATCATGACACAAGAATGACCACCAGTGTGTCAGAATCATGACACAAGAATGACCACCAGTGTGTCTGAATCATGACACAAGAATGACCACCAGTGTGTCTGAATCATGACACAAGAATGACCACCAGGGTGTCTGAATCATGACACAAGAATGACCACCAGTGTGTCTGAATCATGACACAAGAATGACCACCAGTGTGTCAGAATCATGACACAAGAATGACCACCAGTGTGTCTGAATCATGACACAAGAATGACCACCAGTGTGTCTGAATCATGACACAAGAATGACCACCAGTGTGTCAGAATCATGACACAAGAATGACCACCAGTGTGTCTGAATCATGACACAAGAATGACCACCAGTGTGTCAGAATCATGACACAAGAATGACCACCAGTGTGTCTGAATCATGACACAAGAATGACCACCAGTGTGTCTGAATCATGACACAAGAATGACCACCAGTGTGTCAGATTCATGACACAAGAATGACCACCAGTGTGTCTGAATCATGACACAAGAATGACCACCAGTGTGTCTGAATCATGACACAAGAATGACCACCAGTGTGTCAGAATCATGACACAAGAATGACCACCAGTGTGTCTGAATCATGACACAAGAATGACCACCAGTGTGTCTGAATCATGACACAAGAATGACCACCAGTGTGTCAGAATCATGACACAAGAATGACCACCAGTGTGTCTGAATCATGACACCAGAATGATCACCAGTGTGTCTGAATCATGACACAAGAATGACCACCAGTGTGTCAGAATCATGACACAAGAATGACCACCAGTGTGTCTGAATCATGACACAAGAATGACCACCAGTGTGTCAGAATCATGACACAAGAATGACCACCAGTGTGTCTGAATCATGACACCAGAATGATCACCAGTGTGTCTGAATCATGACACAAGAATGACCACCAGTGTGTCAGAATCATGACACAAGAATGACCACCAGTGTGTCTGAATCATGACACCAGAATGACCACCAGTGTGTCTGAATCATGACACAAGAATGACCACCAGTGTGTCAGAATCATGACACAAGAATGACCACCAGTGTGTCTGAATCATGACACCAGAATGATCACCAGGGTGTCTGAATCATGACACAAGAATGACCACCAGTGTTTCTGAATCATGACACCAGAATGATCACCAGGGTGTCTGAATCATGACACAAGAATGACCACCAGTGTTTCTGAATCATGACACCAGAATGATCACCAGGGTGTCTGAATCATGACACCAGAATGACCACCAGTGTGTCTGAATCATGACACCAGAATGACCACCAGTGTTTCTGAATCATGACACAAGAATGACCACCAGTGTTTCTGAATCATGACACCAGAATGACCACCAGTGTGTCTGAATCATGACACAAGAATGACCACCAGTGTTTCTGAATCATGACACAAGAATGACCACCAGTGTTTCTGAATCATGACACCAGAATGACCACCAGTGTGTCTGAATCATGACACAAGAATGACCACCAGTGTGTCTGAATCATGACACAAGAATGACCACCAGGGTGTCTGAATCATGACACAAGAATGACCACCAGTGTCTGAATCATGACACAAGAATGACCACCAGTGTGTCTGAATCATGACACAAGAATGACCACCAGGGTGTCTGAATCATGACACAAGAATGACCACCAGGGTGTCTGAATCATGACACAAGAATGACCACCAGTGTGTCTGAATCATGACACAAGAATGACCACCAGTGTGTCTGAATCATGACACAAGAATGACCACCAGTGTCTGAATCATGACACAAGAATGACCACCAGTGTGTCTGAATCATGACACAAGAATGACCATCAGGGTGTCTGAATCATGACACCAGAATGACCACCAGTGTGTCTGAATCATGACACAAGAATGGCCATCAGGGTGTCTGAATCATGACACCAGAATGACCACCAGTGTGTCTGAATCATGACACCAGAATGACCACCAGTGTGTCTGAATCATGACACCAGAATGACCACCAGTGTGTCAGAATCATGACACAACAATGACCACCAGTGTGTCAGAATCATGACACAAGAATGACCACCAGTGTGTCTTAATCATGACACAAGAATGACCACCAGTGTGTCAGAATCATGACACAAGAATGACCACCAGTGTGTCAGAATCATGACACAGGAATGACCACCAATGTGTCTGAATCATGACACAAGAATAACTACCAGGGTGAGTCTGAATCATGACACAAGAATAACTACCAGGGTGAGTCTGAATCATGACACAAGAATAACTACCAGGGTGAGTCTGAATCATGACACAAGAATAACTACCAGGGTGAGTCTGAATCATGACAAGAATAACTACCAGGGTGAGTCTGAATCATGACACAAGAATAACTACCAGGGTGAGTCTGAATCATGACACAAGAATAACTACCAGGGTGAGTCTGAATCATGACACAAGAATAACCACCAGGGTGAGTCTGAATCATGACACAAGAATAACCACCAGGGTGAGTCTGAATCATGACACAAGAATAACCACCAGGGTGAGTCTGAATCATGACACAAGAATAACCACCAGGGTGAGTCTGAATCATGACACAAGAATAACCACCAGGGTGAGTCTGAATCATGACACAAGAATAACCACCAGGGTGAGTCTGAATCATGACACAAGAATAACCACCAGGGTGAGTCTGAATCATGACACAAGAATAACCACCAGGGTGAGTCTGAATCATGACACAAGAATAACCACCAGGGTGAGTCTGAATCATGACACAAGAATAACCACCAGGGTGAGTCTGAATCATGACACAAGAATAACTACCTGGGTATGCACAACAAACATACATAACTTACTGCTAGCTACGTTCAACTTAAAAGCTTCCGGCAGTTTTCCACTACATAGACCTACCATAAACAAGAATCACTGCCACAATACCATGGCTTCAACAATTTATAAATTATCCACAAGATGTGACTTGATAATAGTTTAGGAAGGACCGGAACATCCTCACATGGTTACTTTTCTAAGTACGTGTGTTGGGTGAATTGTTCGAGCCAAGGTATTGTGACCATTATATTCTCGTTTTAAAACCAATCCACAATTTGGAAATAAATGTTTACAAGAATTAAGAATGTTTAAGTCAGGAACACAAATACATAATATCGTGACTGGAACAATACACAAATAATACACAAATACGTTTCGGTCCAAGTCGGACCAAAACGTCGTCATAAATTTCGCCTATGTGCGGGTTATTTGTGTATTGCTCTCTCTCCCTCCTGCGTCTCGTATCAATTATTGGTCTCTTAATTTAAAGCTTTGTTATGAAGCTATTGTAAGACTCTTTATCAGAGAGAGAGAGAGAGAGAGAGAGAGAGAGAGAGAGAGAGAGAGAGAGAGAGAGAGAGAGAGAGAGAGAGAGAGAGAGAGAGAGAGAGAGAGAGAGAGAGAGAGAGAGAGAAAGACAGACAAACAGACAGACAGACAGAGAACCACGTTACCACGGCAACACCGACCTTCGAAATATTCCAACAGATTTCATAAGCAGTTAAATGAGTGAGAGAAAGTACCAAGCTACGTCCCAGGTCACGCCTCACAGCCCTCACAACAACAATCATGGTACCAGGTACCACACATCATATTACATTCCTCTTAAAGTAACGTTTCTCACATATATTTCAACTAGCAACTGAGTGTCGCTCACCTGACTGGAATATATATATATATATATATATATATATATATATATATATATATATATATATATATATATATATATATATATATATATATATATATATATATATATATATATATATATATATATATATATATATATATATATATATATATATATATATATATATATATATATATATATATATATATATATATATATGTAAAACTTGCGACTTTGATTTAAATAGCAACGTTCTTCTTGCCGAATAAGGCAAGCTAAAATTTGTGTATGCAATAATTACGCAAATATCATTCTGAACATAGCGAAAAAAATATATTTCATTGTGTTTGTTTATTATTATTAAATTATTGTAAACTTATCTAAAATATATTTGGTTGGATTAGTCTAAATTAAATTGCGCTTGTTATAATAAGGTTAGGCAAGTTTTCTAAGGTTCGTTTGGTAGAAAATTATTAATTTTTACATTAACATAAATAAAAAATATATCTTTAAACGTACAAGAGAATTTTTTAGAAAGGACTTAATTTTAAATGAGTTCTTGCTAACTGGCCAATTTTACCTATTTTACCTCTTCTTCCTCTTCTTCTTCCTCTTCTTCTTCCTCTTCTAAGAGGGTTAGTTGAAATAAAATTTGAAAGGAAAATTAAAGGGAAAATTATAAGGAAATTTATAGGGAAAGTTGAAATGAAGAAGTTGAGTTGAAGAGAAGAGAAAACTGAAGTGAAAGTTGATGGGAAGGTTGAAGGGAAAGTTGCAAGAAAAGTGGAAGTGAATGTTAAACAGAAAGTTAAAGTTAGACTTGAAAACTCAAGTGAAAGTTGAAGGGAAAGTAGAAGTGAAAGTTGAACTTAAAATTGAAGGGAAAGTTTGAAGTGAACGTCAAAAAAAACTGAAAGTAAAGTTGAATGGAAAATTGAAGAGGAAAGCTGAAGAGAAAATTTAAGTGAAAACTGAAAGCAAAATTGACGACTGAGTTGAAATGAGAGTTGAGGAAAAAGATGAAGTAAAAGTTGAAGGGAAAGTAAAAATGAGAGTTGAAAGGGATGATGAAGTGAAAGTTGAAGTGATGCAATGTCTTCAACACAGTACCACTATCATCAACACTGTACCACTATCATCAACACTGTACCACTATCATCAACACTGTACCACTATCATCAACACTGTACCACTATCATCAACACTGTACCACTATCATCAACACTGTACCACTATCATCAACACTGTACCACTATCATCAACACTGTACCACTATCATCAACACTGTACCACTATCATCAACACTGTACCACTATCATCAACACTGTACCACTATCATCAACACTGTACCACTATCATCAACACTGTACCACTATCATCAACACTGTACCACTATCATCAACACTGTACCACTATCATCAACACTGTACCACTATCATCAACACTGTACCACTATCATCAACACTGTACCACTATCATCAACACTGCACCACTATCATCAACACTGTACCACTGTCATCAACACTGTGCCACTAAAATCAACACTGGACCACTGTCATCAACACTGTACAACTATCATCAACACTGTACCACTGTCATCAACACTGTGCCACTAACATCAACACTGCACCACTATCATCAACATTATACCACTATCATAAACAGTGTACCACTATCGTCAACACTGTACCACTATCATCAATACTGTACCATTATCATCATCACTGTACCACTATCATCAACACTGTACCACTATCAACAACACTGTACCACTACCATCAACACTGCACCACTATCATCAACACTGTACCACTGTCATCAACACTGTGCCACTAAAATCAACACTGGACCACTGTCATCAACACTGTACCACTATCATAAATAGTGTACCACCATCATCAACACTGCACCACTGTCATCAACACTGCACCACTGTCTTCAACACTGTACTACTATCATCAACACTGTACCACTATCCTCACCATTGTACCACTGTCATCAACACTGCACCACTGTCATCAACACTGTACCACTATCATCAACACTGTACCACTATCATCAACACTGTACCACTATCATCAACACTGTCCCACTATCATCAACACTGTACCACTGTCATCAACAATGTGCCACTATCATCAACACTGTACCACTATCATCAACACTGTACCACTATCATCAACACTGTAACACTATCATCAACACTGTCCCACTATCATCAACACTGTACCACTGTCATCAACACTGTACAACTATCATCAACACTGTACCACTATCAACTACACTGTACCACTGTTATCAACACTGTACCACTATCAACAACACTGTACCACTACCATCAACACTGTACCACTGTCATCAACTCTGTGCCACTAATATCAACACTGCACCACTATCATCAACACTGTGCCACTATCATCAACACTGTACCACTATCATCAACACTGGACCACTGTCATCAACACTGTACCACTATCATAAACAGTGTATCATCATCATCAACACTGCACCACTGTCATCAACACTGCACCACTGTCTTCAACACTGTACTACTATCATCAACACTGTACCACTATCCTCACCATTGTACCACTGTCATCAACACTGCACCACTGTCATCAACACTGTACCACTGTCATCAACATTGTACCACTGTCTTCAACACTGTACCACTGTCTTCAACACTGTTCCACTGTCATCAACACTGCACCACTGTCTTCAAAATGCACCATGTCATCAACACTGTACCTCTGTCTTCAACAGTGCACCACTATCATCAACACTGCACCACTGTCATCAACACTGCACCACTATCATCAACACTGTACCACTGTCATCAACATTGCACCACTGTCATCAACACTGCATTACTGTCATCTACACTGTACCACTGTCATCAACACTGCACAATGTCATCAACACTGCACCACTGTCATCAACACTGCACCACTATCATCAACACTGCACCACTATCATTAACAATGCACCACTGTCTTCAACACTGCACCACTATCATCAATACTGCACCACTGTCATCAACACTGCACCACTATTATCAGCACTGCACCACTATCATTAACAATGCACCACTGTCTTCAACACTGCACCACTATCATCAATACTGCACCACTGTCATCAACACTGCACCACGGTCATCGACACTGCACCACTGTCATCAACACTGCACCACTATCATCAACACTGCACCACTGTCATCAACACTACACCACTGTCATCACCACTGCACCACTGTCATCAACAGCCCAGGGACTGCGCCTCAGAGATAGCGACTAAGAAGAATCCCCAGATCAGTTTTGAAGAAAGACAAGAAACTCTGAGACTGTAAGATAAAAGTCTTCTTAAGTTGAAGCTCAATTTAAGAGAGATTCCCGATATATTTTCCGCCAGATCACCTTATTTTTTCGCGTCACGTGTAAGAGAAGCAAGGTGGGAGTGAACACAGACAAGAGCAATGCGGAACAATTCACACAACCCGCACTTAGACAGTGTTTCGATCCATACCGGACCATTAGCAATAGTCGCTTCTCGTTTACATTTAACACTGCACCACTGTCTTCAGCAGTGCACCACTGTTATCAACAGTGTATCACTGTCATCAACACTGCACCACTGTCTTCAGCAGTGCACCACTGTTGTCAACAGTGCACCACTGTCATCAACCCTGCACTACTGTCTTCATCACTGTACCAGTGTCTTCAAGACTGCACCGCTGTCTTCAACAGTGCACCACTGATATCAACAGTGCGCCACTGCCATCAACACTGCACTACTGTCTTCAATACTGCACCAGTGTCTTCAACACTGCACCACTGTCTTCAACACTGTACCACTGTCTTCAGACTGCACCGCTGTCTTCAACACTGCACCACTGTTATCAACAGTGCACCACTGCCATCAACATTGCACTACTGTCTTCAATACTGCACCAGTGTCTTCAACACTGCACCAGTGTCTTCAACACTGCACCAGTGTCTTCAACACTGCACCACTGTCTTCAACACTCAACTCTATCTTCAACACTGCACCACTGTCTTCAACACTCAACACTGTCTCCAACACTGCACCACTGTCTTCAACGTTACACCACTCTAATCATACTGACGAATAAAAGGATTAAATTCCGCGCAGGCAGGATGAGAGCCTCTGGTGTGTTGGGCTCCAACACGTGTAGGAGAGTGTCACTTTCCCAGGGACGTGTCACCACCTGGGAAAGTGTTACTTTTCTGTGTTTCTTTCTGGTCATCGACTGAAACCCCCTACAGGGATAACAGCATCGTCAAGGCTTGCTGGTGACTTGACCTAGCTTCTACAGTATAGCAAGACCCTCCTTCAGGCTGGGTTTACCCTGACGTCACTTCTGTTTTCCCAATTCACAAGGTCCGAGGGAAAGTTCGTGCTGGTGTTAGAAATATGTAGGACCAGAGTGAAGAAGTACTGTACACTTTTCTGGAACGAGTCATTACTATTTGCCATGCCAAAATCAAACAGCGTGGCCTTCAGGGTCGTGCTGGTCCTCAACACGCAGATATTTCGAGCCCGTATATCGCTGTGGGAGAAGCCACGACTGTGGGCGTGTATTACTTTTCCAGCTCGGGAATCAGGAAGCTAAGTGAGCCGGCGTAGCGAGTAAGCAGATGGAGCGTGCAGGGAGACACCCCGACCAGTTGTTGCAGCAGGATCTATGATTCCATCAAGAGGTGCTCAACCCCTAGACAGAAACTCTTGACGACGAAGTGATTGCCCTGATGATCACTTAACCTGGTCACAATTGCCGAAGTCCCCAGAGCCCAGGTGAGACGCAGTGTTTCAGTTGAAGGAGGACAGCAACTCCATCTCCAAGACGGTAATGTTCTCCTGGCATAACCTCCTCAGACGGGTATAAGGATACAAACAGTATCGAGAAGTATATGAGTAAGACACATGTTCAGCAGCGTGGTATTTTTACTAATGAGATGTTCCATTTGCTCTGCAAGCTTCTTCACTCGAAATACAGACGTAGCAACAGAAGCAGAGATGTAGATGTGATAGACATTCAGTCCCTCAGTCTTGATGTGGGTGTTCAGCTATACAGCTTCTATCATCATGATCTAAGTTATATAGTTGATATTGTTGATACATAACTTTGATATATCAAGAATTAATATAATTACTTTGAAATGTAATTATATTATTGTAATTACTTTGAAATCCAGAAATAATATAATTAATTTGAAACAAATACATAAGTTTGAACCAAATAAATAATTTTGTATCAAATACAGTAATGTACAAATTATTACCGTGAACCCAGTGCTGCTATTTTAGGGATGACGATTAAATACATTAATCTAGAATGACCTTTTCCATCATACATCTGTCCATAATGATAATGAATCTCATGTCCAACAAAACTCACGTAGCTGTAAGTAATGTGTATGATTTGTATGCAGTGACACGTTTATACAGCTTTAGTTTACACACACACACACACACATTATATATATATATATATATATATATATATATATATATATATATATATATATATATATATATATATATATATATATATATATATAGAGTAAGGTTATGAGGATAACAAAAAGATTAGGTGATGAAAGATTGGATATCAGATTGGAGGGAGAGAGTATGGAGGAGGTGAACGTATTCAGATATTTGGGAGTGGACGTGTCAGCGGATGGGTCTATGAAAGATGAGGTGAATCATAGAATTGATGAGGGAAAAAGAGTGAGTGGTGCACTTAGGAGTCTGTGGAGACAAAGAACTTTGTCCTTGGAGGCAAAGAGGGGAATGTATGAGAGTATAGTTTTACCAACGCTCTTATACGGGTGTGAAGCGTGGGTGATGAATGTTGCAGCGAGGAGAAGGCTGGAGGCAGTGGAGATGTCATGTCTGAGGGCAATGTGTGGTGTGAATATAATGCAGAGAATTCGTAGTTTGGAAGTTAGGAGGAGGTGCGGGATTACCAAAACTGTTGTCCAGAGGGCTGAGGAAGGGTTGTTGAGGTGGTTCGGACATGTAGAGAGAATGGAGCGAAACAGAATGACTTCAAGAGTGTATCAGTCTGTAGTGGAAGGAAGGCGGGGTAGGGGTCGGCCTAGGAAAGGTTGGAGGGAGGGGGTAAAGGAGGTTTTGTGTGCGAGGGGCTTGGACTTCCAGCAGGCATGCGTGAGCGTGTTTGATAGGAGTGAATGGAGACAAATGGTTTTTAATACTTGACGTGCTGTTGGAGTGTGAGCAAAGTAACATTTATGAAGGGATTCAGGGAAACCGGCAGGCCGGACTTGAGTCCTGGAGATGGGAAGTACAGTGCCTGCACTCAGAAGGAGGGGTGTTAATGTTGCAGTTTAAAAACTGTAGTGTAAAGCACCCTTCTGGCAAGACAGTGATGGAGTGAATGATGTTGAAAGTTTTTCTTTTTCGGGCCACCCTGCCTTGGTGGGAATCGGCCAGTGTGATAATAATAAAATATATATATATATATATATATATATATATATATATATATATATATATATATATATATATATATATATATATATATATATATATATATGCAAGGAATTCGTAAGAGCAGTCGAAATATACACAAACACTGATCTCTGGCTGAAGGAGACTCGAACCTACGAACCTTGGAACAAGGTACGCAGTGCTTTACCAATCTACCCACACTGGACCAATACCTTGGAGTCCAGCTTGAGCTATACTTTGATCCAAGGCAGCCAGCTTTCAGGGAGAAGGCTTACAGCTTTTCATCTCATCCCTTGCATGCATCAGCCTTACTAGAGATATTAACAATGCAAGGAATTCGCAAGAGCAGGCGAAATATACACAAACAGTGATCTCTGGCTGAAGGAGACTCGAACCTTCTCCCTGAAAGCTGGCTGCTTTGGATCAAAGTCTAGCGCAAGCTGGGCTCCAAGGTATTGGTCCAGTGTGGGTAGATTGGTAAAGCACTGCGTACCTTCTTCCAAGGGTCGTAGGTTCTAGTCTCCTTCAGCAAGAGATCAGTGTTTCTATATATATATATATATATATATATATATATATATATATATATATATATATATATATGTCTACCTACCCGTCTGTCTACCTACCCGTCACTCTATCTAACTACCTGACTACCTAACTACCTGACTACCTGTCTACCTACCCGTCTGTCTACCTGTCTACCTGACTACCTGTCTACCTACCCGTCTGTCTACCTGTCTACTTACCCGTCTGTCTGCCTGTCTACCTACCCGTCTGTCTACCTGTCTACCTACCCGTCTGTCAACCTGCCTTCCTACCCGTCTGTCTACCTAACAAGTCTGTCTACTTACCTGTCTGTCTACCTACCCGTCTGATTACCTACCCGTCTGTCTACCTACCCGTCTGTCTACCTACCTGTCTGTCTACCTACCCGTCTGTCTACCTACCTGTCTGTCTACCTACCTGTCTGTCTACCTACCTATCTGTCTAACCTGTCTATCTACCTACCTGTCTGTTTACTTACCAGTCTGTCTATCTACCTGTCTGTCAGCCTGTCTATCTAATGTTATGTCTCCCAGTATACCAGTATGTCACTCTCTGCTGGTATACCTGTCTTTTGCACTATCTGCTATCATGCCTGTCTTCTGCTGTATCTACTTACTATCTACTGGTATTTCTGTCTAACAGCATGTCTAACTACTGGTATGTCTGCCTACCAGTACGTCTATACGGCTGTTTATGTGTCTGTAACTATGTGTGTTACTAATTACTAGCTCCTCTCTCTCTCTCTCTCTCTCTCTCTCTCTCTCTCTCTCTCTCTCTCTCTCTCTCTCTCTCTCTCTCTCTCTCTCTCTCTCTCTCTCTCTCTCTCTCTCTCTCTCTCTCCCTCTCTCTCTCTCTCTCTCTCTCTCTCTCTCTCTATCTATCTATCTATCTATCTATCTCTCTCGCTCACTTTCTCTCTCTTTCATTTTTACCCATGTACTGATGAGTTATAACATATACACGAGACACACATACCACACAGTTATGTAGTGGAGGCAGGATCCATACATAGCTATAAGAAGAGGTATGATAAAGCTCATGGAGCAGGAAGAGAGTGAACCTAATAACTACCAGCATAGAGGGGAGGCCAGGACCTGTGACTCGACCCCTGCAACCACGAATAGGTGAGTACACACACACACACACACACACACATATATATATACACACACACACACACACACACACACACACATACACACATACACACACATACACACACACACACACACACACACACACACACACACACACATACACACACACACACACACACACACACACACACACATACACACACACACACACACACACACACACACACACACACACACACACACACACACACACACACACACACACACACACACACACACACACAACGTGTACTCACACGCAACAACGAGTCATGGTACATAATGATGTATCACAGTGGGCACCTGTGACGAGCGGGGTCCCACAGGGGTCGGTCCTAGGACCAGTGCTATTTTTGGTATATGTGAACGACATGATGGAAGGGTTAGACTCAGAAGTGTCCCTGTTTGCAGATGATGTGAAGTTAATGAGGAGAATTAAATCTGATGAGGACCAGGCAGGACTTCAAAGAGACCTGGACAGACTGGACAACTGGTCCAGCAAATGGCTTCTCGAATTTAATCCTGCCAAATGCAAAGTCATGAAGATAGGGGAAGGGCACAGAAGACCACAGACAGAGTATAGGCTAGGTGGCCAAAGACTGCAAACCTCACTCAAGGAGAAAGATCT
Organism: Cherax quadricarinatus; assembly: GCF_038502225.1. Taxonomy (NCBI): domain Eukaryota; kingdom Metazoa; phylum Arthropoda; class Malacostraca; order Decapoda; family Parastacidae; genus Cherax; species Cherax quadricarinatus. The sequence continues at coordinate 15,585,859 of NC_091342.1, forward strand.
TGGGGTTAGTATAACACTGAGCATGTCTCCGGAAGCACACATCAATCAGATAACTGCTGCAGCATATGGGCGCCTGGCAAACCCGAGAACAGCATTCCGATACCTTAGTAAGGAATCGTTCAAGACACTGTACACCGTGTATGTCAGGCCCATACTGGAGTATGCAGCACCTGTTTGGAACCCGCACTTGATAAAGCACGTCAAGAAACTAGAGAAAGTACAAAGGTTTGCCACAAGGTTAGTTCCAGAGCTAAGGGGAATGTCCTATGAAGAAAGATTAAGGGAAATCGGCCTGACGACAATGGAGGACAGGAGGGTCAGGGGAGACATGATAACGACATATAAAATACTGCGTGGAATAGACAAGGTGGACAAAGACAGGATGTTCCAGGAGGGGACACAGAAACAAGAGGTCACAATTGGAAGTTGAAGACACAAATGAGTCAGAGAGATAGTAGGAAGTATTTCTTCAGTCATAGAGTTGTAAGGCAGTGGAATAGCCTAGAAAATGACGTAGTGGAGGCAGGAACCATGCACAGTTTTAAGACGAGGTTTGATAAAGCTCATGGGCAGGGAGAAAGAGGGCCCAGTAAGCAAGCCAGGTGAGAGGCGGGGCCAGGGCTGAGTCTCGACCCCTGCAACCACAATTATGTGAGTACACACACACACACACACACACACACACATACGCACACACACACACACACACACACACACATACACACACACACACACACACACACACACATGCAAGCTGACAGAATAGAAGATAAAAGTATTAATAATAAACGGTGTGAGAGGTGGACAATAACGACACAACAATATACAGGTGCGGTGCTCGGTAACATCGTAACACACATGAACCAACAACTGAGAAACCAACTCTGAAAGATGAACAGTGAAGGCAACACCTGGTTTATATTGCTGGTGGAGAAGTTTAAGGTTTCTACAGTACATTGTGAGAGAGCTGAGGAATAGTTCCCTTGTACTCCTGACACAAATATGTTACTTTCACGATATTGTAAAGGGATATTATGAGCAATAATTGCTAGTAAGCGATACATGATGCAAAACAACCACGGGAAGAGTTGTATAATAACTCTAGCTAGAGTCGCTCCCTGGAACGAATCTACCCAGACTTCTTACTCATTTCTCCAACATTGCAAGCTCCTAAACATGTACTGATTGCAAAGCGAAAGGTGTGTGTGTGTGTGTGTGTGTGTGTGTGTGTGTGTGTGTGTGTGTGTGTGTGTGTGTGTGTGTGTGTGTACTCACCTAATTGTACTCACCTAATTGTGGTTGCAGGGGTCGAGACTCAGCTCCTGGCCCCGCCCTCTTCACTGATCGCTACTAGGTCCTCTCCCTCTCTGCTTCCTGAGCTTTGTCATACCTCTTCTTAAAACTTTGTATGGTTCCTGCCTCCACTACTTCACTTGCTAGGCTATTCCACTTCCTGACGACTCTATTACTGAAGAAATACTTCCTAACGTCCCTGTGGCTCGTCTGAGTCTTCAGTTTCCAGTTGTGACCCCATGTTTCTGTGTCCGCTCTCTGGAACATCCTGTCTCTGTCCACCTTGTCTATTCCCCGCAGTATCTTGTATGTCGTTATCATGTCTCCCCTGACCCTTCTGTCCTCCAGTGTCGTCAGTCCGATTTCCCTCAACCTTTCCTCGTATGACATTCCCCTGAGCTCTGGGACTAGCCTTGTTGCAAACCTTTGTACTTTCTCTAACTTCTTGACGTGATTGACCAGGTGTGGGTTCCAGACTGGTGCTGCATACTCCAGTATGGGCCTAACATACACAGTGTAAAGTGTCTTGAACGATTCCTTATTAAGGTATCGGAACGCTATTTTCAGGTTTGCCAGGCGCCCGTATGTTGCAGCGGTTATTTGGTTGATGTGTGCCTCCGGTGACGTGCTCGGGGTTATGGTCACCCTAAGGTCTTTCTCGCTGAGTGAGGTCTGTAGTCTTTGTCCACCTAGCCTATACTTTGTCTGCGGTCTTCTTTGCCCCTCCCCAATCTTCATGACTTTGCATTTGGCAGGATTGAATTCGAGAAGCCAGTTTCTGGACCACATGTCCAGCCTGTCCGAGTCTCTTGCAGTCCTGCTAAGAGATGCTATGTGTGTGTGTGTGTGTGTGTGTGTGTGTGTGTGTGTGTGTGTGTGTGTGTGTGCGAGTCTGTGTGTCTATGTGTCTGTGTGTCTGTGTGTCTGTGTGTCTGTATATGTGTGTGTGTGTGTGTGTGTGTGTGTGTGTACTCACCTAGTTGTACTCACCTAGTTGAGGTTGCAGGGGTCGAGTCCAAGCTCCTGGCCCCGCCTCTTCACTGATCGCTACTGGGTCCTCTCTCTCTCTCTCTGCTTCCTGAGCTTTGTCATACCTCGTCTTACAGCTATGTATGGTTTCTGCCTCCACTACGTCACTTGCTAGGCTATTCCACTTGCTGACAACTCTATGACTGAAAAAATACTTCCTAACGTCCCTGTGACTCGTCTGAGTCTTCAGCTTCCAGTTGCGACCCCTTGTCCCTGTGTCCCCTCTCTGGAACTTCCTATCTCTGTCCACCTTGTCTATTCCCCGCAGTATCTTGTATGTCGTTATCATGTCTCCCCTGACCCTTCTGTCCTCCAGTGTCGTCAGTCCGATTTCTCTTAACCTTTCCTCGTACGACATACCTCTTAGCTCTGGGACTAGTCTTGTTGCAAACATTTTCACTTTCTCTAGTTTCTTTACGTGCTTGGCTAGGTGTGGGTTCCAAACTGGTGCCGCATACTCCAATATGGGCCTGACGTACACGGTGTACAGGGTCCTGAATGATTCCTTATTAAGATGTCGGAATGCTGTTCTGAGGTTTGTGTGTGTGTGTGTGTGTGTGTGTGTGTGAGTGTGTGCGATGAGCGAGAGGTTTTCACATCAGAATATATTTCCTTCATTTCAAAGAGTTCCCTGCTGGGATAATTACTAGTTAATTGCTCAAACGCTGCCCTTAGACACTGAGTGATCCTCAGCCTCTGCTAATTAGTGGGTATTAACATCTGCTTGAAGGATCATCTGAAGTGGGACACCTCCCGGGGTAACCCTCAGTAACCTAACACTCTAGCATTTTAAATGACTTATCCGGTATCTCCCATTTTGTATTTTACACACACACACACACACACACACACACACACACACACACACACACACACACACACACACACACACACACACACACACACACACACACACACACACAGAGGTAAAGACTAGAGGAAATATCAGCAATGAAAGAAACCATTATAGAATCAGGTTGTGACAACAAAATCCTGGACTAGTTGATACCTTAACATTAACGTTAAGAAACAATTACAGTACTGGATAGCTTTTTGAGGACTGAGGGACTGACTACCTTCAAATTATCACTTCTTTCACTGTCTTCAGTTTAAAAATCACTGATATAATTGACTGAAGAAGCCTACTGCTACCAAGGCTAAACGTTTCATCAGTGAAGACAGCCGAGTGTTGCACAGGTGTCGTATTCACCAACTTGTGACCATTATAATAGTGATCAATATTAAAACTTTCTCTGTGACAGGCTGTGCATGCAAAGACTAAGTTACAATTTATTCAGCGTATGTACACACTCCCATATAAGCCGCCTCCCAACCAGCGAACCGAGTGCTAAAGGTTCAACGATTTTTTAGGGTACCCATCGTTAAATCAGTACCTTGGTTCATTGTCCAATCACAGGCGACCCTGCCAAGTGCTGAGGCGATGTGGTTCACTCGCAGTCAGCATTTGCCAGACTTGCCTACTAACTGGTTGAGTACGTTGCTCTCTCTCTGGCTTCTGTTTTTGCTATTGTTACCTTGTGGTACATTGATTATTCCAATCTTTGTATACAGTGTACATAAGTGTAAATATCTGTATATACCTGGTGAAGGAAATATGCTGAGTTGGTTTTGCTCCAAACCCATTACGATCAGGTCACAGGCCATTCTTACCTGTGTTCGTAACACAGGTGATCAATATTGTAACTTTCTCTGTGACAGGTGATCAGTACTGTAACTTACTGTGCCAGGTGATCAGTACTGTAACTTTATGACAAGTGATCAGTACTATAATTTTCTCTGTGGTAGGTGACACTGGCAGCCTCGGAAGAAAATACGAGGTCTCCCTGGACAGTGTTAGGTCTCTTTGGACAGTATCTGAGGTCTCCCTGGATAGCGTCTGAAATCTCCCTGGACAGTACCAGGTTTCCCTAGACATTGTCAATTCTCCTTTGACAGTGTCACGTCTCTCTGGCCAGTGTCAGACCTCTCTGGCCAATGACAGGCCTCCTTGGCCAGTGTCAGGCCTCCTTGGCCAGTGCCAGGCCTCCTTAGCCAGTGTCAGGCCTCCCTGGCCAGTGTCAGGATTCCCTTAGCAGTATCAGGCCTCCCTACTCAGTGTCAGGATTCCCTTGGCAGTGTCAGGCCTTCCTGGACGGTGTCAGGCCTCCTTAGCCAGTGTCAACCCTCCCTGGCCAGCGTCAACCCTCCCTGGCCAGTGTCACGCCTCCCTGGCCAGTGTCAGGATTCCCTTGGTAGTGTCAGGCCTCCCTGGTCAGTGTCAGTATTCCCTTGGCAGTGTCAGGCCTAACTGGCCAGTGTCACGCCTCCCTGGCCAGTGCCATGATTCCCTTGGCAGTGTCAGGCCTCCCTGGCCAGTGTCAGGTCTCTCTTGTTAACGTCTCAGGTCTCTCCGGCGAGCATCAGGTGTTGTACTCCAAGACACTGTAGGATGCCGAGGATGCCACCAGGAGTGCCACCAGGGGTGTCACCAGGAGTGCCACCAAGGGTGCCACCGAGAGTGCCACCAGGGGTGCCACCGGGAGTGCTATCACATGTTATATTCCCACACTGTAATTCAAGATTCTTGCAACATTTCTGAAAGACTTTCCCGGCAACTTTACACTGCTGTGGGCAGGTAACAGCGGCAAGTGTAGGTTCCTCTTGTGGTAGTGTAAGGTTCCTCTTGTGGTAGTGTAAGGTTCCTCTTGTGGCAGTGTAAGGTTCCTCTTGTGGTAGTGTAAGGTTCCTCTTGTGGTAGTGTAAGGTTCCTCTTGTGGTAGTGTAAGGTTCCTCTTGTGGTAGTGTAAGGTTCCTCTTGTGGTAGTGTAAGGTTCCTCTTGTGGTAGTGTAAGGTTCCTCTTGTGGTAGTGTAGGTTCCTCTTGTGGCAGTGTAGGTTCCTCTTGTGGTAGTGTAAGGTTCCTCTTGTGGCAGTGTAAGGTTCCTCTTGTGGTAGTGTAAGGTTCCTCTTGTGGTAGTGTAAGGTTCCTCTTGTGGTAGTGTAGGTTCCTCTTGTAGCAGTGTAGGTTCCTCTTGTGGCAGTGTAAGGTTCCTCTTGTGGTAGTGTAAGGTTCCTCTTGTGGCAGTGTAGGTTCCTCTTGTGGTAGTGTAAGGTTCCTCTTGTGGTAGTGTAAGGTTCCTCTTGTGGTAGTGTAAGGTTCCTCTTGTGGTAGTGTAAGGTTCCTCTTGTGGTAGTGTAAGGTTCCTCTTGTGGTAGTGTAAGGTTCCTCTTGTGGTAGTGTAAGGTTCCTCTTGTGGTAGTGTAAGGTTCCTCTTGTGGCAGTGTAAGGTTCCTCTTGTGGTAGTGTAAGGTTCCTCTTGTGGTAGTGTAAGGTTCCTCTTGTGGTAGTGTAAGGTTCCTCTTGTGGTAGTGTAAGGTTCCTCTTGTGGTAGTGTAAGGTTCCTCTTGTGGTAGTGTAGGTTCCTCTTGTAGCAGTGTAGGTTCCTCTTGTGGCAGTGTAAGGTTCCTCTTGTGGTAGTGTAAGGTTCCTCTTGTGGCAGTGTAGGTTCCTCTGTGGTAGTGTAAGGTTCCTCTTGTGGTAGTGTAAGGTTCCTCTTGTGGTAGTGTAAGGTTCCTCTTGTGGTAGTGTAGGTTCCTCTTGTGGCAGTGTAAGGTTCCTCTTGTGGTAGTGTAAGGTTCCTCTTGTGGTAGTGTAAGGTTCCTCTTGTGGTAGTGTAAGGTTCCTCTTGTGGTAGTGTAAGGTTCCTCTTGTGGTAGTGTAGGTTCCTCTTGTGGTAGTGTAAGGTTCCTCTTGTGGCAGTGTAAGGTTCCTCTTGTGGTAGTGTAAGGTTCCTCTTGTGGTAGTGTAAGGTTCCTCTTGTGGTAGTGTAAGGTTCCTCTTGTGGTAGTGTAAGGTTCCTCTTGTGGTAGTGTAAGGTTCCTCTTGTGGCAGTGTAAGGTTCCTCTTGTGGTAGTGTAAGGTTCCTCTTGTGGCAGTGTAAGGTTCCTCTTGTGGTAGTGTAAGGTTCCTCTTGTGGTAGTGTAAGGTTCCTCTTGTGATTGGTTTCTTGGGTTTCATACCTATCGGCTACACTTGTCACTAATGCTTTATTTTCTAAATGTTGAGATTTCTGCACCTGAAACACATATAACTCTCTCTGTTTCTCCTCTCTCTCTCTCTCTCTCTCTCTCTCTCTCTCTCTCTCTCTCTCTCTCTCTCTCTCTCTCTCTCTCTCTCTCTCTCTCTCTCTCTCTCTCTCTCTCTCTCTCTCTCTTTATCTATCTATCTATCTATCTATCTATCTATCTATCTATCTAACTCTCTATCTCTCTCTCACACACACACACATACATATGCACTGATTGACTGAGCGGCAGCATATGCGATCATATTGTGTGTTGAGTCGTCAGTCAACACGTGTGGCCACGAGCGGTAATTGGGTGCAGTGATAGCTTCAAGCTCAGCAGTGACTCACTGGTAGTGTGGTACTATGACAGCGAACTCGGCTGTGGTAGTATAGTATACACACACACTAGCAGGGACAAATAATTATCCAGTAAGTCACCAGATGAAGAGGTAAACTGCGCTCTGGTTGGTTGAACTTTTTACTCAGTTGAAATATAATGTTCACTGTTTTTTGTTATGTTGTGCTTCAGTATACAAATTAGCAGTATACCAGGTGTTGCATACATGAGGGACTCACCGTCATGTATGCAACACCTGAAGTTTTATGCACCGGCGAGAAGTTTTCACTCAACGTTGTAGTATGACTGAACGAACAGAAATGGCTGATAAACAGCTATTGATACATCTCTACTGGCTAAATTTGAAAGCGATGAGGATATTCAGGTTAATAAGAGGCTTCTGACTGCTTAGAGTAGCCATATATACACGTGCAGAGCCATGGATTCACGTCCAGTATTGAGTAGCCACACATTCACGTACAGTGTTGAGTAGCCACACATTCATGTACAGTTTTGAGAAGCCATACATTGACGTACAGTGTTGAGTAGCCATACATCCACATACAGTGTTGAGTAGCCATACATCCACGTACAGTGTTGAGTAGCCATACATCCACGTACAGTGTTGAGTAGCCATACATCCACATACAGTGTTGAGTAGCCATACATCCACATACAGTGTTGAGTAGCCATACATCCACATACAGTGTTGAGTAGCCATGCATCCACGTACAGTGTTGGGTGCTATTAGAGAGTCCCCAAATCACTGTGGATGCATCCCAGATTATTAGAGGATGCACATAGTGTAATGCCGGCAACAATTATGAGAACACACGCTGCAGGACAAGATTTCATTGGAACTAAGCTTCATTAGTTGTTCAGACATTGATAAAGCCCTACACAGCAATGTATCTCATCTTCACCCCAGCTGACTATTCTCACAGCAGCCCTGGCAACGAGGGAGCGGAGACGCCACCAGCGATGGACGGATTCCTCCTTCCTTCTTGCTCAGAACGAAGAAGGACGCGCAGGGGAAGAAAGTCTAATAATTTGTGGCATATAGCCAGCAGGGTAAACATTGACACATCTGGCAATTTCGGAAAGGAGGCGCTCCGCAACCTCTTGCAGTGTTTAGTTAAGTATTTGCATGATGCACTGAGGTTTTAATCCAACCGGATTCACTGAGTGTTAAAGGATGTGTTTCAGTGGTTGTCTTGGGAGTCATTGCTCTTGAAGTAGTTTTGAGGTGGTCCGTCCCTAAGCCTTACCGCTTTATGTAAGAATGTTTGTCTGGTAGAGGACTCTGCTTTGGCAGCAACTTTTTTCTTAATGTATGCTGCAGATTATAGTTTTTCAGATTTAATATATATATATATATATATATATATATATATATATATATATATATATATATATATATATATATATATATATATATATATATATATATATATATATATATATATATATATATATATATATATATATATATATATATATATATATATATATATATATATATGTCGTGCCGAATATGTAAAACTGGTCAATTAGCAAGAACTCATTTAAAATTAAGTCCCTTCTAAAATTTTCTCTTATAGGTTTATAGATATATTTTTTTCGTTAATGTTGATGTAAAAAATTTATAATTTTGTACCAAAAGGAATTTAGAAAACTTACCTAACCTTATTATAACAAGAACAATTTATTTTAACCTAACCCAACTAAATATATTTTAGATTTGTTTACAATAATTTAATACTAAACAAACAGTGAAATATATTTTTTTCGTTAGGTTCAGAATGATTTTGGCGAAATTATTGCATACACAAATTTTCATTTGTCCTATATGGCAAGATGAGCGTTGCTATTTAAGCCAAGATGGCAAGTTCTGCCTATTCGGCACGACACACACACACACACACACACATATATATATATATATATATATATATATATAGATCTGTGTGTGTGTGTGTGTGTGTGTGTGTGTGTGTGTGTGTGTGTGTGTGTGTGTGTGTGTGTGTGTGTGTGTGTGTGTGTGTGTCGTGCCAAATAGGTAAAACTGGTCAATTAGCAAGAACTCATCTAAAAATAAGGCCTTTCTAAAATTTTCTCTTACACGTTTAAATATATATATATATCTTTTCATTTATGTTAATGCAAAAATCAATAATTTTGTACCAAAAGATCTTTCGAAAACTTACCTAACCTTATTATAACAAGCGCAATTTACTTTACCCTAATCCAACTATATATATTTCAGATATGTTTACAATAATTTAAAAATTAACACAATATAATATAATTTTTCTAGTTAAGTTCAGAATGAATGTTGCAAAATTACTGCATACACAAATTTTCGCCTGGCTTTATTCCGCAAGAAGAACGTTGCTATTTAAGCCAAAATCGCAAGTTCTACACACACACACACACATACACACACACACACACACACACACACACACACACACACACGCCCACACACCCACACACACACACACACACACACACACTCACACACACACACACGCACACACGCACACACACACACACACATACACACACACACACACACACACACACACACACATGCACACACACACACACGCACACACGCACACACACACACACACACACACACATACACACACACACACACACACACATCATACCTCACACACACATACCTCAAAGGCAATGGGGCCAGATAACATCTCCCCATGGGTATTGAGAGAGGGAGCAGAGGCGCTATGTGTACCCCTAACAACAATATTCAATACATCTATCGAAACAGGGAGATTGCCTGAGGCATGGAAGACAGCAAATGTAGTCCCAATCTTTAAAAAAGGAGACAGACATGAAGCATTAAACTACAGACCAGTGTCACTGACATGTATAGTATGCAAAATCATGGAGAAGATTATCAGGAGAAGAGTGGTGGAACACCTAGAAAGGAATGATCTCATCAACAGCAGCCAACATGGTTTCAGGGACGGGAAATCCTGTGTCACAAACCTACTGGAGTTCTATGACATGGTGACAGCAGTAAGACAAGAGAGAGAGGGGTGGGTGGATTGCATTTTCTTGGACTGCAAGAAGGCGTTTGACACAGTTCCACACAAGTGATTGGTGCAAAAACTGGAGGACCAAGCAGGGATAACAGGGAAGGCACTACAATGGATCAGGGAATACTTGTCAGGAAGACAGCAGCGAGTCATGGTACGTGGCGAGGTGTCAGAGTGGGCACCTGTGACCAGCGGGGTCCCGCAGGGGTCAGTCCTAGGACCAGTGCTGTTTCTGGTATTTGTGAACGACATGACGGAAGGAATAGACTCTGAGGTGTCCCTGTTTGCAGATGACGTGAAGTTGATGAGAAGAATTCACTCGATCGAAGACCAGGCAGAACTACAAAGGGATCTGGACAGGCTGCAGACCTGGTCCAGCAATTGGCTCCTGGAGTTCAATCCCACCAAGTGCAAAGTCATGAAGATTGGGGAAGGGCAAAGAAGACCGCAGACGGAGTACAGTCTAGGGGGTCAGAGACTACAGACCTCACTCAAGGAAAAAGATCTTGGGGTGAGTATAACACCAGGCACATCTCCTGAAGCGCACATCAACCAAATAACTGCTGCAGCATATGGGCGCCTAGCAAACCTCAGAACAGCATTCCGACATCTTAATAAGGAATCATTCAGGACCCTGTACACCGTGTATGTTAGGCCCATATTGGAGTATGCGGCACCAGTTTGGAACCCACACCTAGCCAAGCACGTGAAGAAACTAGAGAATGTGCAAAGGTTTGCAACAAGACTAGTCCCAGAGCTAAGAGGTATGTCCTACGAGGAGAGGTTAAGGGAAATCAACCTGACGACACTGGAGGACAGGAGAGATAGGGGGGACATGATAACGACATACAAAATACTGAGAGGAATTGACAAGGTGGACAAAGACAGGATGTTCCAGAGATTGGACACAGTAACAAGGGGACACAGTTGGAAGCTGAAGACACAGATGAATCACAGGGATGTTAGGAAGTATTTCTTCAGCCACAGAGTAGTCAGTAAGTGGAATAGTTTGGGAAGCGATGTAGTGGAGGCAGGATCCATACATAGCTTTAAGCAGAGGTATGATAAAGCTCACGGCTCAGGGAGAGTGACCTAGTAGCGATCAGTGAAGAGGCGGGGCCAGGAGCTCGGACTCGACCCCCGCAACCTCAACTAGGTGAGTACACACACACACACACACACAGGCACTACAATGGATCAGGGAATGCTTGTCAGGAAGACAGCAGCGAGTCATGGTACGTGGCGAGGTGTCAGAGTGGGTTCCTGTGACCAGCGGGGTCCCACAGGGGTCAGTCCTAGGACCAGTGCTGTTTCTGGTATTTGTGAACGACATGACGGAAGGAATAGACTCTGAGGTGTCCCTGTTTGCAGATGACGTGAAGTTGATGAGAAGAATTCACTCGATCGAAGACCAGGCAGAACTACAAAAAGATCTGGACAGGCTGCAGACCTGGTCCAGCAATTGGCTCCTGGAGTTCAATCCCACCAAGTGCAAAGTCATGAAGATTGGGGAAGGGCAAAGAAGACCGCAGACGGAGTACAGTCTAGGGGGCCAGAGACTACAAACCTCACTCAAGGAAAAAGATCTTGGGGTGAGTATAACACCAGGCACATCTCCTGAAGCGCACATCAACCAAATAACTGCTGCAGCATATGGGCGCCTAGCAAACCTCAGAACAGCATTCCGACATCTTAATAAGGAATCATTCAGGACCCTGTACACCGTGTACGTTAGGCCCATATTGGAGTATGCGGCACCAGTTTGGAGCCCACACCTAGCCAAGCACGTAAAGAAACTAGAGAAAGTGCAAAGGTTCGCAAAAAGACTAGTCCCAGAGCTAAGAGGTATGTCCTACGAGGAAAGGTTAAGGGAAATCAACCTGACGACACTGGAGGACAGGAGAGATAGGGGGGACATGATAACGACATACAAAATACTGAGAGGAATTGACAAGGTGGACAGAGACAGGATGTTCCAGAGATTGGACACAGTAACAAGGGGACACAGTTGGAAGTTGAAGACGCAGATGAATCACAGGGATGTTAGGAAGTATTTCTTCAGCCACAGAGTAGTCAGTAAGTGGAATAGTTTGGTAAGCGATGTAGTGGAGGCAGGATCCATACATAGCTTTAAGCAGAGGTATGATAAAGCTCACGGCTCAGGGAGAGTGACCTAGTAGCGATCAGTGAAGAGGCGGGGCCAGGAGCTCGGACTCGACCCCCGCAACCTCAACTAGGTGAGTACAACCAGGCGAGTACATATATATATATATATATATATATATATATATATATATATATATATATATATATATATATATATATATATATATATATATATATATATATATATACATGTATATATATATATATATATATATATATATATATATATATATATATATATATATATATATATATATATATATATATATATATATATATATATATATATATATAATATCTGCATATTTGTTAGCTGTAGTGTGTGGCTTCCCTGACGGGTGGTTGGGAGCCAAACTTCCTGAAGTAATTAGTGTTTGGGAAAACAAAATGAGGTGGGTGGCCATACAGATACTGTGATGCAGGGAAGGTTGGAGGCTGAGTCCAGTGTTGCTCTAGCTGCCTCCTGCTGCCTCCTGCTACCTCCTGCTGCCTCCTGTTGCCTCCTGTTGCCTCCTGCTGCCTCCTGCTACCTCCTGCTGCCTCCTGCTGCCTCCTGCTCCCTCCTGCTGCCTCCTGCTGCCTCCTGCTGCCTCCTGCTGCCTCCTGCTGCCTCCTGCTGCCTCCTGCTGCCTCCTGCTGCCTCCTGCTGCCTCCTGCTACCTCCTGCTGTCTCCTGCTACCTCCTGCTGTCTCCTGCTACCTCCTGCTGTCTCCTGCTACCTCCTGCTTTCTCCTGCTACCTCCTGCTGTCTCCTGCTACCTCCTGCTGTCTCCTGCTGTCTCCTGCTGCCTCCTGCTGCCCCCTGCTGCCTCCTGCTGCCTCCTGATGCCCCCTGCTGCCTCCTGCTGCCTCCTGCTGCCTCCTGCTACTTCCTGCTGCCTCCTGCTGCCTCCTGCTGCCTCCTGCTGCCTCCTGCTACCTCCTGCTGCCTCCTGCTGCCTCCTGCTGCCTCCTGCTGCCTCCTGTTCCCTCATGCTGCCCCCTGCTGCCTCCTGCTGCCTCCTGCTGCCTCCAGCTGCTTCCTGCTGCCTCCTGCTGCCTCCTGCTCCCTCCTGCTCCCTCCTGCTGCCTCATGCTGCCTCCTGCTGCCTCCTGCTGCCTCCTGCTGCCTTCTGCTTCCTCCTGCTCCCTCCTGCTGCCTCCTGCTGCCTCCTGCTGCCTCCTGCTGCCTCCTGCTGCCTCCTGCTGCCTCCTGCTGCCTCCTGCTGCCTCCTGCTGCCTTCTGCTGCCTCCTGATGCCTCCTGCTGCCTCCTGCTGCCTCCTGCTGCCTCCTGCTGCCTCCTGCTACCTCCTGCTGCCTCCTGCTGCCTCCTGCTGCCTCCTGCTGCCTCCTGCTGCCTCCTGCTGCCTCCTGCTGCCTCCTGCAGCCTCCTGCAGCCTCCTGCAGCCTCCTGCTGCCTCCTGCTGCCTCCTGCTGCCCCCTGCTGCCTCCTGCTGCCCCCTGCTGCCCCCTGCTGCCTCCTGCTGCCTCCTGCTACCTCCTGCTACTTCCTGCTACTTCCTGCTGCCTCCTGCTGCCTTCTGCTGCCTCCTGCTGCCTCCTGCTGCCTCCTGCTGCCTCCTGCTGCCTCCTACTGCCTCCTGCTGCCTCCTGCTGCCTCCTGCTACCTCCTGCTGCCTCCTGCTCCCTCCTGCTCCCTCCTGCTGCCTCCTGCTGCCTCCTGCTGCCTCCTGCTGCCTCCTGCTGCCTCCTGCTCCCTCCTGCTGCCTCCTGCTGCCTCCTGCTGCCTCCTGCTGCCTCCTGGTGAGTGTGGGGTGGTGAGTGTGGCCAGGGTGGTGAGTGTGGCCAGGGTGGTGAGTGTGGCCAGGGTGGTGAACGTGGCCAGGGTGGTGAACGTGGCCAGGGTGGTGAGCGTAGCGAGCGTGGTGAGCGTGGTAAACGTGAGCGTGGCCAGGGAGGTGAGTGTGGCCAGGGTGGTGAATGTGGCCAGGGTGGTGAACGTGGTGAGCGTGGCCAGGGTGGTGAGCGTGGTGAGTGTGGCCAGGGTGGTGAACGTGGCCAGGGTGGTGAACGTTGTGAGCGTGGTGAGTGTGGCCAGGGTGGTGAATGTGGCCAGGGTGGTGAACGTGGCCAGGGTGGTGAGCGTAGCGAGCGTGGTGAGCATGGTGAACGTGGTGAGCGTGGCCAGGGTGGTGAGTGTGGCCAGGGTGGTGAGTGTGGCCAGGGTGGTGAACGTGGTGAGCGTGGCCAGGGTGGTGAGCGTGGTGAGTGTGGCCAGGGTGGTGAGCGTGGTGAGTGTGGCCAAGGTGGTGAGCGTGGTGAGTGTGGGCAGGGTGGTGAGTGTGGCCACGGTGGTGAACGTGGTGAGTGTGGCCAGGGTGGTGAGCGTGGTGAGTGTGGCCAGGGTGGTGAGCGTGGTGAGTGTGGCCAGGGTGGTGAGCGTGGTGAGTGTGGCCAGGGTGGTGAGCGTGGTGAGTGTGGCCAGGGTGGTGAGCGTGGTGAGTGTGGCCAGGGTGGTGAGCGTGGTGAGCGTGGCCAGGGTGGTGAGCGTAGCGAGCGTGGTGAGCGTGGTAAACGTGGTGAGCGTGGCCAGGGTGGTGAGTGTGGCCAGGGTGGTGAGTGTGGCCAGGGTGGTGAGTGTGGCCGGGGTGGTGAACGTGGTGAGCGTGGCCAGGGTGGTGAGCGTGGTGAGTGTGGCCAGGGTGGTGAACGTGGCCAGGGTGGTGAACGTGGTGAGCGTGGTGAGTGTGGCCAGGGTGGTGAACGTGGCCAGGGTGGTGAACGTGGCCAGGGTGGTGAGCGTAGCGAGCGTGGTGAGCGTGGTGAACGGGGTGAGCGTGGCCAGGGTGGTGAGTGTGGCCAGGGTGGTGAGTGTGGCCAGGGTGGTGACCGTGGTGAGCGTGGCCAGGGTGGTGAGCGTGGTGAGTGTGGCCAGGGTGGTGAGCGTGGTGAGTGTGGCCAGGGTGGTGAGCGTGGTGAGTGTGGCCAGGGTGGTGAGCGTGGTGAGTGTGGCCAGGGTGGTGAGCCTGGTGAGTGTGGCCAGGGTGGTGAGCGTGGTGAGTGTGGCCAGGGTGGTGAGCGTGGTGAGCGTGGTGAGAGTGGACATGGTGGTGAGCGTGGTGAGAGTGGAGAGGGTGGTGAGCGTGGTGAGCGTGGCCAGGGTGGTGAGCGTGGTGAGCGTGGTGAGCGTGGTGAGGGTGGTGAGCGTGGTGAGCGTGGTGAGTGTGGCCAGGATGGTGAGCGTGGTGAGGGTGGTGAGCGTGGTGAGCGTGGCCAGGGTGGTAAGCGTGGAGAGCGTGGTGAGCGTGGTGAGCGTGGCCAGGGTGGTGAGCGTGGTGAGGGTGGTGAGCGTGGTGAGGGTGGTGAGCGTGGTGAGCGTGGTGAGCGTGGTGAGGGTGGTGAGCGTGGTGAGGGTGGTGAGCGTGGTGAGCGTGGTGAGCGTGGTGAGGGTGGTGAGCGTGGTGAGCGTGGTGAGCGTGGCCAGGGTGGTGAGCGTGGTGAGCGTGGCCAGGGTGGTGAGCGTGGTGAGCGTGGCCAGGGTGGTGAGCGTGGTGAGCGTGACCAGGGTGGCGAGCGTGGTGAGCGTGGCCAGGGTGGTGAGCGTGGTGAGGGTCGTGTGCGTGGTGAGCGTTGTGAACTTGGCCAGGGTGTTGAGCGTGGTGAGCGTGGCCAGGGTGGTGAGCGTGATGAGCGTGGCCAGGGTGGTGAGCGTGGTAAGCGTGGTGAGCGTGGCCAGGGGGTGAGCGTGGTGAGCGTGGCCAAGGTGGTGAGCGTGATGAGCGTGGCCAGGGTTTTGAGCGTGGTGAGCGTGGCCAGGGTGGTGAGCGTGGTGAGCGTGGCCAGGGTGGTGAGCGTGGTGAGCGTGGCCAGGGTGCTGAGCGTGGTGAGCGTGGCCAAGGTGGTGAGCGTGGTGAGCGTAGCCAGGGTGGTGAGGGTTGTGAGCGTGGTGAGCGTGGTGAGCGTGGTGAGCGTGGCCAGGGTGGTGAGCGTGGCCAGGGTGGTGAGCGTGGTGAGCGTGGCCAGGGTGGTGAGGGTGGTGAGCGTGGTGAACGTGGTGAGCGTGGTGAGCGTGCTGAGCGTGGTGAGCGTGGCCAGGGTGGTGAGGGTTGTGAGCGTGGTGAGCGTGGCCAGGGTGGTGAGCGTGGCCAGGGTGCTGAGCGTGGTGAGCGTGGTGAGCGTAGCCAGGGTGGTGAGGGTGGTGAGCGTGGTGAGCGTGGTGAGGGTGGTGAGGGTGGTGAGGGTGGTGAGCGTGGTGAGCGTGGCCAGGGTGGTGAGCGTGGTGAGCGTGGCCAAGGTGGTGAGCGTGGTGAGCGTGGCCAGGGTGGTGAGGGTGGTGAGTGTGGTGAGCGTGGTGAGGGTGGTGAGCGTGGTGAGCGTGGCCAGGATTGTGAGCGTGGTGAGGGTGGTGAGCGTGGTGAGCGTGGCCAGGGTGGTGAGCGTGGAGAGCGTGGTGAGCGTGCTGAGCGTGGCCAGGGTGGTGAGCGTGGTGAGGTTGGTGAGCGTGATGAGGATGATGAGCGTGGTGAGCGTGGCCAGGGTGGTGAGCGTGGTGAGCGTGGCCAGGGTGGTGAGCGTGGTGAGGGTCGTGAGCGTGGTGAGCGTGGCCAGGGTGGTGAGCGTGGTGAGCGTGGCCAGGGTGGTGAGCGTGGTGAGCGTGCCCAGGGTGGCGAGCGTGGTGAGCGTGGCCAGGGTGGTGAGCGTGGTGAGTGTGGCCAGGGTGGTGAGCGTGGTGAGCGTGGCCAGGGTGGTGAGCGTGGGGAGCGGGGTGAGCGTGGTGAGCGGGGCAGGGTGGTGAGCGTGGTGAGCGTGGTGAGCGTGGCCAGGGTGGTGAGCGTGGTGAGCGTGGCCAGGGTGGTGAGCGTGGTGAGCGTGGCCAGGGTGGTGAGTGTGGTGAGCGTGGCCAGGGTGGTGAGGGTGGCCAGGGTGGTGAGCGTGGTGAGCGTGGCCAGGGTGGTGAGCGTGGTGAGCGTGGCCAGGGTGGTGAGTGTGGTGAGCGTGGTGAGCGTGGCCAGGGTGGTGAGCGTGGTGAGGATGGTGAGCGTGATGAGGATGATGAGCGTGGTGAGCGTGGCCAGGGTGGTGAGTGTGGTGAGCGTGCTGAGCGTGGCCAGGGTGGTGAGCGTGGTGAGGATGGTGAGCGTGATGAGGATGATGAGCGTGGTGAGCGTGGCCAGGGTGGTGAGCGTGGTGAGCGTGGCCAGGGTGGTGAGCGTGGCCAGGGTGGTGAGCGTGGTGAGTGTGGCCAGGGTGGTGAGCGTGGTGAGCGTGGACAGCGTGGTGAGCGTGGTGAGAGTGCCCAGGGTGGCGAGCGTGGGGAGCGTGGCCAGGGTGGTGAGCGTGGTGAGCGTGGCCAGGGTGGTGAGCGTGGTGAGCGTGGCCAGGGTGGTGAGCGTGGTGAGCGTGGCCAGGGTGGTGAGCGTGGTGAGCGTGGCCAGGGTGGTGAGCGTGGTGAGCGTGGTGAGCGTGGCCAGGGTGGTGAGCGTGGTGAGCGTGGCCAGGGTGGTGAGCGTGGTGAGCGTGGCCAGGGTGGTGAGTGTGGTGAGCGTGGCCAGGGTGGTGAGGGTGGCCAGGGTGGTGAGCGTGGTGAGCGTGGCCAGGGTGGTGAGCGTGGTGAGCGTGGCCAGGGTGGTGAGTGTGGTGAGCGTGGTGAGCGTGGCCAGGGTGGTGAGCGTGGTGAGCGTGGCCAGGGTGGTGAGCGTGGTGAGCGTGGCCAGGGTGGTGAGTGTGGTGAGCGTGGCCAGGGTGGTGAGTGTGGTGAGCGTGGCCAGGGTGGTGAGGGTGGCCAGGGTGGTGAGCGTGGTGAGCGTGGCCAGGGTGGTGAGCGTGGTGAGCGTGGCCAGGGTGGTGAGTGTGGTGAGCGTGGTGAGCGTGGCCAGGGTGGTGAGCGTGGTGAGCGTGGCCAGGGTGGTGAGCGTGGCCAGGGTGGTGAGTGTGGTGAGGGTGGTGAGCGTGCCCAGGGTGGTGAGGGTGGCCAGGGTGGTGAGCGTGGTGAGCGTGGTGAGCGTGGTTACACTGCTGAACATGGTAAACATGTTCAGTCTTCCTGGTGTTCCAATTTTACATAAAAGTGTCGCCTCGAACACTTCTTATATATTTTTACTTTTTTGTTTACTTCTAACTGTTTAAAACTTCGTAATGCCAACCCACTCTATCAAATATATATATATATATATATATATATATATATATATATATATATATATATATATATATATATATATATATATATATATATATATATATATATATATATATATATATATATATATATATATATATATATATATATATATATATATATTACAATTTAGCAGTTATTATCCCCTGTTAAACACCACTTGCAACGGGTCCCCATTCTGGATTTCCTTCCATTTATATAAACACTCTCGTCTATCGGTCAAACAAGCTTCGACCTGGGAGGTGATTTCTTTTCCTGTATCATGTGCCGCTAATTTCTTCAGCAGTCTCCTGCTTGTGACTGTAAAAGGCCTTACTGAACGTTATATATACACACTATCTTATTATTTAACTTGGTCAGTTACCTCAAATTACTTTGTGAAAAAGGTTAGCAAATTCCTAAGTCCAAAAATTCGGCTTTGTAATACCATACTGAGATGCATTGTTTAAATGAATATCTTTTAAGGGGATTTTGAATTGCATCAGCAAATGTTGATTCCATCAGTTTTCCCACAGTTGAGGTAAGACTAATTTATCTATAATTTGAAGGTAAGAATGGTTGATCTGCAGTCTGAAGGTAAGATTGGTTGATCTGTAATCTGAAGGTAAGATTGGTTGATCTGTAGTTTGAAGGAGTCCTTTAGCTAGATCGCCAGCGCACTCAGCTCACACAGTGAGGTTCGGAGTTCGACTCTCCTCCGGTACGGCTGGAAAGCATTAGGGACGTGTTTCCATAAGACACCTGCTGTCCCTGTTCACCCATCAATTTAAAATGGGTACCTGGGTGTTAGTCGACTGGTGAGGGTCGCATCCTGGGACAAAACTGACCTAATTTGCCCGAAATGCTTAACATAACAAACGACTGTCTATAAAGAAGTATATCACTGATGTCAACTAGGCCTGTATACCATGTAAATGTACTTGTAGTAAATAAAGATATAATAATAATAATAATAATAATAATAATAATTATTATTATTATTATTATTATTATTATTATTATTATTATTATTAAGACTTTTTAATCTGTAATTTGCCATTTTCCTCTCATCCGGTATAACATCCGTTTGTAGTGATTTGTTGAAGAATCGAGGGGAAGAGAATACCAGAAGAACAAATGAAATATTCCAGCCAGGTATTGTGACTTGGTTTTATTTGATGTGAATATGTGAGTTCGTAATGGAGAAATGTTGAAACAATACTTCGTTTTTTAAGCACATTGTGTTTGTTTGAGCTGTCTGGCTGAATGACCTGATATATGTCATGTGGTATGAATGAACTTACCAGATTCTGTCTCTCCTTGTGTCCCCGTCTCTCATGGTGTCCTTGTTTCTCCTGGTGCCATCGTCTCTCCTGGTGTCTTCGTCTCTCCTGGTGTCTTCGTCTCTCCTGGTGTCCTCGTCTCTCCTGGTGTCTTCGTCTCTCCTGGTGTCCTCGTCTCTCCTGGTGACCTCGTCTCTCCTGGTGTCTTCGTCTCTCCTGGTGTCCTCGTCTCTCCTGGTGCCCTCGTCTCTCCTGGTGTCTTCGTCTCTTCTGGTGTCTTCGTCTCTCCTGGTGTCTTCGTCTCTCCTGGTGTCTTCGTCTCTCCTAGTGTATTCGTCTCTCCTGGTGTCCTCGTCTCTCCTGGTGTCTTCGTCTCTCCTGGTGTCTTCGTCTCTCC
Source organism: Cherax quadricarinatus (assembly GCF_038502225.1). Taxonomy (NCBI): domain Eukaryota; kingdom Metazoa; phylum Arthropoda; class Malacostraca; order Decapoda; family Parastacidae; genus Cherax; species Cherax quadricarinatus. The sequence continues at coordinate 15,605,598 of NC_091342.1, forward strand.
TTGTCCTCGTCTCTCCTGGTGTCTTCGTCTCTCCTAGTGTATTCGTCTCTCCTGGTGTCATTGTCTCTCCTGGTGTCTTCGTCTCTCCTGGTGTCTTCGTCTCTCTCCGTGTTCTTGTCTATCCTGGTGTCATTCTCTCTGCTCATATGTTTATCTAGGTACCACAGTGTGTGACCAGATATCATCCTCACAGTACCTCGTTGCACACGATGTATGCACCCAGAGGAATATATATTTCTCAGTGTATATACACTGAAAGCTTACTTTAATCCCCCGTTTTATTGATTAAAGTATTGTAGACTGGTGGTGTACAGTGACATGCATCCTCATTGACCCTCGTGCAGTTGATAGGCTTGAAGCCCCATTCACCAGCTATCCTCGCTCTTCACAGTATATATGCAAAAGGTACAAACTTTTGCAACGTGCTTTGCTATCCTGTTGCTGTCAAGGTTAAGTGCTGTCAAGGTTAATTTGCAGTCAAGGTCATTTACAGTATGGAAAATATACATGTGAAAACATATTGTATATGCACTAATTGCTTTGGCAATTAACACAGACAGATGCCTTGTGCTGGAACTATTGTCAGGTTGATCTTCCTAGAATAATGATATACAGTCCTTCCTAGAATCATTAGATTAAGGGTATAATACCAACAAGCTGATAAGACACGTGCGCAACACGCAGGTGTTGCACACGTGTTTTATCACTTCTAGGAAGATGAATAAACCACATGTGCAATACACAAGTGTTGCACATGTGGTTTATTCATGTTCCTAGAATGCTGATCGATAGCCCTTGACAGAATGCTGATAGATGGTCCTGTTAGACCATCTTTCAGCAAGAACGGAGTTGAATCCCTAGATTCCCTAGATCTACCGTGATAGTGAAGGCACCATCGTGCCTTCACTATCACGGTAGATCTGCACCACACGTTCACTATCACACTTAGACCTGCATCATACGTTCACTATCACACGTAGACCTGCATCATACGTTCACTATCACACGTAGACCTGCATCATAAGTTCACTATCACACGTAGACCTGCATCATACGTTCACTATCACACGTAGACCTGCATCATACGTTCACTATCACACGTAGACCTGCATCATACGTTCACTATCACACGTAGACCTGCATCATACGTTCACTATCACACGTAGACCTGCATCATACGTTCACCATCTGCACGACATGCCTCTGCTCCCATAGCAGTGATGGTTGTAATCAAACATCTCACAGTGTAAAACGATCCAACTCAAAATTCAAACTCTGGTCTTGGAAACAAAATTAACTATAGTAAAACTAAATACATGTAATATAATTTTTCTTGAAAGAATCTCTTCACCGAGATGTAGGAAGAAAACCAAAACACAGTTGTGGTTCACACGGATTCTGCGAAGTCACTTGACGAATATAACCATGGAGTGATAGACCTTAAAATGAGGTCAATAGGCATAATAGGAAAAGTAGGGAAATGAACATTTAAATTTCTAACAAACAGAACACAAAGACTGGCTGTAAACAAAGTTCATTGTGATAACACACGACAAGTCCGTAAACTCATACGAATGAAAATATGCTACATGTTCATATAAGTCAAAAAATAAAGACAAATTCTCGTATGGTTACCCTAACTGAAGAATCAGTGGGAATTGTCCAAGTTCACATATAACTTAGTTGATTGGTAACTAAACAGAAAAAAAACCAAAGATAAAGTCGCATCAGGACTCAACCATCAAAATACTAAGTCCCACAATGGGCGAGTCCCTCAAGCAGAACACAGTAAGTTCACACATACATGACAAGGTGCAGTCACTTAACTCCACGAAAACAATTTAAGATGAATGTTTGTGAAGGTGTAGATGTCTGCAGGAGCTGCTGGGAAGTAAGTTGACCGTTGATTTAAAGGGACTAAATATTCCACTTTGTTTTTCGCTCAAAATGGACAAATCTGCTGCACCTACACATTTGAGTTTCACTCTCCGCTATCGTCAATTTTTTGGGCCCTTTTTTTAATGTTGGAAGCTACGACAATGAGGGTTAAGTTTGAAAGTTGTCTCTAAGAAGACAATGTAGCAAAAAGGCCATACTGGACACAACTGCCAGGAACTATTAACATTTTCAGTGCGTGTCACCAAGCCAGACACAGCCTGTGCGTGTCACCAAGCCAGACAAAGCTTACACGGGTTACCAAGCCAGACAGTTTATGTGTCACCAAACTAGACAGCTTGTACGTGTTACAAAGCCAGTCAAAGCTTGTACGTGTAACAAAGCCAGACAAAGCTTGTACGTATAACAAAGCCAGACAAAGCTTGTATGTGTAACAAAGCCAGACAAAGCTTGTACGTGTAACAAAGCCAGACAAAGCTTGTACGTGTAACAAAGCCAGACAAAGCTTGTATGTATAACAAAGCCAGACAAAGCTTGTACGTGTAACAAAGCCAGACAAAGCTTGTACGTGTAACAAAGCCAGACAAAGCTTGTACGTGTTACAAAGCCAGACAAAGCTTGTACGTGTAACAAAGCCAGACAAAGCTTGTATGTGTAACAAAGCCAGACAAAGCTTGTACGTGTAACAAAGCCAGACAAAGCTTGTACGTGTTACAAAGCCAGACAAAGCTTGTACGTGTAACAAAGCCAGACAAAGCTTGTACGTGTTACAAAGCCAGACAAAGCTTGTACGTGTTACAAAGCCAGTCAAAGCTTGTACGTGTAACAAAGCCAGACAAAACTTGTACGTGTTACAAAGCCAGTCAAAGCTTGTACTTGTAACAAAGCCAGACAAAGCTTGTACGTATAACAAAGCCAGACAAAGCTTGTATGTGTAACAAAGCCAGACAAAGCTTGTACGTGTAACAAAGCCAGACAAAGCTTGTACGTGTTACAAAGCCAGACAAAGCTTGTACGTGTAACAAAGCCAGACAAAGCTTGTACGTGTTACAAAGCCAGACAAAGCTTGTACGTGTTACAAAGCCAGACAAAACTTGTACGTGTTACAAAGCCAGTCAAAGCTTGTACGTGTTACAAAGCCAGACAAAGCTTGTACGTGTAACAAAGCCAGACAAAGCTTGTACGTGTAACAAAGCCAGACAAAGCTTGTATGTATAACAAAGCCAGACAAAGCTTGTACGTGTTACAAAGCCAGACAAAGCTTGTACGTGTAACAAAGTCAGACAAAGCTTGCACGTGTAAGAAAGCCAGACAAAGCTTGTACGTGTTACAAAGCCAGACAAAGCTTGTACGTGTAACAAAGCCAGACAAAGCTTGTATGTATAACAAAGCCAGACAAAGCTTGTACGTGTTACAAAGCCAGACAAAGCTTGTACGTGTTACAAAGTCAGACAAAGCTTGCACGTGTAAGAAAGCCAGACAAAGCTTGTACGTGTAACAAAGCCAGACAAAGCTTGTACGTGTAACAAAGCCAGACAAAGCTTGTACGTGTTACAAAGCCAGTCAAAGCTTGTATGTGTAACAAAGCCAGACAAAGCTTGTACGTGTAAGAAAGCCAGACGAAGCTTGTACGTGTAACAAAGTCAGACAAAGCTTGTATGTGTAACAAAGCCAGACAAAGCTTGTACGTGTAACAAAGCCAGACAAAGCTTGTACGTGTAACAAAGCCAGACAAAGCTTGTACGTGTTACAAAACCAGTCAAAGCTTGTACGTGTAACAAAGCCAGACAAAGCTTGTCCGTGTAACAAAGCCAGACAAAGCTTGTATGTGTAACAAAGCCAGACAAAGCTTGTACGTGTAACAAAGCCAGACAAAGCTTGTACGTGTAACAAAGCCAGACAAAGCTTGTACGTGTAACAAAGCCAGACAAAGCTTGTACGTGTAACAAAGCCAGACAAAGCTTGTATGTGTAACAAAGCCAGACAAAGCTTGTATGTGTAACAAAGCCAGACAAAGCTTGTACGTGTAACAAAGCCAGACAAAGCTTGTACGTGTAACAAAGCCAGACAAAGCTTGTATGTGTAACAAAGCCAGACAAAGCTTGTACGTGTAACAAAGCCAGACAAAGCTTGTATGTGTAACAAAGCCAGACAAAGATTGTACGTGTAACAAAGTCAGACAAAGCTTGTACGTGTAACAAAGCCAGACAAAGCTTGTACGTGTAACAAAGCCAGACAAAGCTTGTACGTGTAACAAAGCCAGACAAAGCTTGTACGTGTAACAAAGCCAGACAAAGCTTGTACGTGTAACAAAGCCAGACAAAGCTTGTACGTGTAACAAAGCCAGACAAAGCTTGTACGTGTCACCAAGCCAAATATAGCTTGTATGTTTACATTCTTATTTATCTTGCAATATATGATCAAGTTAATTGTTTGTTTCATGTTCCATTGTCGGTCCAAACAGTGCATGACACTCGTCATGTAAATGTTGTTCACCTGAGTAAAGATAAATTATAACAAATGAGCAGTGTGTTCACATGTATACACACACTTCTCACACGTACATGTATACACACACTTCTCACACGTACATGTATACACACACTTCTCACACGTACATATATACACACACTTCTCACGCGTACATGTATACACACACTTCTCACACGTACATGTATACACACACTTCTCACACGTACATGTATACACACACTTCTCACACGTACATGTATACACACACTTCTCACACGTACATGTATACACACACTTCTCACACGTACATGTATACACACACTTCTCACACGTACATGTATACACACACTTCTCACACGTACATGTATACACACACTTCTCACACGTACATGCACATAAACTGATCTCACACATTCATCCTCAACCTACTAGTTATAAGTTATCTTTGCTTCTGATCAACAACACTGTAGTGAGTGTCTCATGATAACCTTCCTATGGTTTAAAGAAATATACCTAGTCAGATTAATCTTATTAGAGCCAGCTGGCCCAGTGGTTAACGCACTTACCTGTGAGCTTTAGGACTCACCTCCCATGGGTTCAAACTCCACCCGTTCTGTGATTTGTGTAGTGGGTATATTACAGATTAGAAGAGAGAATGGATTGTAAAAGTTGTGAATGAAAAAAAAACTGGATGTCTTAGATGTAAGCAAAACAAAACTAAAGGGGGGGGTAGAAGAATTTAAGCGGGAAGGAGTAAATGTAAATTCAATAATTATGTGGATTTTTATAAGGATGGGATGTGAGAAGTGGTTTATAGTAAGTGTTTATGCACCTGAAAAAGAGAGGTTTGTACAGCGAGATATTTTGAGAGATGCTGAGTGAGTGTTTATGGAATGTTGAACCAAGTGAGAAAATAATTGTTGTGGGGGACGTACAGTACCGTGGGAGACACAGTTGTAGAGGGTGTAGCACCTATGTCTGGAGTACCAAGTGTAAATGATAATGGGCGTAATGACAGCAGTTTGTTAGACTATGTATTAATAGATAAAAGACTGATGGATAGATTTTTGGATGTAAATGTTTACAGAGGGGCAATAGATATATCAGATTATTAAATTTCAGCTACAGCGAAAGTGAGAGGTAGAAGGGGTACAATGATATTGTCGTCAGTGGGTAAGAGAAAAGTGAAAGTTAATGAATTAAATGAGGAGATAATTAGGGCAAGATATAAGCAGTTATTGGGAGAAAGATGCGGTAGAAAAAGCATGGATAATGAAAAGATGATTGAGGAGGTATGGGGTACATGTAAACATACAATGTCAGTGTGTGTGCAGTGTGCAGGAGGGAAGAGCAGCTGTGCAGCGTTGCAAGAGAGCAACTGAAGCAGGGAGAGTTCTCAGGGTAGTGCAGTGCGGATGTGTCACCGGCCATGGTGTCCCTTAGACATTCTAAGGGAAACCGTGGCAGTTGACACATCCGCGTTGCACAGCTCCTGATGATGCACTGAGAAGTGTGAAAGTACTTGAGCTACAGATTTCCACCCCCTGTCGCTTGTCTTGCATATATATATATGTCATGTGGGTTTCGATAACGTGGATGGGGTAAGAATACTCACGTAGGCTGGTAGTACGTATAATATAACGGAAAGTATGGGAAAGCACCAACAGCCGACCTCCCTCTCTCTGATCCCTATCTTCGACTGACCCACAAGTGCCTACAGGGTGAGGGGTGTTTGAAATCCTGCTATGGTCAGCAGCAATATGAATAACAGTCAATGATTCATGCAGACGGTTGGCAGTGAGTCATCTACTGGTACACTGGTTACTGGTAACTGGTTACTAGGAACTGGTACTACTACTGAGAGCTCGGCGACGCTAATGTATGTCGTCCCGACATACAGCTACTACAAACTAGAGACAGCAGGTGTATGGCTTGGGCTGATTCTATACAATGTCAAAGTACACAACAATTGAACATTATAGCATACATAAGTAGAATATTGGAATGGAAGCTTATGTAATTGAAACTGTAATAAAACTGTAATGCATTACAAGGTATGATATAGCACAACTCATCGAATGAAACTCAACATTGGGATTACACAATACCTGGAGTTTACCTGGAGAGAGTTCCGGGGGTCAACGCCCCCGCGGCCCGGTCTGAGACCAGGCCTCCTGGTGGATCAGAGCCTGATCAACCAGGCTGTTGCTGCTGGCTGCACGCAAACCAACATACGAGCCACAGCCCGGCTGATCCGGAACTGACTTTAGGTGCTTGTCCAGTGCCAGCTTGAAGACTGCCAGGGGTCTGTTGGTAATCCCCCTTATGTGTGCTGGGAGGCAGTTGAACAGTCTCGGGCCCCTGACACTTATTGTATGGTCTCTTAACGTGCTAGTGACACCCCTGCTTTTCATTGGGGGGATGGTGCATCGTCTGCCAAGTCTTTTGCTTTCGTAATGAGTGATTTTCGTGTGCAAGTTCGGTACTAGTCCCTCTAGGATTTTCCAGGTGTATATAATCATGTATCTCTCCCTCCTGCGTTCCAGGGAATACAGGTTTAGGAACCTCAAGCGCTCCCAATAATTGAGGTGTTTTATCTCCGTTATGCGCGCCGTGAAAGTTCTCTGTACATTTTCTAGGTCGGCAATTTCACCTGCCTTGAAAGGTGCTGTTAGTGTGCAGCAATATTCCAGCCTAGATAGAACAAGTGACCTGAAGAGTGTCATCATGGGCTTGGCCTCCCTAGTTTTGAAGGTTCTCATTATCCATCCTGTCATTTTTCTAGCAGATGCGATTGATACAATGTTATGGTCCTTGAAGGTGAGATCCTCCGACATGATCACTCCCAGGTCTTTGACGTTGGTGTTTCGCTCTATTTTGTGGCCAGAATTTGTTTTGTACTCTGATGAAGATTTAATTTCCTCATGTTTACCATATCTGAGTAATTGAAATTTCTCATCGTTGAACTTCATATTGTTTTATGCAGCCCACTGAAAGATTTGGTTGATGTCTGCCTGGAGCTTTGCAGTGTCTGCAATGGAAGACACTGTCATGCAGATTCGGGTGTCATCTGCAAAGGAAGACACGGTGCTGTGGCTGACATCCTTGTCTATGTCGGATATAAGGATGAGGAACAAGATGGGAGCGAGTACTGTGCCTTGTGGAACAGAGCTTTTCACCGTAGCTGCCTCGGACTTTACTCTGTTGACGACTACTCTCTGTGTTCTGTTAGTGAGGAAATTATAGATCCATCGACCGACTTTTCCTGTTATTCCTTTAGCACGCATTTTGTGCGCTATTACGCCATGGTCACACTTGTCGAAGGCTTTTGCAAAGTCTGTATATATTACATCTGCATTCTTTTTGTCTTCTAGTGCATTTAGGACCTTGTCGTAGTGGTCCAATAGTTGAGACAGACAGGAGCGACCTGTTCTAAACCCATGTTGCCCTGGGTTGTGTAACTGATGGGTTTCTAGATGCGTGGTGATCTTGCTTCTTAGGACCCTTTCAAAGATTTTTATGATATGGGATGTTAGTGCTATTGGTCTGTAGTTCTTTGCTGTTGCTTTACTGCCCCCTTTGTGGAGTGGGGCTATGTCTGTTGTTTTTAGTAACTGTGGGACGACCCCCGTGTCCATGCTCCCTCTCCATAGGATGGAAAAGGCTCGTGATAGGGGCTTCTTGCAGTTCTTGATGAACACAGAGTTCCATGAGTCTGGCCCTGGGGCAGAGTGCATGGGCATGTCATTTATCGCCTGTTCGAAGTCATTTGGCGTCAGGATAACATCGGATAGGCTTGTGTTAATCAGATAATAGAAGTGATAAAAAAAAATTTGATCGATCGATCTGTATTCATGTGATCTACGGATTCTGAGGAAGGAATACAGTGGTCCCTCGTTGTTCGTAATTAATCCGTTCCTGGAGCCGTTACTATAAACGAAATTTACGATTTACGAATCAATTTTCCCCATAAGAAATAATGTAAATACAATTAATCCGTTCCTGACACCCAGAAGTATTAAAACAAAAAAAATTTTTAACATCAAATATGCATGTAGTACATAAACAATACAATGGGAAATGATGAATGAAACATTAACAGCATAACACTTGCCTTTATTGGAGATTCTTCTTAGTGTATGGGAGACTGGAGGAGGAGAGAGAGTGGATTGTTTATAGTTCGGAAGGGGAATCCCCTTCCATCAACACCTCAGGTACCATTTGCTTTTCTGGGGTTCCTTCTCTTCTCTGTTTCTTAATGCCACTAGGACCACCTTGAGAGTCACTGGAGTCCTGTCTCACAAAATAACTGTGGAGAGAGCTCTGTTTCTGGCGTCTCTTTAACACTTCCCTAAAATGGCCCAAGACTTTGTCACTGTACATGTTGCCAACCTGGCTTGCAACAACCTTGTTAGGGTGATGTTTCTCCATAAAGCTTTCCATCTTACCCCACATAGTAAAAATCTCTTGAATTTCTGAAGAAGGCACCTTCTACCATCTATCTTCCACCTCCTCTGCAGCAAGATTCTGAGCTGCGATGTGTTGCTCTTCCTGCTGAAGCTCTTGCAGCTCCTCAGTGGTGAGCTCTTCATTGTGGTCTTCCACCAATTCTTCCACGTCCTCCAAACTCACATCCAACCCCATGGAACTCCCCAGTGCCACAATTGATTTTACAACAGACATAGGCTCATTAGGGTCAGTCCCAATTTTTTCAAAATCCCTCTTGTCGACACAATCTGGCCACAATTTTCTCCAGGCAGAGTTCAAAGTCCTGGTAGTCACTCCCTCCCAAGCCATACCTATAAGGGTTATGCAGTGGAGGATGCTGAAGTGTTCTCTCCAAAATTCCCTTAGGGTCAAGTGAGTGTCTGTGGTCACAGTCAAGCACCTGTGAAACATTTGCTTTTTACAACAACAGCATCCTTTATTTTATTATTCTTGGCCACTATGGAACATAAGGTTGTGTAGGGTTTCTTATACATCCTGGACAGTTCGGCCACACTTGTACCACTTTCATATTGTTCAATGATGGTTTTCTTAAATTCAATCGTATTTCTCACCTTCTTTACCACAGGCTTGGCACTAGGAGCTTTCTTTGGAGCCATGGTAGCTTATTTAGTACTTGCAAGCACTAAAATAAATGGAATATTATGAAATATTTTGCTGGAGCATGTGAGAGGACCTTCGCTCACTGGTAAACAATGCCAGACTGGCTGCCGCCCTGGCTCACGCCATGGGTACACGTCCTGGAAGAACTACGACTCGCGAGTCAACCTATGAAAACTGAGTCCATGTTTATACGAAAATACCCCTATGATTGGCGAATTTTACGATTGCCGGGAACTACGAAAAGCGGGGGACCACTGTATATACAAAGAAAGAAGTGTTTAACAGAAAGACAGATTCGGTGCACTCAAATCTAGACTGTTAACTCTCAGAATTCGGAGAGAACGTGAACACAAAAAAAAAAAAAAAATCTTGAATACTGATAAGTTGATACTGTAATTATTCATCTATACAGGTTATTTACATTTAACCCCAACTCTGCTAGGGTGAGATTGATATATGCAGAATGGGTGTCATCTCTGGGAGGATCAAACTCTGTTGCACTAGCTAACTCATGCTGTATTTGAGGCAAATCTGAATTGGTAGTCACAAATGATACTTGAGGATTTCTCAATACCTGTCGTGTACGTAGGAAATAACGACATTCAGGTTGATCGTCTGACTGAGTATCAGAGGTAGAGAGTACAGGATCAGGAGGATTGTCAGAGTCTGTCACATTAGTCTGGGTTGGAACATCATTATCATCACATACTAGCTTCATATGATCTAAATGCGATTCTTTATACTGACCAGTACTAATTTCTCTAACCTTATACTTATTACCAGTGATATGTTCAACTACTCGATAAAGACCAACAAACTTTTGATCAAGCTTAGGCATTGCAAACGTTTTGTTAAAGTTAGTCAGCATAACTCTCGAACCTACTTTGATTTTGGACGGCTTTGCTCGAGTGTTTGCGACTCTTGTAAATTCTGCTGTTGATTTATGAAGTGTTTCATGGATTCTTCTAAAAACACTTTGAGCTAAGCTGGTACGACTTGCTATGAAATCATCAGGGTTGTAATTTGGTTTCGGATTAGAATATAACAACTCATAAGGCAAACGTTTATCTACACCATACAATGCATAATGTGGAGTGTCACCTATAGAAACATTGTAAGCAGAATTTATAGCACACTGCACATCAGGTATAACTTCATCCCAAGTTTCACTGTTGGGATTGATAGTGGCTCTCAAGACATCAAGTACTTTCTTATTGGTTCGTTCCGCTAACCCATTGCTGGCAGGATGATGAGGAACAATGGTGGATTTAGAGATCTTGTACAAGGTACACAAATTTTCAAGAATCTCATTACAGAATTCACCTCCATTATCTGTTACTAGGGACTTAGGTATGCCTGCTGATAATGCGTTCTTTAAACGCTTTAGCTACTGTCTCTGCAGTCTTATTTGCAATAGGAACTAACTCACAATATTTGGTGAAATGGTCTACCATAACACAGATATTTGTTGCCTTGGAGGGAACATTGGAAATTAGTTAACAAATCTAGCGCAACTCTTTCCCATGGTTCGCTAGTGGTTGAATACACTTGGATTGGATTAGGGCCATTAGCATTACCTTTATGTTGCATGCAGACACTACATTTCTTAACATACTCAGAAATATCAGTTGCCATACGAGGCCAAAAGTATTTCAATCTGGCTTGTTTTACTGAACGATCCATACCAGGGTGTGCAACACCTGGTACATCGTGAACTAGCTGTAAGGCTACATTCACTAGTGACTGTGGAATTACTAACTGGTAAACTCTTCTGCTAGGAGTACCCAACTCGGTTGTTCGATACAGTAATTCTTGGTTCATGACAAAGTCACTGATGGGTGCTGGTGGCTTCACAGTCAGAATAAGATCTTCCTGGAGCAGGAATCGAATCACACCAGACCACATGGGATCTGTTCGTTGAGCATTCTTTACATCCTCAGCACTAAATGGAGGGTCTGCAGTTACTATACTAACATGTCGCGATAAGGCATCTGCGACTACATTTGACTTGCCAGGTAAGTGCTCAAAGGTGGATTGTACTCTTGGATAGTCAAGGTCCATCTGGCTAACCTTCCAGTAGGTTGTTTGTTCTGGAATAAAGGTATCAGTGGAACAAGGTCTGTCAAGACATGAACAGAGTACTGATAAATAATGTCTCGGAAGTGCTTTAAAGACCATACTATTGCTAAAGCTTCTTGCTCAGTTACTGTATAATTACGTTCAGCCTTCGTAAGGACTCGGCTAGCAAATGCAACTGCGTTGTACTTGCCATCAGTCTTCTGAGCTAGTATGGCACCTATGCCAATAGAACTAGCATCAGTTGTCAGATAGAAGGGCTTAGAAAAATCTGGAAATTTCAAAATTGGAGCAGATGTTAGCTTTTCTTTTAGAGTTTGGAATGCTCTTTCTTCACGGAAGGTCCAAACAAAAGGAGCATCTTTCTTAAGCAACTCAGTTAGAGGAGCAGCTATGGAAGAAAAATTGGCAATGAAAGATCTATAAAAACCTGCTAAGCCCACAAAGGATCTTACAGCATCAGCAGTTTTGGGAGTTGGAAAATTTAGTACTGCAGTTATTTTACTTTGGTCAGTCGTAACCCCTCTAGGAGTGACTACGTGACCAAGAAACTTAATTTCTGATCTGAAAAATTGACATTTAGACAGTTTGATCTTTAAATTGGCTTCTTCAAGCTTACCAAGTACTACATCAAGTCTTTTCAAGTGTGTATCCACGTCTTTAGACATGACGATTACGTCATCTAAGTACACCATAAGTGCATTACCTATGAGACCTCTATAGATATTAGTCATGAGCCTTGAGAACGTGATAGGGGAGGATCGTAATCCAAACGTCATACGGAGGAAGTGATAATGATCTGTAGGAGTGGAGAATGCAGTTAGCTCTTGGCTGTCCTCGTGAAGAGGGACTTACCAAAACCCTTGTAACAAGTCCAGGGTTGAAAAGACTTTGTTATCTCCGATGTTACGTAAAAGATCACCCAGTACAGGGAGTGGGAAGCGATCTGGAATAGTTTTCGCATTTAACTTCCTAAAGTCAATCACTGGGCGCCAAGTACCATCCTTCTTAGGTACTAGGATCAAGGGCGCATTCCAAGGTGAATTGCTAGGTGCAATAACTCCATCATCAAGCATTTGATTGATCAATTCTTCTGCGACAGCAACTTGTGAATGAGGCATTCTGTACGCAGGTATATAGATAGGTCTAGTACCAGGTTCAAGTGGAATACGATGGGACAATAAGTTCGTTATACCCATCTTCTCACCTGGTAAGGCAATGGCTTTACAACGTTTGTTCAACAGAGTCAACAAATGCTTGACTTCATCTGGGAAGTCAGTGGGAGCTAAGTCTTTCTCCTCAACTGGTGGAACAGATTGATCCAGTGAAGTGGATGAGGTCTCCCCGGTAGAAATAGCACCGACCCACTGGTCAGGTGACAACTCATCCTCTACCTGAACAGGGTAAGGATAGTGAACAAGGTCAACAAGATTGGTATTTGCTCTGAGACGAACACTGTGACCAGAAGTGTTAGCAAGGAAGAAATGGATCTTGCTATCTCTTACAACATGTAAGGATGGTTCAACAAATAGACCTTTTACTTTGCAAGAATCACTGTCAACTAGGACGTTATCACCATCTGGAACACTAGGAACAACAACAGACACTCTAGTGAGGGCACTAGCCGCGACAGAAACGTCTTTCTGCAGACGGCATGTGACATCAACAAGAGATGGCATTACTAGTTGCAGGTAATCGTTTTCCGACAAGGCGTCCCCTGTGGAGAAACTACTACTTGAACTAGCAGACATTGCAGGGATAGGCTCAGCACTCAAGGTAGTCAGAGCGTCCTCGGACACTTGAGGTAACTGGACACTATCTTGCAAGTCTGAAGTTGCAGGAACACAGACAGGAGTGACAGGATCACCAGTGCCTGACCGCTTGGGTACGCTACTGGAAAATGCACTGGCCTGTAAGGACTTAATTCGAATGTCGTACTCTGCGGCAGTATGGCAGATCTCGGATCCAAGCTGGTAACCCCAAAATGGTACGATCAAGTCATCAGTTTGGACATGCCATCGATAAGGGTCGAGCACAATGCGTAAGTCTCGCATGGAAGCAAATCCCAGTAGAAGGTCACCAGGGAAAGTAATCTGGTCGACAACAAGGAAGGAAGCAGTGAAGTCTCTACCTTGGATAGAAAAAGTGAGGGAAGTCCGACCTCGGACACGCAGGTGAGAACCAGCTACTCCACTAAGGGAGGACACGTGAGTCGGTTCTACGAGAAGGACATGTCGTAACTGCTTATCCCTAAACAAACTAGACCTGATAATATTGACTTGCGCACCAGAGTCCATGAACAAATGAACGGGCGCATTATGAACAGATGCTTGCACTATAGGGCCTATGGTTGCATTGGAAGTTATGTGCAAACAAAAGGGTGGATTGTCATCAGAAAAGATTTGTTCCACTTCATCCCCAAAATCATCTACGTCAGAGACGTGTGAAGCAACATCATCAGCAGGATTGTCATTCTCGAGACTGCTTAAGGCTTCAAAGGAATTGTGAACGGGGATGGTGTACTCATTATCACCTACTGTTACCATGGGACGGTTTGACTGGGGCGCTCGAATTCCCCCGAATTGGAAGAATGAGCCTGGTTCTGGTTAGTTTGAGAACCACGACGTCTGTTTCCTCTACGGGTTCTGCGGTTGGAACGGCCACGGAAAGACCTAGAGTACTGAAGGTTGTAGAGAGCATTGCACTCAGATGTGTCATGTCCATGTATTCTATGATAAGTAGAGTAGGGAAGATCTGACTGGTACTCATCATCAGTACGACGCCTCTTAGGGTGACTATCAGGACAATTAATTGCAATATGGCCACGGAACCCACAGTTGTAACAAGTCCGCTGACTGTGGTTACTGAATGTACTATGAATACTTCTTCTTCTTTATAGATTTGCCGGTAATTCCGGCCCGGGTCTTCTCCAGATGGTGACCCGGCGACTATGAATACTACGAGGTTTATAATGACTCTGTATACTGGTCCTTGGTGATCTCTGAGATGGTTGACGACCTCGATTTGTCGCTGTGGCGCAAACAAGAGGTGATGCAGACTGAGGCATAGGTGTGAAATTACTTTTGATACATGGGAAAGTACCCTGGGGGCACAAGGAACGTACATGATTTAGGGCTGTAAGTGGTTCCATCGTCACAGTTGGAGGATTAGCCTCATAAGCACACACGGAAGCAGGCGGCATTAGTTCTTTGATTGCTCCAAAAGCTGCTATTTTAGCAAACGATGCTGTGGATGGTTTATCCTCGTCAGGGACAAAAGCTGAGGACTGGACAGCATTGATAAATGATGATAAAAGTTTGTCTAATCTAACAGCAAATGCACTCAACGATTCATTAGTCATGGGCGTAGCATTCACGAGTTCCCCAAGAACGACATATGGATCAGCTGTTTTTACTGGTACAAGTAAAGAACGAATCAGTTCCTCATATTGTGACCACTTAGTAAGATTCCTGAAGTCTCGCATTTCAAGGAGGTCAACAACGTGAACAGCAGCAGGGGACCGATGAAGAGCTTCTTTCGCAAGTCTGATAAGACTTTCCTCTGAAGGAGGACCGTCAACTAGAGCATTAACACGAGAACGAATGGCAGTAAACCATGCTTCAAGACTATGTACATGGCCATTGAATAAAGGTAAGGCATCAAGGGAATCACGAGTAAAACTATAGTGTCTCAGTGTCTGGGTCGGTCTGTCAGTCGATAAGGAACTATGAGGACTGATGACAGGAGCAGCAGTAGTCTGAGAGGTCTGAGTGTCGACATTCACTAAAGTATCACTTGACGGTATGTGAGACATAATGGCAAAGAAGTTGCACAAGAACAAATAAGGCAAAAATAATGAATAATAAAAATGACACAAAATGCTAAAATTGAAATAAAAGAGATGCAACTAATTCTGCAGAAGTAATAAAAAAAATATCTAAGATACACTGCAAGAGGAAGAACAATTCAACTGGGCAAGATAAAGGAACACATTGAAATTTACAAGTAAAAATATTACTGGAGACTGAATTAAATGCAAAATGAGCTGTCTGTACTCTTGCTAATAAAGAAATTAACTAATAAAACTGTAAATCAATGTAAAAAGTATAAAATAAAATCACTAAATTGTATGCAACGAGAGATAACTGGGAAGTTTAAATATTTTCTAAGAATGCATAAACAAAATTAAAATATAATGCAAAGACAACATCAGGAAAAATAATAAAATGAAAAACAAGACTCAATAATGAACTGAGAATAATAATGCATAAAAATATCAATAAAAGAAAATAATTCACTGCACAAAAAGTGCAACAAAATAATTCACTGCACAACAAGTGCAACAAAATAATTTGCTGCAGAACAAGTGCAACAAAATAATTCACTTCAGAACAAGTGCAACAAAATAATTCACTACAGAACAAGTGCAACAAAATAATTCACTTCAGAACAAGTGCAACAAAATAATTCACTTCAGAACAAGTGCAACAAAATAATTCACTACAGAACAAGTGCAACAAAATAATTCACTACAGAACAAATGCAACAAAATAATTCACTACAGAACAAGTGCAACAAAATAATTCACTACAGAACAAGTGCAACAAAATAATTCACTACAGAACAAGTGCAACAAAATAAGGTGCAGAAATAATCACTGCAGTAACAAAGTTACACTGGGAAAATGTAGGTTAAATAATAAAATAAAAATATGAAGAAAAACTGATTGAACACTTTAACTCTTAATTGTAAATTAGACAAAACAATTTACTCAGAGTAAAGAAAACACTTTACGTTAAAAAAGAAATTGAAATTACACTAAGAGTGAATTTGTTCAAAGAAATATGAAAAATATGAATACAAATAAAACAAGAAACAAAACTGGAAGTGTAACACTTACAAGTGGTGGGGCACACAACACTTACAAGTGGTGGGGCACACAACACTTACAAGTGGCGGGGCACACAACACTTACAAGTGGCGGGGCACACAACACTTACAAGTGGCGGGGCACACAACACTTACAAGTGGCGGGGCACACAACACTTACAAGTGGCGGGGCACACAACACTTACAAGTGGCGGGGCACACAACACTTACAAGTGGCGGGGCACACAACACTTACAAGTGGCAGGGCACACAACATATTCACTTATTCATTTTTTTAGTATATTCTTACAACAAAATCTTGCTGTGACTGATACGACAAAAATTGCTGGCAAAAATAATAGTACACAAGTCTGCGAAAAGATCAGGGAATGAGACACTGCTGGCATACGAAAAAAGGTACACATAGAAATAAATGGATAATTTGGTATACGACAAATACTGGAGAATACAGTGCTGAAAGAACACAAGATAAATAAATAAAATTGAATCACTTCACACGGAGTGACTGACTGGTACACTACACAATAATACTTACTACAGACAGAGAGTAGCATAAAAAAAACATAGATAAAAAAATATGAGATGAGTGATAACACTGAAAATTAATGTAAAAATAATGAATCAAAGAAACACTGAGTCTACACTGAAAACACAAGACTTAGAGTACACAAGAAATTCACTATAAATGTCTCACACACGCAAATATCTTTAAATGCAAGAAAAATGTCTCTAAACAGAAAAATATCACTGAAGTCTGGAGTAGTAGACGGAGTGACTAGTGATGAGGGGAAGACGTCCTGTGCAGTGATGACGCCTCCTACACTCACACTGTTGTCGAAGAAATGCGCTTTCTAGGTGAACTTACATAACTGGCTTTATCGTTGGCGCCAGCTACAATCTCTTGATCAATTATGTGAGCCAAAACAGTACTAGGACCCGGTACAAGGGTGGAAAAAGCCACAGGTAGATGAGTGAAGAGTGGGTGGCGGGTGGGTGAAGGGAGCGTGACTCACTCGCTGTTGCTCACGGGCGCACACTCCACTCACTACCCACGAAGGTGGCTTAATTAACTAAGCCACTCTGTGCCACAGGAATGGTGAAAATCACTCTTAGCAGCATCCAACTGGCGATATATGAGATAATACTTCAGAGGAACTTGTGTGGCTTACTTCTCTCTCTCAGCTGGGTTAGGAAGCTGGGTTGGCTAACTGGCTTAACCAACGAGAATGGCTGACTGGAAGACGTGTAACGATGCACACAGCATGAAGGAGCAGGTGGATGACAGGAGACAGGCTGGATGGTAGGCTGAGGCAGGCTGACCGGGTCAACCCCTCGGAGATTGAAGCAATTAGCACACGAACTAAGCCAGGAAGCTTGAAAAACGGCTGCAACAGGCTTGCAGGCTGGAGTGACACAGGGTGGAGGAGAGTGAGGGTAAGCGGCTAGCTGGAGGTGGCACGGTTCACCTCTGACCTGCCGGCAACCCACAAACAGTCTTCTAACGTCTGAAATACCCTTAAATCCACGCCCACACCGCTGTCACCAATTTGTCATGTGGGTTTCGATAACGCGGATGGAGTAAGAATACTCACGTAGGCTGGTAGTACGTATAATATAACGGAAAGTATGGAAAAGCACCAACAGCCGACCTGCCTCTCTCTGCTCCCTATCTTCAACTGACCCACAAGTGCCTACAGGGTGAGGGGTGTTTAAAATCCTGCTATGGTCAGCAGCAATATGAATAATGGTCAATGATTCACGCAGACGGTTGGTAATGAGTCATCTACTGGTACACTGGTTACTGGTAACTGGTTACTAGGAACTGGTACTACTACTGAGATAGATATATATATATGTATATATATATATATATATATATATATATATATATATATATATATATATATATATATATATATATATATATATAAGTATATATATATATATATATATATATATATATATATATATATATATATATATATATATATATATATATATATATATATATATATATATATATATATATATATATATATATATATATACATACAGATGCTACCTACTTATGAACATTCGGACATACGAACAGACTGCCGTGTTAGTTAAAGCTTCATTTGCAATACTTCAGCAAATCTGAATTTTGAGTTGCGCGACTTCTGTGTAGTACGACATTTTGCCACAACCCACACCGGGCAGCACCGAAGTCAACGGTATGGTAACACGCTGGAAGATATGTAGCGTAAGGAAGAGCAAGAGAAACAAGATGAAACTGTTCCTTTTAAAAAGTTTGAGATGAAAATGATGGCCGAGGCATTCTCTCTTACAGAGAGAGGTCTCCGTATGTTTGAACTTCAGTACCCAAATATAGAGATTCTCAAACATTTCAACTGGTGTTAACAATTCTATCTCATGCTACCCTCTTATATATAACGAGAAGAGAAAAACAGTACAAACTTCCTTAGACAAATTCTTCAGACCAGTGCCTTCTACTTCAAAAGCCTCTTCAAATGGTGAAGAAACCCAGGCTTATGCTGTAGAACCCCGTACACTGCCAGGTCCCCCACCCTCACAGACCCCCCACAAAATACAGTGTTGGAGAGGAAATTGGAGGTATGGTACACCAACGCTCATGGAATAACGAATAAGTGGGAGGAGTGGACCGAAAGAGTCAAAGAGGCATCACTGGACATCATAGCTCTCACAGAAACCAAGCTCACATGAATGATAACAGATGCCATCTTTCCAACGGCATACCAGATCCTGAGGAAAGACAGAGGGGGAGAGGAGTGGCACTGCTCATCAAAAACCAATGGATACACATATAACCCGCACATAAAAGAGAGAAGCTTACGACGACGTTTCAGTCCGACTTGGACCATTGACAAGTCACAGTGTGACTTTGTCAATGGTCCAAGTCGGACCGAAACGTCGTCGTAAGCCTCTCTCTTTTATGTGCGGGTTATATGTGTATCGTTCCAGTCACGGTATTGTGCCTTTTTGTTATTTAGTTAAAAACCAATGGAATTTTGATGAGCTGGAGAGAGGAAACAGAGGAGAAGCAAGAGGAACACTTCAGTCTGGAGATCCCAAGGTGGTAACTAGAGTGATGCATAACCACCACAGAACAGCAGGAGGCCAAGGCAAGAGTATGATGAGGGTAATAGAGCGATGGCTGACACATTGGCTGAAGCGGCCAGAAGAGCTCATGCAACAGGGCAAAGCTGCTGATTATGGGTAACTTCAATCACAAGGAAATCGACTGGGAGAACCTGGAGCCACATGGGGGCCCAGAAACGTGGAGGGCTATAATGATGGAGGGGGTACTGGAAAACCTTATGTACCAACATGTAAGGGACACTACCAGAGAGAGAGGATGAACCAGCAAGACTGGACCAAGTATTCACGTTGAGTAGTGCAGATACTGAGGACATCATATACGAAAGACCCCTTGGAGTCAGTGACCACATGGTTCTGAGCTTCGAATACATAGTAGAGTTACAAGTGGAGAGGGAAGCAGGAAGGGCAGGACGAATGAAGCCAAAGTACAAGAAAGGGGACTGCACAGGCATGAAGAATTTCCTGGCAGGGAAGTCAGTAAACGAGATGATGGAATATGTGACAACAATATGCAAGGACGCTGAGGGGAGGTTAGTACCGAAGGGTAACAGAAATAACGAGAAAGCCAAGATGAGCCCTTGGTTCACTCTAAGGTGTAAAAAGGCCAAAACCAAGTGAACTAGAGAATGGAAGAATTTTAGAAGACAAAGGACCCAGGAGAATAAGGTGAGTAGTTATAGAGCCAGAAATGAATATGCACAGGTAAGAAGGGAGGCCCAACGACAATACGAAAGTAACAGCGGCAAAAGCCAAATCTGACCCAAAACTGTTGTACAGCCACATCAGAAGCAAAACCACAGTCAAGGACAAGGTAATCAGGCTGAGAAAGGAAGGAGGGGCGATCACAAGAAACGATCGCAATGTATGTGAGGAGCTCAACATGAGATTCACAGAAGTGTTCACAGAGGAGACAGAAGGGACTCCAAAAGGACAGAGAGGTGGGATACACCATCAACTGTTGGACACAATACATACAACTGAGGAAGAAGTGAAGAGGCTGCTAAGCGAGCTAGATGCCTCAAAGGCGATGGGGCCTGATAACATCTCTCCATGGGCCCTGAGAGAGGGAGCAGAGGTGTTATATGTACCACTAACAACAATATTCAACACATCTATCGAAACAGGGCGACTACTTGAGGTATGGAAGACAGCAAATGTTAATCCCAATTTTTAAAAAAAGAGACAAACACGAAGCATTAAACTACAGACCAATGTCACTGACATGTATAGTATGCAAAATCATGGAGAAGATTATCAGGAGAAGAGTGGTGGAACAAGTAGAAAGGAATGAGCTTATCAACGACAGCCAGCACGGTTTCAGGGACGGGAAATCCTGTGTCACAAAACTACTGGAGTTCTATGACAGGGTTGCAGGAGTAAGACATGAGAGAGAGGGGCGGGTAGATTGCGTTTTCTTAGACTATAAGAAGGCGTTTGACACAGTTCCACAAAATAGATTACTGCATAAGCTGTAGGACCAAGCAGGGATAACAAGGAAGGCACTGCAATGGGTCAGGAAATGCCTATCAAGATGACAACAGTGAGTCATGGTACGTGGCGAGGTGTCACAGTGGGCGCCTGTGATGAGCGGGGTTCCACAGGGGATAGTCCTAGGACCTGTGTTGTTTCTGGTATTTGTGAACCACATGACGGAAAGAATAGACTCAGAAGTGTCCCTGTTTGCAGATAATGTGAAGTTGATGAGAATAATTCAATCGGACGAGGACCAGGCAGAGCTACAAAGGGATTTGGACAGGCTACAGGCCTGGTCCAGCAACTGGCTCCTGAAGTTCAACCGCACCAAGTGCAAAGTCATGAAGATTGGAGAAGGGCAAAGAAAACCGCATAGTACGTCTAAGGGGCCAGAGACAACAAACCTCACTCAATGAAAAGGACCTTGGGGTCATTATAACACCGGCCACATCTCCTGATGCGCACATCAAGAAAATAACTGCTGCAGTATACGGGCGGCTAGCAAACCTCAGAACAGCATTCCGACATCTCAGTAAGGAATCGTTCAGGATCCTGTACACCGTGTACATTAAACCTAGATTGGAGTATGCAGCACCAGTCTGGAACCCACACCTAGTCAAGCACATAAGGAATCTAGAGAAAGTGCAAAGATTTGCAGCAAGACTAGTCCCGGAGCTAATGGGTATGTCCTACGAGGAGAGGTTAAGGGAGATCGACCTGACGACACTGGAGGAAAAGAGAGATGGGGGGATATGATAACGACATATAAAATACTGTGGACAGAGACAGGATGTTCCAGAGATGGGACACAGCAACAGGGGGGTCACAGTTGGAAGTTGAAGACTCAGATGAATCACAACGATGTTAGGAGGTATTTCTTCAGTCACAGTGTTGTCAGGAAGTGGAATAGTCTGAGAAGTGATGTAGTGGAGGCAGGATCCATACACAGCATTAAGCAGAGGTATGATAAAGCTCATGGAGCAGGAAGTGACCTAGTAGTAACCAGTGAAGAGGCGGGGGCCAGGAGCTGTGAATCGACCCCTGCAACCATAACTAGGTGAGCACACACACGCACACACACACACACACACACACACACACACACACACACACACACACACACACACACACACACACACACACACGCCTCGGTTTTACTGGGTAAATTGTAAAGAGGAACTTGCTAGGTGAGCTTTTGTTTTCCTGCCACTGCGATAATGAGAGCAGCTGCCAATTTCAAACATGAAAGAACGCGTCCTATCACCCTATTACGCGCTATTTCGTTCTGACAATTCATAACTGGGGTCGAATACCTGACGAGCCTAAATGAAGTCCTCTGTACAGTTATATGACAATGGACGGGAAAAAAAAAATCTGCGCCGCTGGTTACCGACTGCGTGTTTTACGCAGAGTCGTTGTAACTATTAAACTGTATCGAAATTTTAAAGAGTGTGTGTAGAGGCGCCATTTTCAGCAACACGAGAGTGGTGTGTCAGGGATTGTAATGAAGTGTGGTAATTAAACACTCGTTGAACACTAGTTGAACCCTCGGTGAACACTGGTTGAACCCTCGTTGAACGCTAGTTGAGCCCTCGTTAAACGCTAGTTGAACCCTCCTTGAACCTTTGTTGAGAGCTAGTTGAACCCTCGTTGAACACTAGTTGAACCCTCGTTGAACGCTAGTTGAACCCTCGTTGAACACTAGTTGAACAATCGTTGAACACTAGTTGAACCCTCGTTGAACACTAGCTGAACCTTCGTTGAACGCTAGTTGAATCCTCGTTGAGCACTAGTTGAACCCTCGTTGAACACTAGCTGAACCTTCGTTGAACGCTAGTTGAATCCTCGTTGAGCACTAGTTGAACCCTCGTTGAACACTCGCTACTGCACCAGCCTTTCACACAGCTTTCTGTGTACAGATTTTTCAAGTCATGTTTTGCTCCGTGTAGAGCTTTTGCAAGTGATGTTTCTCTCTGGGTAAAGCTTTATAAAGTGATGTTTTGCTCTGTGTAGAACTTTTTTCGAGCGATGTTTCACTTTGTAAGGCTTTATCATGTTTCGCTCTGTGTAAAGTTTTATCAAGTGATGTTTCGCTCTGTGTAGAGCTTTATCAAGTCACGTTTCACTCTGTGTAAAGCTTTCTCAAGTCATGTTTTACTCGGTGTAGATTTTTCTCAAATGATGTTTTGTGATGGGTTTTCTCAAGTGATGTTTGTCTGTCTGTGTGTGTGTCTGTGTGTGTGTGTGTCTGTGTGTGTGTGTGTGTCTGTGTGTGTGTCTGTCTGTGTGTGTGTGTGTGTGTGTGTGTGTGTGTGTGTGTGTGTGTGTGTGTGTCTGTGTGTGTGTGTATGTGTGTGTGTGTGTGTCTGTGTGTGTGTGTGTGTGTCTGTGTGTGTCTGTCTGTCTGTGTGTCTGTACTCACCTAGTTGTACTCACCTAGTTGAGGTTGCAGGGGTCGAGTCCAAGCTCCTGGCCCCGCCTCTTCACTGGTCGCTACTAGGTCACTCTCCCTGAACCATGAGCTTTATCGTACCTCTGCTTAAAGCTATGTATGGATCCTGACTCCACTACATCGCTTCCCAAACTATTCCACTTACTGACTACTATGTGGCTGAAAAAATGCTTCCTAACATCCCTGTGATTCATCTGTGTCTTCAACTTCCAACTGTGTGCCCTTGCTACTGTGTCCAATCTCTGGAACATCCTGTCTTTGTCCACCTTGTCAATTCCTCTCAGTATTTTGTATGTCGTTATCATGTCCCCCTTATCTCTCCTGTCCTCCAGTGTCGTCAGGTTGATTTCCCTTAACCTCTCCTCGTAGGACATACCTCTTAGCTCTGGGACTAGTGTGTGTGTGTGTGTGTGTGTGTGTGTGTGTGTGTGTGTGTGTGTGTGTGTGTGTGTGTGTGTGTGTGTGTGTGTGTGTGTGTGTGTGTGTGTGTTTCTGTGTGTGTGTCTGTACTCACCTAATTGTACTCACCTAATTGTGGTTGCAGGGGTCGAGACTCAGCTCCTGGCCCCGCCTCTTCACTGATCGCTACTGGATCCTCTCTCTGCTTCCTGAGCTTTGTCATACCTCTTCTTAAAACTATGTATGGTTCCTGCCTCCACTACTTCACTTGCTAGGCTATTCCACTTGCTGACAACTCTATGACTGAAGAAATACTTCCTAACGTCCCTGTGACTCGTCTGAGTCTTCAGCTTCCAGTTGTGACCCCTTGTCCCTGTGTCCCCTCTCTGGAACATCCTATCATTGTCCACCTTGTCTATTCCCCGCAGTATCTTGTATGTCGTTATCATGTCTCCCCTGACCCTTCTGTCCTCCAGTGTCGTCAGTCCGATTTCCCTTAACCTTTCCTTGTACGACATTCCCTTGAGCTCTGGGACTAGCCTTGTTGCAAACCTTTGTACTTTCTCTAACTTCTTGACGTGCTTGACCAGGTGTGGGTTCCAGACTGGTGCTGCATACTCCAGTATGGGCCTAACATACACAGTGTACAGTGTCTTGAACGATTCCTTATTAAGGTATCGAAACGCTATTCTCAGGTTTGCCAGGCGCCCGTATGCTGCAGCAGTTATTTGGTTGATGTGTGCCTCCGGTGATGTGCTCGGTGTTATGGTCACCCCAAGGTCTTTCTCCCTGAGTGAGGTCTGTAGTCTTTGTCCACCTAGCCTATACTCTGTCTGCGGTCTTCTTTGCCCCTATCCAATCTTCATGACTTTGCATTTGGCTGGATTGAATTCGAGAAGCCAGTTACTGGACCACATGTCCAGCCTGTCCAGGTCTCTTTGCAGTCCTGCCTCATCCTCGTCCGATTTAATTCTTCTCATCAACTTCACGTCATCTGCGAACAGGGACACTTCAGAGTCTATTCCTTCCATCATGTCGTTCACATATATCAAAAATAGCACTGGTCCTAGAACTGACCCCTGTGGGACCCCGCTCGTAACAGGCGCCCACTGTGATACCTCTTCACGTACCATGACTCGTTGCTGCCTCCCTGTCAGGTATTCCCTTATCCATTGCAGTGCCCTCCCTTTTACGTGCGCCTGATCCTCCAGCTTCTGCACTAATCTCTTGTGGGGAACTGTGTCAAAGGCCTTCCTGCAGTCTAGGAAAACGCAATCTACCCACCCCTCTCTCTCGTGTCTTACTTCTGTTACCTTGTCATAAAACTCCAGGAGGTTTGTGATACAAGATTTGCCTTCCATGAACCCATGCTGGTTTTCATTTATAATCTTGTTCCTTTCCAGGTGTTCGACCACTCTCCTCCTGATAATCTTCTCCATGACTTTGCACACAATACATGTCAGAGACACAGGTCTGTAGTTTAGTGCCTCATTTCTGTTTCCTTTCTTAAATATGGGGACTACATTAGCTGTCTTCCATTTCTCAGGTAGTTGCCCAGTTTCAAGGGATGTGTTGAAGATTGTGGTTAGAGGCATGCACAGCATCTCTGCTCCTTCTCTAAGGACCCATGGGGAGATGTCCGGTCCCATGGCCTTTGAGGTGTCAAGGTCACTTAAGAGCTTCTTCACCTCCTCCTCAGTTGTTTGTATGTCATCCAACACTTGTTGGTATATTCCCTCTTGATGTTCGCTTCTGTGCTGTCTTCCCACAGCCCTTCCTGTCTCTACTGTAAAAACTTCCTTAAATCTCCTGTTCAGCTCCTCACATACCTCCTGATCATTTCTTGTGAGTTCTCCACCTTCTGTCCTTAATCTGATCACCTGGTCTTTGACTGTTGTCTTACTCCTGATGTGGCTATACAACAGTTTCGGGTCAGTCTTGATTCTCGATGCTATGTCATTTTCATACTGTCGCTGGGCCTCCCTCCTTACCTGTGCGTACTCATTCCTGGCTCTGCGACTGATCTCCCTATTTTCGTGTGTTCTCTGCCTTCTGTACTTTTTCCATTCTCTATTGCACTTTATTTTTGCCTCCTTACACCGTCGGGTATACCAGGGGCTCGTTCTGGTCTTCCCGTTGTTACTGTTGCCCTTGGGAATAAACCTTTCCACTGCCTCCTTGCATTTTGTTGTTACATATTCCATCATTTCATTTACTGGCTTTCCTGCCAGTTCTCTGTCCCACTGGACCTCCCGCAGGAAGTTCTTCAACCCTGTGTAGTCCCCTCTTTTATAGTCAGGCTTTTCCCATTCAACTCCTGTTATTCTCTCCACTTGCAGCTCTACTATGTATTCAAAGCACAGAACCACGTGGTCGCTAGCTCCTAGGGGACTCTCATACTTGATGTCCTCAATATCTGAGCTGCCCAGGGTGAACACAAGGTCCAATCTTGCTGGTTCATCCTCCCCTCTCACTCTGGTAGTGTCCTTAACATGTTGGTGCATGAGGTTTTCCAGCACCACGTCCAACATTCTGGCTCTCCATGTTTCGGGACCCCCATGTGGCTCCAGGTTTTCCCAGTCAATCTCCCTGTGGTTGAAATCCCCCATAACCAGCAACTTTGCTCTGCTGGAGTGAGCTCTTCTTGCCACCTCAGCAAGTGTGTCCACCATTGCTCTGTTGCTCTC
>NC_091342.1:15639671-15739671 GCF_038502225.1 Cherax quadricarinatus
ACAGCAGGTATACTGTACAGTGTAGTACAGCAGTATACTGTACAGTGTAGTACAGCAGGTATACTGTACAGTGTAGTACAGCAGGTATACTGTACAGTGTAGTACAGCAGGTATACTGTACAGTGTAGTACAGCAGGTATACTGTACAGTGTAGTACAGCAGGTATACTGTACAGTGTAGTACAGCAGTATACTGTACAGTGTAGTACAGCAGTATACTGTACAGTGTAGTACAGCAGGTATACTGTACAGTGTAGTACAGCAGTATACTGTACAGTGTAGTACAGCAGGTATACTGTACAGTGTAGTACAGCAGGTATACTGTACAGTGTAGTACAGCAGGTATACTGTACAGTGTAGTACAGCAGGTATACTGTACAGTGTAGTACAGCAGGTATACTGTACAGTGTAGTACAGCAGTATACTGTACAGTGTAGTACAGCAGGTATACTGTACAGTGTAGTACAGCAGGTATACTGTACAGTGTAGTACAGCAGTATACTGTACAGTGTAGTACAGCAGTATACTGTACAGTGTAGTACAGCAGTATACTGTACAGTGTAGTACAGCAGTATACTGTACAGTGTAGTACAGCAGTATACTGTACAGTGTAGTACAGCAGTATACTGTACAGTGTAGTACAGCAGTATACTGTACAGTGTAGTACAGCAGTATACTGTACAGTGTAGTACAGCAGTATACTGTACAGTGTAGTACAGCAGTATACTGTACAGTGTAGTACAGCAGTATACTGTACAGTGTAGTACAGCAGGTATACTGTACAGTGTAGTACAGCAGTATACTGTACAGTGTAGTACAGCAGTATACTGTACAGTGTAGTACAGCAGTATACTGTACAGTGTAGTACAGCAGTATACTGTACAGTGTAGTACAGCAGGTATACTGTACAGTGTAGTACAGCAGGTATACTGTACAGTGTAGTACAGCAGTATACTGTACAGTGTAGTACAGCAGGTATACTGTACAGTGTAGTACAGCAGTATACTGTACAGTGTAGTACAGCAGTATACTGTACAGTGTAGTACAGCAGTATACTGTACAGTGTAGTACAGCAGTATACTGTACAGTGTAGTACAGCAGTATACTGTACAGTGTAGTACAGCAGTATACTGTACAGTGTAGTACAGCAGTATACTGTACAGTGTAGTACAGCAGGTATACTGTACAGTGTAGTACAGCAGGTATACTGTACAGTGTAGTACAGCAGGTATACTGTACAGTGTAGTACAGCAGGTATACTGTACAGTGTAGTACAGCAGGTATACTGTACAGTGTAGTACAGCAGTATACTGTACAGTGTAGTACAGCAGGAATACTGTACAGTGTAGTACAGCAGGTATACTGTATAGTGTAGTACAGCAGTATACTGTACAGTGTACACAGCAGTATACTGTACAGTGTAGTACAGCAGTATACTGTACAGTGTAGTACAGCAGTATACTGTACAGTGTAGTACAGCAGGTATACTGTACAGTGTAGTACAGCAGGTATACTGTACAGTGTAGTACAGCATATATACTGTACAGTGTAGTACAGCAGGTATACTGTACAGTGTAGTACAGCAGGTATACTGTACAGTGTAGTACAGCAGGTATACTGTACAGTGTAGTACAGCAGGTATACTGTACAGTGTAGTACAGCAGGTATACTGTACAGTGTAGTACAGCAGGTATACTGTACAGTGTAGTACAGCAGGTATACTGTACAGTGTAGTACAGCAGGTATACTGTACAGTGTAGTGTATACTGTACAGTAGTACAGCAGTATACTGTACAGTGTAGTACAGCAGGTATACTGTACAGTGTAGTACAGCAGTATACTGTACAGTGTAGTACAGCAGGTATACTGTACAGTGTAGTACAGCAGTATACTGTACAGTGTAGTACAGCAGGTATACTGTACAGTGTAGTACAGCAGGTATACTGTACAGTGTAGTACAGCAGGTATACTGTACAGTGTAGTACAGCAGTATACTGTACAGTGTAGTACAGCAGGTATACTGTACAGTGTAGTACAGCAGTATACTGTACAGTGTAGTACAGCAGGTATACTGTACAGTGTAGTACAGCAGGTATACTGTACAGTGTAGTACAGCAGTATACTGTACAGTGTAGTACAGCAGGTATACTGTACAGTGTAGTACAGCAGTATACTGTACAGTGTAGTACAGCAGGTATACTGTACAGTGTAGTACAGCAGTATACTGTACAGTGTAGTACAGCAGTATACTGTACAGTGTAGTACAGCAGTATACTGTACAGTGTAGTACAGCAGTATACTGTACAGTGTAGTACAGCAGTATACTGTACAGTGTAGTACAGCAGGTATACTGTACAGTGTAGTACAGCAGTATACTGTACAGTGTAGTACAGCAGGTATACTGTACAGTGTAGTACAGCAGTATACTGTACAGTGTAGTACAGCAGTATACTGTACAGTGTAGTACAGCAGTATACTGTACAGTGTAGTACAGCAGTATACTGTACAGTGTAGTACAGCAGTATACTGTACAGTGTAGTACAGCAGGTATACTGTACAGTGTAGTACAGCAGGTATACTGTACAGTGTAGTACAGCAGTATACTGTACAGTGTAGTACAGCAGGTATACTGTACAGTGTAGTACAGCAGTACAGTATACTGTTCAGTGTAGTACAGCAGGTATACTGTACAGTGTAGTACAGCATATATACTGTACAGTATACTGTACAGTGTAGTACAGCAGTATACTGTACAGTGTAGTACAGCAGTATACTGTACAGTGTAGTACAGCAGGTATACTGTACAGTGTAGTACAGCAGTATACTGTACAGTGTAGTACAGCAGGTATACTGTACAGTGTAGTACAGCAGTATACTGTACAGTGTAGTACAGCAGGTATACTGTACAGTGTAGTACAGCAGGTATACTGTACAGTGTAGTACAGCAGGTATACTGTACAGTGTAGTACAGCAGGTATACTGTACAGTGTAGTACAGCAGGTATACTGTACATACTGTACAGTGTAGTACAGCAGGTATACTGTACAGTGTAGTACACAGTATAGCAGTAGTACAACAGTATACTGTACAGTGTAGTACAGCAGTATACTGTACAGTGTAGTACAGCAGGTATACTGTACAGTGTAGTACAGCAGGTATACTGTACAGTGTAGTACAGCAGGTATACTGTACAGTGTAGTACAGCAGGTATACTGTACAGTGTAGTACAGCAGGTATACTGTACAGTGTAGTACAGCAGGTATACTGTACAGTGTAGTACAGCAGGTATACTGTACAGTGTAGTACAGCAGGTATACTGTACAGTGTAGTACAGCAGGTATACTGTACAGTGTAGTACAGCAGGTATACTGTACAGTGTAGTACAGCAGGTATACTGTACAGTGTAGTACAGCAGCAGTATACTGTACAGTGTAGTACAGCAGTATACTGTACAGTGTAGTACAGCAGGTATACTGTACAGTGTAGTACAGCAGGTATACTGTACAGTGTAGTACAGCAGGTATACTGTACAGTGTAGTACAGCAGGTATACTGTACAGTGTAGTACAGCAGGTATACTGTACAGTGTAGTACAGCAGGTATACTGTACAGTGTAGTACAGCAGTATACTGTACAGTGTAGTACAGCAGTATACTGTACAGTGTAGTACAGCAGTATACTGTACAGTGTAGTACAGCAGGTATACTGTACAGTGTAGTACAGCAGTATACTGTACAGTGTAGTACAGCAGGTATACTGTACAGTGTAGTACAGCAGTATACTGTACAGTGTAGTGTATACTGTACAGTGTAGTACAGCAGTATACTGTACAGTGCAGTACAGCAGTATACTGTACAGTGTAGTACAGCAGGTATACTGTACAGTGTAGTACAGCAGGTATACTGTACAGTGTAGTACAGCAGTATACTGTACAGTGTACAGCAGTATAGCAGTATACTGTACAGTGTAGTACAGCAGGTATACTGTACAGTGTAGTACAGCAGGTATACTGTACAGTGTAGTACAGCAGTATACTGTACAGTGTAGTACAGCAGTATACTGTACAGTGTAGTACAGCAGTATACTGTACAGTGTAGTACAGCAGGTATACTGTACAGTGTAGTACAGCAGGTATACTGTACAGTGTAGTACAGCAGTATACTGTACAGTGTAGTACAGCAGGTATACTGTACAGTGTAGTACAGCAGTATACTGTACAGTGTAGTACAGCAGTATACTGTACAGTGTAGTACAGCAGTATACTGTACAGTGTAGTACAGCAGTATACTGTACAGTGTAGTACAGCAGGTATACTGTACAGTGTAGTACAGCAGGTATACTGTACAGTGTAGTACAGCAGGTATACTGTACAGTGTAGTACAGCAGGTATACTGTACAGTGTAGTACAGCAGGTATACTGTACAGTGTAGTACAGCAGGTATACTGTACAGTGTAGTACAGCAGGTATACTGTACAGTGTAGTACAGCAGTATACTGTACAGTGTAGTACAGCAGGTATACTGTACAGTGTAGTACAGCAGTATACTGTACAGTGTAGTACAGCAGTATACTGTACAGTGTAGTACAGCAGGTATACTGTACAGTGTAGTACAGCAGGTATACTGTACAGTGTAGTACAGCAGGTATACTGTACAGTGTAGTACAGCAGGTATACTGTACAGTGTAGTACAGCAGTATACTGTACAGTGTAGTACAGCAGGTATACTGTACAGTGTAGTACAGCAGGTATACTGTACAGTGTAGTACAGCAGTATACTGTACAGTGTAGTGTATACTGTACAGTGTAGTACAGCAGGTATACTGTACAGTGTAGTACAGCAGGTATACTGTACAGTGTAGTACAGCAGGTATACTGTACAGTGTAGTACAGCAGGTATACTGTACAGTGTAGTACAGCAGGTATACTGTACAGTGTAGTACAGCAGGTATACTGTACAGTGTAGTACAGCAGGTATACTGTACAGTGTAGTACAGCAGTATACTGTACAGTGTAGTACAGCAGTATACTGTACAGTGTAGTACAGCAGTATACTGTACAGTGTAGTACAGCAGTATACTGTACAGTGTAGTACAGCAGTATACTGTACAGTGTAGTACAGCAGTATACTGTACAGTGTAGTACAGCAGTATACTGTACAGTGTAGTACAGCAGTATACTGTACAGTGTAGTACAGCAGTATACTGTACAGTGTAGTACAGCAGGTATACTGTACAGTGTAGTACAGCAGTATACTGTACAGTGTAGTACAGCAGTATACTGTACAGTGTAGTACAGCAGTATACTGTACAGTGTAGTACAGCAGTATACTGTACAGTGTAGTACAGCAGTATACTGTACAGTGTAGTACAGCAGTATACTGTACAGTGTAGTACAGCAGTATACTGTACAGTGTAGTACAGCAGTATACTGTACAGTGTAGTACAGCAGTATACTGTACAGTGTAGTACAGCAGTATACTGTACAGTGTAGTACAGCAGTATACTGTACAGTGTAGTACAGCAGTATACTGTACAGTGTAGTACAGCAGTATACTGTACAGTGTAGTACAGCAGTATACTGTACAGTGTAGTACAGCAGTATACTGTACAGTGTAGTACAGCAGTATACTGTACAGTGTAGTACAGCAGTATACTGTACAGTGTAGTACAGCAGTATACTGTACAGTGTAGTACAGCAGGTATACTGTACAGTGTAGTACAGCAGTATACTGTACAGTGTAGTACAGCAGGTATACTGTACAGTGTAGTACAGCAGTATACTGTACAGTGTAGTACAGCAGTATACTGTACAGTGTAGTACAGCAGTATACTGTACAGTGTAGTACAGCAGTATACTGTACAGTGTAGTACAGCAGGTATACTGTACAGTGTAGTACAGCAGTATACTGTACAGTGTAGTACAGCAGTATACTGTACAGTGTAGTACAGCAGGTATACTGTACAGTGTAGTACAGCAGTATACTGTACAGTGTAGTACAGCAGTATACTGTACAGTGTAGTACAGCAGGTATACTGTACAGTGTAGTACAGCAGTATACTGTACAGTGTAGTACAGCAGTATACTGTACAGTGTAGTACAGCAGGTATACTGTACAGTGTAGTACAGCAGGTATACTGTACAGTGTAGTACAGCAGGTATACTGTACAGTGTAGTACAGCAGGTATACTGTACAGTGTAGTACAGCAGGTATACTGTACAGTGTAGTACAGCAGGTATACTGTACAGTGTAGTACAGCAGGTATACTGTACAGTGTAGTACAGCAGGTATACTGTACAGTGTAGTACAGCAGTATACTGTACAGTGTAGTACAGCAGGTATACTGTACAGTGTAGTACAGCAGTATACTGTACAGTAGTACAGCAGTATATTGTACAGTGTAGTACAGCAGGTATACTGTACAGTGTAGTACAGCAGGTATACTGTACAGTGTAGTACAGCAGGTATACTGTACAGTGTAGTACAGCAGGTATACTGTACAGTGTAGTACAGCAGTATACTGTACAGTGTAGTACAGCAGGTATACTGTACAGTGTAGTACAGCAGGTATACTGTACAGTGTAGTACAGCAGGTATACTGTACAGTGTAGTACAGCAGGTATACTGTACAGTGTAGTACAGCAGGTATACTGTACAGTGTAGTACAGCAGGTATACTGTACAGTGTAGTACAGCAGGTATACTGTACAGTGTAGTACAGCAGGTATACTGTATAGTGTAGTACAGCAGTATACTGTACAGTGTAGTACAGCAGTATACTGTACAGTGTAGTACAGCAGGTATACTGTACAGTGTAGTACAGCAGATATACTGTACAGTGTAGTACAGCAGTATACTGTACAGTGTAGTACAGCAGGCATACTGTACAGTGTAGTACAGCAGGTATACTGTACAGTGTAGTACAGCAGGTATACTGTACAGTGTAGTACAGCAGGTATACTGTACAGTGTAGTATAGCAGGTATACTGTACGTACAGAGTAGCACAGCAGGTATACTGTACAATGTAGCACAGCTGTATACTGTACAGTGTAGTACAGCAGGTATACTGTACAGTGTAGTACAGCAGGTATACTGTACAGTGTAGTACAGCAGGTATACTGTACAGTGTAGTACAGCAGGTATACTGTACAGTGTAGTACAGCAGTATACTGTACAGTGTAGTACAGCAGGTATACTGTACAGTGTAGTACAGCAGGTATACTGTACAGTGTAGTACAGCAGGTATACTGTACAGTGTAGTACAGCAGTATACTGTACAGTGTAGTACAGCAGTATACTGTACAGTGTAGTACAGCAGTATACTGTACAGTGTAGTACAGCAGGTATACTGTACAGTGTAGTACAGCAGGTATACTGTACAGTGTAGTACAGCAGGTATACTGTACAGTGTAGTACAGCAGGTATACTGTACAGTGTAGTACAGCAGGTATACTGTACAGTGTAGTACAGCAGGTATACTGTACAGTGTAGTACAGCAGTATACTGTACAGTGTAGTACAGCAGGTATACTGTACAGTGTAGTACAGCAGGTATACTGTACAGTGTAGTACAGCAGGTATACTGTACAGTGTAGTACAGCAGGTATACTGTACAGTGTAGTACAGCAGTATACTGTACAGTGTAGTACAGCAGGTATACTGTACAGTGTAGTACAGCAGGTATACTGTACAGTGTAGTACAGCAGGTATACTGTACAGTGTAGTACAGCAGTATACTGTACAGTGTAGTACAGCAGGTATACTGTACAGTGTAGTACAGCAGGTATACTGTACAGTGTAGTACAGCAGGTATACTGTACAGTGTAGTACAGCAGGTATACTGTACAGTGTAGTACAGCAGGTATACTGTACAGTGTAGTACAGCAGGTATACTGTACAGTGTAGTACAGCAGGTATACTGTACAGTGTAGTACAGCAGGTATACTGTACAGTGTAGTACAGCAGGTATACTGTACAGTGTAGTGTATACTGTACAGTGTACAGCAGTATACTGTACAGTGTAGTACAGCAGGTATACTGTACAGTGTAGTACAGCAGGTATACTGTACAGTGTAGTACAGCAGGTATACTGTACAGTGTAGTACAGCAGTATACTGTACAGTGTAGTACAGCAGGTATACTGTACAGTGTAGTACAGCAGGTATACTGTACAGTGTAGTACAGCAGTTATACTGTACAGTGTAGTACAGCAGGTATACTGTACAGTGTAGTACAGCAGGTATACTGTACAGTGTAGTACAGCAGGTATACTGTACAGTGTAGTACAGCAGGTATACTGTACAGTGTAGTACAGCAGGTATACTGTACAGTGTAGTACAGCAGTATACTGTACAGTGTAGTACAGCAGGTATACTGTACAGTGTAGTACAGCAGGTATACTGTACAGTGTAGTACAGCAGGTATACTGTACAGTGTAGTACAGCAGGTATACTGTACAGTGTAGTACAGCAGGTATACTGTACAGTGTAGTACAGCAGGTATACTGTACAGTGTAGTACAGCAGTATACTGTACAGCGTAGTACAGCAGTATACTGTACAGTGTAGTACAGCAGTATACTGTACAGTGTAGTACAGCAGTATACTGTACAGTGTAGTACAGCAGTGTACTGTACAGTGTATACTGTACAGTGTAGCAGTACAGTGTAGTATACTGTACAGTGTAGTATAGCAGATATACTGTACTGTGTAGTACAGTAGGTATACTGTACAGTGTAGTACAGCAGGTATACTGTACAGTGTAGTACAGCAGTATACTATACAGTGTAGTACAGCAGTATACTGTACAGTGTAGTACAGCAGTATACTGTACAGTGTAGTACAGCAGGTATACTGTACAGTGTAGTACAGCAGGTATACTGTACAGTGTAGTACAGCAGTATACTGTACAGTGTAGTACAGCAGTATACTGTACAGTGTAGTACAGTAGTATACTGTACAGTGTAGTACAGCAGTATACTGTACAGTGTAGTACAGCAGTATACTGTACAGTGTAGTACAGCAGTATACTGTACAGTGTAGTACAGCAGGTATACTGTACAGTGTAGTACAGCAGGTATACTGTACAGTGTAGTACAGCAGTATACTGTACAGTGTAGCACAGCAGGTATACTGTACAGTGTAGTACAGCAGGTATACTGTATAGTGTAGTACAGCAGTATACTGTACAGTGTAGTACAGCAGTATACTGTACAGTGTAGTACAGCAGGTATACTGTACAGTGTAGTACAGCAGGTACTGTACAGTGTAGTACATCAGGTATACTGTACAGTGTAGTACAGCAATATACTGTACAGTGTAGTACAGTGTACAGCAGTATACTGTACAGTGTAGTGTATACTGTACAGTGTAGTACAGCAGTAAACTGTACAGTGTAGTACAGCAGTATACTGTACAGTGTAGTACAGCAGGTATACTGTACAGTGTAGTACAGCAGGTATACTGTACAGTGTAGTACAGCAGTATACTGTACAGTGTAGTACAGCAGTATACTGTACAGTGTAGTACAGCAGGTATACTGTACAGTGTAGTACAGCAGGTATACTGTACAGTGTAGTACAGCAGGTATACTGTACAGTGTAGTACAGCAGTATACTGTACAGTGTAGTACAGCAGTATACTGTACAGTGTAGTACAGCAGTATACTGTACAGTGTAGTACAGCAGGTATACTGTACAGTGTAGTACAGCAGGTATACTGTACAGTGTAGTACAGCAGGTATACTGTACAGTGTAGTACAGCAGGTATACTGTACAGTGTAGTACAGCAGGTATACTGTACAGTGTAGTACAGCAGGTATACTGTACAGTGTAGTACAGCAGGTATACTGTACAGTGTAGTACAGCAGTATACTGTACAGTGTAGTACAGCAGGTATACTGTACAGTGTAGTACAGCAGTATACTGTACAGTGTAGTACAGCAGGTATACTGTACAGTGTAGTACAGCAGGTATACTGTACAGTGTAGTACAGCAGGTATACTGTACAGTGTAGTACAGCAGTATACTGTACAGTGTAGTACAGCAGGTATACTGTACAGTGTAGTACAGCAGGTATACTGTACAGTGTAGTACAGCAGGTATACTGTACAGTGTAGTACAGCAGTATACTGTACAGTGTAGTACAGCAGGTATACTGTACAGTGTAGTACAGCAGTATACTGTACAGTGTAGTACAGCAGGTATACTGTACAGTGTAGTACAGCAGGTATACTGTACAGTGTAGTACAGCAGTATACTGTACAGTGTAGTACAGCAGTATACTGTACAGTGTAGTACAGCAGGTATACTGTACAGTGTAGTACAGCAGGTATACTGTACAGTGTAGTACAGCAGTATACTGTACAGTGTAGTACAGCAGGTATACTGTACAGTGTAGTACAGCAGGTATACTGTACAGTGTAGTACAGCAGGTATACTGTACAGTGTAGTACAGCAGGTATACTGTACAGTGTAGTACAGCAGGTATACTGTACAGTGTAGTACAGCAGTACAGTATACTGTACAGTGTAGTACAGTGTAGTACAGTGTACTGTACAGTGTAGTACAGCTGTACAGTGTAGTACAGCAGGTATACTGTACAGTGTAGTACAGCAGGTATACTGTACAGTGTAGTACAGCAGGTATACTGTACAGTGTAGTACAGCAGGTATACTGTACAGTGTAGTACAGCAGGTATACTGTACAGTGTAGTACAGCAGGTATACTGTACAGTGTAGTACAGCAGTATACTGTACAGTGTAGTACAGCAGGTATACTGTACAGTGTAGTA
This sequence comes from Cherax quadricarinatus, assembly GCF_038502225.1. NCBI lineage: Eukaryota > Metazoa > Arthropoda > Malacostraca > Decapoda > Parastacidae > Cherax > Cherax quadricarinatus. The sequence continues at coordinate 15,650,457 of NC_091342.1, forward strand.
CAGCAGTATACTGTACAGTGTAGTACAGCAGGTATACTGTACAGTGTAGTACAGCAGTATACTGTACAGTGTAGTGTATACTGTACAGTGTAGTACAGCAGTATACTGTACAGTGTAGTACAGCAGTATACTGTACAGTGTAGTACAGCAGTATACTGTACAGTGTAGTACAGCAGTATACTGTACAGTGTAGTACAGCAGTATACTGTACAGTGTAGTACAGCAGGTATACTGTACAGTGTAGTACAGCAGGTATACTGTACAGTGTAGTACAGCAGGTATACTGTACAGTGTAGTACAGCAGTATACTGTACAGTGTAGTACAGCAGGTATACTGTACAGTGTAGTACAGCAGGTATACTGTACAGTGTAGTACAGCAGGTATACTGTACAGTGTAGTACAGCAGTATACTGTACAGTGTAGTACAGCAGTATACTGTACAGTGTAGTACAGCAGTATACTGTACAGTGTAGTACAGCAGGTATACTGTACAGTGTAGTACAGCAGGTATACTGTACAGTGTAGTACAGCAGGTATACTGTACAGTGTAGTACAGCAGGTATACTGTACAGTGTAGTACAGCAGGTATACTGTACAGTGTAGTACAGCAGGTATACTGTACAGTGTAGTACAGCAGTATACTGTACAGTGTAGTACAGCAGGTATACTGTACAGTACAGCAATATACTGTACAGTGTAGTACAGCAGGTATACTGTACAGTGTAGTGCAGTAGTATACTGTACAGTGTAGTACAGCAGGTATACTGTACAGTGTAGCACAGCAGGTATACTGTACACTATAGTACAGCAGGTATACTGTACAGTGTAGTACAACACGTATACTGTACAGTGTAGTACAGCAGGTATACTGTACAGTGTAGTACAGCAGGTATACTGTACAGTGTAGTACAGCAGGTATACTGTACAGTGTAGTGCAGCAGGCATACTGTACAGTGTAGTACAGCAGGTATACTGTACAGTGTAGTACAGCAGGTATACTGTACAGTGTAGTACAGCAGGTATACTGTACAGTGTAGTACAGCAGGTATACTGTACAGTTTAGTACAGCAGGTATACTGTACAGTGTAGTACAGCAGGTATACTGTACAGTGTGGTACAGCAGGTATACTGTACTGTGTAGTACAGCAGGTATACTGTACAGTGTAGTACAGCAGGTATACTGTACAGTGTAGCACAGCAGGTATACTGTACAGTGTAGTACAGCAGGTATACTGTACAGTGTAGGACAGCAGGTATACTGTACAGTGTAGGACAGCAGGTATACTGTACAGTGTAGGACAGCAGGTACATTGTACAGTGAAGTACAGCAGGTATACTGTATAGTGAAGTAAAGCAGGTATACTGTATAGTGAAGTACAGCAGGTATACTGTACAGTGTAGGATAACAGACATACTGAAGACAGTCTAGGATCGCAGGACTACTGTACAAAGTGAAGGATAGTAGGTAGGTTGTACACAGTAAAGGATAGCAGGTAGACTATACACTGTGTAGTATAGCAGGTATACTATAGTGTAGGATAGCAGGGATACTGTGCAGTGTATGATAACAGGCATACTGAAGACAGTGTAGGATAGCAGGAATACTGTACAAAGTGAAGTATAGCAGGTGGACTGTACTCAGTGTATTATAGGAGGAATAATGTACACAGTCAAGGATAGCAAGTATACTAAACAATGCAGGATAGCAGGAATCCTGTACACAACGAAGGATAGGAGGTACACTGTACAGTGAAGGATAGCAGGTTTACTGGACACAGTGAAGGATAGCAGGCATACTGAAGACAGTGTAGGATAACAGGTATACTGGACACCGAGGAATAACAGGTATAGCAGATAAAGTGTAGAATAACTGGTAATCTGCCCCAGGATTTCCCAGCACCTGGCTTATCCACTATCACAACCCAGGAGCAATAATACCTGTTATCCTGGGTATAAAGGGCAGCAAGGAGCAGAACAAACACAGCTGAATGACTCTGAATTGTATTTTCCTTCACCAAGTGTGATTATAAGTATTTACAAGTATGTACACTGTATACAGTTTAAATGTATGTGTACAACACGGTAAATCAAGAGGCAAAGACACAGCCTGGAGACAGAATGGACAACCGTGTTTGTTCAACCAGCTCTAGAATGGAAATGACAAGGGTGGAAACGTGAGTGGTTACCATGCCACCTCCAGAACTGCCAGACCCACCTTCTCATTGGCTGAACCTAGACACTGATCTGACGATGGGGCCCCATCGTCCGACCCTTAGCACCCAGTTCGCTGGTTGGGGAGGTAGCCTTTTAATGAGGGTGTGTACATGCGCCGAATATGAAATTCAGCATTTACTTCACTCTTGAGAACAGTAATTGTGTTGTGGTTGAGGATGCCGCCGCCAGGGACACGCTACAGTTATGTAAACTATCTTTTTTTCACCTATTTCTAGTAGCGCAGCCTATCGTAGTTGGTCCTTATCTTCTCCTCCCTCATTCCTTCACATAAAATTTTAAACGCTTAAATTTAAAAAAAAAAAAAGTCTTTACCTAAATATGAAAATTGGGAAATCTGTTTTTTGTCTTGAACTCTATTTTTAACTATCGTAAAGAGTGTTTAAGAAGCAGACCGGAAATAAACATGTTCCTCGTTTTTGGTCTGGGTTTGAGCTGGCCTCTGTGTGGATATTAACGCCCCATCCTGGGGGGGGGTGAAAACCCCCTCCCGGTTAAGAACCGCCAGTCTAGAAATTACTACTTCAGGAATGTAGGAAAGTATGTAAGTCTGTAGATAATGAACTTTAAGATTTGAATGTGGCTGGATAGCATATTCGGAACGTTTGAAAGGAGATGAGAGAGACTGTGTGGATATTAACGCCCTAATGGTTGAGCATCCTAGACAGGGATACGGGGGGGGTTATATGTGAAAATGTGTGTGCCCCGGATCATCCCGGTTAAGAACCGCCGTTAGTCTAGAAATTAGGATCCGTCGGTTTTACTTCAGGAAGAGAGAGAGAGAGAGAGAGAGAGAGAGAGAGAGAGAGAGAGAAAGAGAGTGATATCTAGTTTTGAACTATAGTGAAATAATGTGTGCTCCTAAATATAGTGTGTAACAGTGGAACAATGTTATGTAAAATAAGATTAAATAAGCTTTATTAATCATATAATCTTCAAACGATTTTATTTAACAGAATAAAATTTAGAAAACAATCAATTTTGCACAGTAGAATAAATTTCAAGCATCAGAATAAATTTTATACAATACTCCTGAAAGAGGACCTCATCGCTATAGGGCCGTGAGGGTGTGAATGGTTGAGTAGGAGTGTGGTTACTTTACCGGTCAACAGAGGAGGATTGGGGTTGATTGATTTACGGTTAAGAGTAAAGTGTATTTATTTGAATTGGGGGTTACGCCGTGTGCGGGGTCAAGCGGGGAGGGGCGTGAATGACTTGCATGAAGAGGTGCGAATGTGGTGGGGAGGGTCGGAGATGAAGGTGTGTGAAGACGTGTTGCGGGCGTTGCTGCATGTACGGGACCCTAATAAAGTTCGAGTGGGTGTTTTAGAGCGTGTTGTAAGGGCGAAGGTAGTTGCGAAGGCTGAGAGTATCTACTCTATGTATGCGTGGAAGGATATATGGGAGAGATTACGGTTGATGCGCATGCGTCCAAATGTGCGAGAGGTATTTTTCCGTTTTCTCCATGGTATACTGCCGTCGGGTGCTGCACTTAAAGGAAAGAGGGTTGATGGTGGAGGGCGCGTGTCGGGTGTGCGGGGATGAGGAGACGGCGTTTCATGTAGTGTATTTTTGTGATAATTTGGGGAGTATCAGGGAATGGATGGGTAAGGTTCTGAGGACAGTGGGAGGAGGCGGGATATCAGTATTGAGGGCGTTAAGTTTGGACGTGGGAGGCGTCGAGGCGCCTGTGCAACGAACAATCACGTATATAATTGCGGATTTTGTTTTTGTATCCTGGGCGATGAGAGGGAATGGGGATTGGGAGGTGCGCAAAAGGGTGTTGACGGCGACCATTTATAGAACGTTGTGTTGTATTCGGGAAATATATGGAAGTCGCTGGGACCAGGCTTTTTCAGCAGGGTACTGTAGTATGAGTGTGAGAGCATTGTTAGCGTTGTGAAAGTGGGGGGATTGAAGTTCAGGGGATGGAACGGGCTCGTCTCCGGGGTTGGGTATGCACAAGGGCTGTGTTGCTGTGTGTATCAGTGTAATGTGTGGTTGTGGTGAATGTGGTTGTGTGAGTGGATGTGGTGGTGCAGTTATATAATGTGTTATAGATGTCTTATGTCAGAGTCTACTGCCTTCTTACTTTGTTGAAGTACTTGATTTACCTTTAGGCTTTGCCCTGGCAAACGGGGTTTTATATGTTTGTACCGAGCATTTTAGTGGAAGGAAGGCGGGATAGGGGTCGGCCTAGGAAAGGTTGGAGGGAGGGGGTAAAGGAGGTTTTGTGTGCGAGGGGCTTGGACTTCCAGCAGGCGTGCGTGAACGTGTTTGATAGGAGTGAATGGAGACAAATGGTTTTTAATACTTGACGTGCTGTTGGAGTGTGAGCAAAGTAACATTTATGAAGGGGTTCAGGGAAACCGGCAGGCCGGACTTGAGTCCTGGAGATGGGAAGTACAGTGCCTGCACTCTGAAGGAGGGGTGTTAATGTTGCAGTTTAAAAACTGTAGTGTAAAGCACCCTTCTGGCAAGACAGTGATGGAGTGAATGATGGTGAAAGTTTTTCTTTTTCGGGCCACCTGCCTTGGTGGGAATCGGCCAGTGTGATAATAAAAAATAAAAATATATAATGTGTATAGCCTGTAGATGAGTGCGGAATGATTATGGCTTTTCTAGTTTTGTGGCTGACTCGTAAGACTTGTGGTAAGGCGAGTATGTGTGACTGTAGGGAGCATATGTACTGAGGGGTTAGATGAGTAAGAGTATGTACTTTGTTTTATCATAAGATTGTGATGTAGGTTCTTTCATATATTGATTATTTGTGTAGGTTGTGCATTACTGATACATTTATATATTTATCATAATATTCTTCTTATTGTATTGTGCATTGGCAATATGTCACAGTAATATTATGTAAATAGTATATACCTGAAGGGATTGTGGATTTAATTATATTATTGAACCTGCTACAGGGATCACCTACATGTTATGTCCTTGTTGTTGTTCTTGTGTAAATAGGATTAAGATTACCCATCTTTCTTAATGTTATGTTTTGTCACAAGCGATATTTTCTAGTATATTTGTGTAACCTCTTTGTGTCTGTTAATATTGTGTTTATTTGCTATTGTACGTTCTGAGGGATTGTGTTTCAAAATGTGTTGATATTAAATGTATATCAACCCTTGTTTAAGGGGTTTTTATGTTAAGCTGTGTATTGTATTTTAAATAAAATATAAAAGAAAAATACTCCTGAAAGCACAAAGATAATGCATTCTTACATTATTGATAACTGAAATAAACTAAACCTAATTAAGTAAGTGTGACTTACTAAAGTTAACTCTTGATTGTGAATTAAATCGTATTATGATGGAGCTCAGCTGCTGAAATGTGAAATTAACCTTGTCAACCTTCATTTCACGGTGTATACATCCCAAGTGGCTTCTCGTTCCATTATTGCAGCAGCTGTTACCGTTTTTTTGAAAGAGCGTGTATATGTGCGCCTTTCATCCCGCCCACATCCAGCCTATGTAACGGTATATATATATACGTATATATATATATATATATATATATATATATATATATATATATATACGTATATATATATATATATATATATATATATATATATATATATATATATATATATATATATATATATATATATATATATATATATATATATATATATATATATATACAGTGGACCCTCGACTAACGCTATTAATCCGTTCCTGAGAGCTCATCGCTAGTCAAAATAATCGTTAGTCAAGTTAATTTTTCCCATAAGAAATAATGGAAATCAAATTAATCCATGCAAGACACCCAAAAGTATTGAAAAAAAAAAATTTTAACACATGAAATATTAATTTTAATACACACAAACTGAAGAAGACATGCACAGTTACACGACACTTACCTTTATTGAAGATCTGGTGATGATTGATGGGATGGGAGGAGGGGAGTGTGTTGATGGTCTTAGTGTTTAGAAGGGGAATCCCCTTCCATTAGGACTTGAGGTGGCAAGTCCTTTTTCGGGGTTACTTCCCTTCTTCTTTTAATGCCACTAGGACCAGCTTGAGAGTCACTGGACCTCTGTCGCACAACATATCTGCCCACAGAGGCCTGTACCTCCGGTTCCTTTATGACATTCCTAAAGTGTTTCACAACATTGTCAGTGTCACCATTAAACACTTGTTCAGGTTTCAGTCCTTCACTGTCTATGTACTCCTTGAATTCCTGCACATATTTTTCAGCTGCTTTTTGGTCCAAATTGGCAGCCTGACCATGCCTTATCACACTAAGTATGCCACTACGATTCTTAAATCGCTCAAACCAACCTTTGCTGGCCTTAAATTCACTCACATCACCACTAGTTGCTGGCATTTTTCTAATTAAATCGTCATGCAACTTCCTAGCCTTTTCACATATGATCGCTTGAGAGATGCTATCTCCTGCTATCTGTTTTTCGTTTATCCATACCAATAACAGTCTCTCAACATCTTCTATCACTTGCGATCTCAGTTTCGAAAACATAGTTGCACCTTTGGCAAGAACAGCTTCCTTGATTGCCGTTTTCTTGGCCACAATAGTAGCGATGGTTGATTGGGGTTTTGTGTACAGCCTGGCCAGCTCGGAGACATGCACTCCACTTTCATACTTAGCAATGATCTCTTTCTTCATATCCATAGTAATTCTCACCCTTTTTGCTGTAGGGTTGGCACTCGAAGCTTTCTTGGGGCCCATGGTGACTTATTTTGCAGGTGCAATCACTAAAAAGGCTGTGATAATATGAAATGTTCCGATTGTATGCTTGTATGCCAGCCAGCCAGCCAGCCGCGGTGGCTGGCTGGCTTGTAAACACTGGCCAGAAGTGGATGCGTCTCAGACGGAACGAAAAGTGTTGGTCGAGTTTTTTAGCGCTAATCGAGGCAAAATTTTTGCGATAAAATGTATTGCTAGTCAGATTTATCGTTAATCGATGCCATCGCTGGTCGAGGGTCCACTGTATATATGTCGTGCCGAATAGGCAGAACTTGCGATCTTGGCTTAAATAGCAACGCTCATCTTGCCATATAGGACAAGCGAAAATTTGTGTATGCAATAATTTCGCCAAAATCATTCCGAACCTAACGAAAAAAATATATTTCACTGTGTTTGTTTAGTATTAAATTATTGTAAACAAATCTAAAATATATTTAGATGAGTTAGGCTAAAATAAATTGCGCTTGTTATAATAAGGTTAGGTAAGTTTTCTAAGTTCCTTTTGGTGCAAAATTATAAATTTTTACATCAATATTAATGAAAAAATTGTATCTTTAAATGTATAAGAGAAAGTTTAAGAAAGGACTTAATTTTAAATGATTTCTTGCTAATTGACCAGTTTTACATATTCGGCACGACACATATATATATATATACGTATATATGTATGTATGTATATATATATATATATATATATATATATACATATATATATATACATACATACATACATACACACATACACACACAGTGGTCCCTCGATTATCGACGGTAATCCGTTCCTGGAAGCCGGTCGATTATCGAAATGGTCGATTTACGAATCAATTTTCCCCATAAGAAATAATGTAAATTCAATTAATCCGTTCCTGACACCCAGAAGTATTAAAACAAAAAAATTTTTTACATGAAATATTCATGTAGTACATAAACAATACAATGGGAAATGATGAATGAAACATTAACAGCATAACACTTACCTTTATTGGAGATTCTTCTTAGTGTATGGGAGACTGGAGGAGGAGGAGGAGAGAGTGGATTGTTTATAGTTTGGAAGGGGAATCCCCTTCCAGCAACACCTCAGGTACCATTTGCTTTTCTGGGGTTGCTTCTTTTCTCTGTTTCTTAATGCCACTAGGACCAGCTTGAGAGTCACTGGAGTCCTGTCTCGCAAAATAACTGTGCAGAGAGCTCTGTTTCTGACGTCTCTTTAAAACTTCCCTAAAATGGGCCAAGATTCTGTCACTGTACAAGTTGCCGATATGGCTTGCAACATCCTTCTCTGGGTGATGTTTCTCCATAAATCTTTCCATCTTACTCCACATAGTAAAAATCTCCTTAATTTCTGAAGAAGGCACCTTCTTCCATCTCTCTTCCTCCTCCTCTGCAGCAAGATTCTGAGCTGCGATCTGTTGCTCTTCCTGCTGAAGCTCTTGCAGCTCCTCAGTGGTTAGCTCTTCGTTGTGGTCCTCCACCAACTCTTCCACATCCTCCAAACTCACATCCAACCCCATGGAACTCCCCAGTGCCACAATAGAGTTCATAACTGACATAGGCTCATCAGGGTCAGCCCCAAACCCTTCCAAATCCCTCTTGTCGACACAATCTGGCCACAATTTCTTTGGAGCCATGGTAGCTTATTTAGCACTTAAATAACTTGCAAGCACTAAAATAAATGAAATATTATGAAATATTTCACTGGAGCACGTGAGAGGACCGCCGCTTACTGGTAAACAATGGCACACTGGCTGGGAAGGAAGGCTGAGGCGGGTCGAGGCCCGCTTACCTCGTGCATACGCGTCTGGGACGACGGGTCGAGACGGGTCAATAAACGAATTTCGGTCACTTTCCGAGTCAATATTTTGTCGAAAAAACCGGTTGATTTCCGAAATGGTCGACTTTCAGGCCGGTCGATTATATATATATATATATATATATATATATATATATATATATATATATATATATATATATATATATATATATATATATATATATATATATATATATATATATGTATATATATATACATATATATATATATATATATATATATATATATATATATATATATATATATATATATATATATATATATATATATATATATATATATATATATACTTATTAAGTATATATTATGTTGTCACTGTGGTCTTGTTATTAAAGCCTCAGTGCTAGACTCGGGAGAAGCCGCTAAAGCCTCATGGACTGCAATCTGTGATCACACTCAAGCTACCTGGAGTTTACCTGGAGAGGGTTTCGGGGGTCAACGCCTCCGCGGCCCGGTCTGAGACCAGGCCTCATGGTGGATCAGGGTCTTATCAACCAGGCTATTACTGCTGGCCGCACGCAAGCTGACATACGAGCCACAGCCCGGTTGGTCAGGTACTGACTTTAGGTACTTGTCCAGTGCCTTCTTGAAGACAGCCAGGGGTCTATTTGTATGTATGCTGGGAAGCAATTGAGCAGTCTTGGGCCCCAGACATTCATTGTGTTATCTCTCAGTGTACTCGTGGCGCCCCTGCTTTTCATTGGGGAAATGTTGCATCTCCTGCCGAGTCTTTCGCTTTCATATGGAGTGATTTTCGTGTGCAGGTTTGGTACCAATCCCTTCAGGACTTTCCAAGTGTATATTATCATGTATCTCTCTCGCCTGCGTTCGAGGGAATACAGATCATGGACCTTCAGGTAGCTTGTAATTACCTCACTCATAGGTGATTATACTTTTATTTAAGGTACTCATGGGTATCTGTGCTTATTTCATGGAGGGATTAAGATTTAATTATTTCTGCTACGATTATAATTCAACATAATTCAGTGGTGCAAGGATTTATGCTACACAGTTCAGTGTTACCAGTCTATGCTACACAGTTCAGTGTTACCAGTCTTTATGCTACGCAAGTCAATGCTACCAGTATTTATGCTACACAATTCAGTGCTACCAGTCTATGCTACACAGTTCAGTGCTACCAGTCTTTATGCTACACAATTCAGTGCTACCAGTCTTTATGCTACACAATTCAGTGCTACCAGTCTATGCTACACAATTCAGTGCTACCAGTCTATGCTACACAACTCAGTGCTACCAGTCTATGCTACACAGTTCAGTGCTACCAGTCTTTATGCTACACAATTCAGTGCTACCAGTCTATGCTACACAATTCAGTGCTACCAGTCTATGCTACACAATTCAGTGCTACCAGTCTATGCTACACAGTTCAGTGCTACCAGTCTATGCTACACAGTTCAGTGCTACCAGTCTATGCTACACAGTTCAGTGCTACCAGTCTTTATGCTACACAATTCAGTGCTACCAGTCTATGCTACACAATTCAGTGCTACCAGTCTATGCTACACAATTCAGTGCTACCAGTCTATGCTACACAGTTCAGTGCTACCAGTCTATGCTACACAGTTCAGTGCTACCAGTCTATGCTACACAGTTCAGTGCTACCAGTCTTTATGCTACACAATTCAGTGCTACCAGTCTATGCTACACAGTTCAGTGCTACCAGTCTATGCTACACAATTCAGTGCTACCAGTCTATGCTACACAATTCAGTGCTACCAGTCTATGCTACACAGTTCAGTGTTACCAGTCTATGCTACACAGTTCAGTGCTACCAGTCTTTATGCTACGCAAGTCAATGCTACCAGTATTTATGCTACAAATTCAGGGCTGCTAGTCTTTATACTACACAGTTCAGTGTTGACAATATTTCCACAAAACATTTTATTAGTTCTTTATAATCTTGAAGACTTAGACACAGGTTGCAGAACATTGGCACAATGTTTCGCTCTACACAGAGCGAAACATTGTGCCAATAAAAAATTATTCTACACTTTTGCCATTTCACTCTGGGTGTCAACATGATAGTTTAAAATACAACCTCCTATATCTTTCTTGTGTTCTTAATTAACATTAGAATAATGGAAGACGGAACTGTTTCAAACAGCAGTCCAGCACTAATTCTAGAAATTTGCTAAGACTCTTAGGTTAGGGTTAGGTAAGATTTGTCAGGAAACAGGACAAGCGTTTCCTGAAGTGAGTCTTAGTCATGTGATGACAAGCCACTGGAGCTTCTGGTCATCTGACCGAGACCTTTCGCTGGCTTACAGGTCCACCCCTTTCAAAATTAATGATTATTATTATAGCCATTTTATACTGAAGACTTTTAGATTATCGGTCAAACTGTTCCAATCATTTTGGCTAACATGACAACCTCACAAAAGTATATTTTCGTTTCTAGATGCCGTAATTTCGGCCCGCTGAAGTTCACCTTGGTCACTATTTAGGCTTGGATGTCTGTAAATCTTATCTAAGATTAGCTGTTCATGTCCATCGAGAATGAGTAGAAAAAACAGACTCCGTGTCTGTCTCTTCCGGCTTTAAATAGTTTCTGATGCAATTGTTTAATATTTCCCTAACATACATAGCAACTCCACCACCTTTCCTGTTGACTCTATCAGTGTAGAATAATTTATACCCCTGTAAGTGGCATTCAGCAGGCAGGTCTCTATTTTTTAAAAGTGAACCAGGACATATTTATTGCAATTCTGTTTTTCGCACGCGCAGCTAGTTTTAGTTGGACTATTTTAATTCTTGCACTCCGGTTATTTGTATATTAGACGCTAGAAGAAGTTTTTGCCTTGCTTCTCTTAGTCTCTTTTCGAAGACTAATTCCTCTATTTTAACCAGTAACTATGTTATGACTCTCCTAATTTCTGAGCGTTTTCCTAATATTTCTCGGTAATTTTTACCCTCTGTATCCCTAGTACTACAACCCCCACCACACACTCACATCTGTCTTCTGTTAGTTTAAAAAAATAACACTGTTTAGCAGTCGGTCCTTCGACTGCACTGGTTAACACTGTCGCTCCTGCACCAGATCCACCCCATCCCTCGCATACATATATTTGTCATAGAAATTATCCTAGTTGTCAATGAATGGTATTTCAAGTTTTCTGCAGTACTAGGCGCTCTGGTGGCCTGGTGGTTAACGCTCTCGCGCACGGCGAGGGCTTGGGTTCGATTCCCAGCCAGAGTAGAAACATTGGACGTGTTTCTTTCCACCTGTTGTCTATGTTCCCCATCAGTAAAATGGGTACCTGGGTGTTAGTCGACTGGTGTGGGTCGCATCCTGGGACACTGACCTAATTTGCCCGAAATGCGGAGCATAACAAGGGACTTTCTATATAGTAGTATGTCATTGTTATCAGCTAGGACTGTATATCCTGTACATGTACTTGTAGTAAAATAAATATATTATTATTAGTCAGCAATTTACACCAGTATACATTTATATTAATTTTTTTTCTGGAATAAACGAGAGATGTAGTGGGTATCTTTGTTAAGTACGACGTTTCGTCCACATAGGAAAAATCCGTTGTCATCAATAAAGGAATCCATTGCATCTTTCGTTCGCTCCACCATATCGATATTTACAGTCTGCAGCACGGCTCTGAGGGGACTGGCAAGCACCGGATGCTCGTTCAGATATGGAGATATGGAGTAGTATCGGGCTAAGTCACATTCTCTCAGTTCTACCTACAATTTTATCTTGTTGAATCCTGGTTAATCTCTTCCTGTCTTCCTGTCTGGAAATTGCAGTTAGCTTATGTAACAAAATGTCTTTATTGTCTGTTTTACTGGAGAAGCCAGATATAGATACTCAAAAATCCAGGATTTTATCACACACTGTGACCCCTTGTTCTGTCCCATATGTGGAACATCCTGTCTCTGTCCACCTTCTCGATTCCTCTCAGTATTTTATATATTGTTATCATATTCCCCTATCTCTCCTGGGTGTGTGTGTACGTGTCTGACACACAATCCTCACTGAGTTATGGTACGTGTCTGACACACAATCCTCACTGAGTTATGGTACGTGTCTGACACACAATCTTCAAAGAGGATGATGACACTTATCGGACACACAATCCTCAGTGACTACTGATACATGTCTGACACAGCAGCAGCACTATTATGGAATTTTGTGCGTCCGTTGTTGTGCAAATGTTTATGCATGTGTTGTGTATGAGTGCTTCCCTGTGTGAGCAACAAGCAGTCGTTATTACTGCAACAATCGCTTATCTTTGTTGCAACAATCACTCATCTTTCCTGCCACATTTCTCTAGCCACAATAAAGAGTTTTCCTTGTTCTACATAACATGTTGTTTTCTTTGCTACTCTACATAAACCTAGTATGTTAATGTCCGTTTCCTCTCTCGATATGCTGCACAGAAATTGTTTTCCACTGTTATCAGAACACCAGCCAGAATCCAGCAACCAAGCTCTTTTATTTTTTCGGGTGGAAAAAAAAGAAATTAATTGGTTGTGATGACCGGTAAAACCATTGGCAGCTGTGAAAGGAATCGTTAAGGTTGAAAAATGTGTTTATATTGGCGTGAGTGGAGCTTTCAAAAGGGAATAAATTGAATTCGTCCCACGCTGGTATTTAATTTGCTGAGGCAGCAGCTTACCTTGCTTTTAATTACCGAAAGTTGAATAAAGCTGCTTTGCAGTTAGTAATGGTGCTCAACTTGGCGTTTGTTGATGTTAGGTGTGACTTGGAGCACCCGTCCTGGGGATCGAGCCCTGCACAGGTGAAACACTGGGCATGTTTCCTTACATTTCTGCGCTTGTTCACCTAGCAGTAAAGAGGTGCCTAGGAGTTAGCCGACTATTGTGGATAGCATCCTGAGGGACAAGATTAACATAAAATGATACAAATGCTCTGCATAACCAGGAACTAGCGGAACGCAATTTAGGATCTTGTAAATAGACACAAACAGGGAAAAACTGGGAGAGCAACACCCAATAAAGCTCCCCTGAAGCCTCAAATATTCCACAGTAAGTCATGATTTGCGAACAGAAGTATACTGGCAACACGCACCGTCTTTCTGTATGGTGTGCCAGTGATGTCAGCTGAGGTCTGTATCATCTGTGTCTTCTACTCTGTAGAAATAATTAATTAATTTTATTTATTTTATTTATTTACTGTGTATGGAGGACAATGGTTGGTTTAGCTAGCATAATTAACAATGCTGCTTCGGTATGCATGACCTTACTGTAACCAGCTGTTACTTTGGCTAGCATGATCAACAATGCTGCTTCCCTAACATCAAGATTTTTAATATTTCTGTAATATTTTTATACCGTATATATACGTGATGAGTAGTTATAACTGTCTTTTTATTGCTAGTGGAAGAAACATTAAAGGGTACGTCAGTTCCCCTGTTTTCTAATATATTATTTTCCCCCTATAATCTACCTTATCCATAATTACTATCGCATTTGCTTTGTCTGTTTCGTAAAGTGAAGTCCAGGATCTTTCCTTAATTCATGGTATAACTTAATAGATGTTTGAGGACAGTTGTCAACAAAGATGTGTTAAATTATACAATGAATTAGGAAAGATAATAAACTTCACCTTACAAAATCAGACAAAGCAAATGCGATAATAATTATGGATAAGTTAGATTATAGGGGTAAAATAAACGTGATATCAGAAGACAGGGAAACTCACGCGCCTCTTAACACTGCAAAGTTAAGGGTGAGTGTGTAAAGAGACCTCACAGTTCAGTGCATTTAATGAGTCAGAAAGTGATAGCTGAAACCTGTGTTATATAGTTAGATTTACTGAACAATGTCACTCAGTGTGATTTATTGTTACTCAACAGATATTATTCCAGAGCTGTCACTTTATTAAACTTGTATATTCTTTAAAATGTTTAACGCAAGGTGAGTGTAACCGGTCTGAAGATGCGTCAAATTAGTTAATTCCCTCATTGATCTGATGATACGTGTCTGACACACAATCCTCACTGAGTTATGGTACGTGTCTGACACACAATCTTCAAAGAGGATGATGACACTTATCGGACACACAATCCTCAGTGACTACTGATACATGTCTGACACAGCAGCAGCACTATTATGGAATTTTGGCATAAGAGATATCTTCAACAACTCCTTAGTTAAATCTCTTGCTCACCTTCTGGGCTTGAATTACTTCTACTAGTGGGCCCCGCCCACATGTGGCCACGTCTTCAACTGATGCATTTCTCTACATTATCTACAACTCCACTACCAAATCTACAGCCCAGTTTTTGGGCTTGACATACTTGCACTAGTGGGCCCCGCCCATCATTGATGATGTTTTCAACTGTTGGATTTCTCAACTTCTTCCAGTATAAAAGGTTCTATCCTCAAGCTTGTATGAAAATGATAAAGTCTACTGTGTGGGCGAAACGTTTCTCACTAAGAACATACAGATGTTCCAACTGGAGGAGGAGTGTTACTTTAGCACCATGACAGGAGGAGTGGTGCTATTTTAACACTATAACTTGAATGGTGTTACTTTAACACCATGCTGGAGGAGTGGTGTTATTTTAACACCATGCTGGAGGAGTGGTGTTATTTTAACACAATGCTGGAGGAGTGGTGTTATTTTAACACAATGCTGGAAGAGTGGTGTTATTTTAACACAATGCTGGAAGAGTGGTGTTATTTTAACACAATGCTGGAGGAGTGGTGTTATTTTAACACAATGCTGGAAGAGTGGTGTTATTTTAACACAATGCTGGAAGAGTGGTGTTATTTTAACACAATGCTGGAAGAGTGGTGTTATTTTAACACAATGCTGGAAGAGTGGTGTTATTTTAACACAATGCTGGAAGAGTGGTGTTATTTTAACACAATGCTGGAAGAGTGGTGTTATTTTAACACAATGCAGGAAGAGTGGTGTTATTTTAACACAATGCTGGAAGAGTGGTGTTATTTTAACACAATGCTGGAAGAGTGGTGTTATTTTAACACAATGCTGGAGGAGTGGTGTTATTTTAACACAATGCTGGAAGAGTGGTGTTATTTTAACACAATGCTGGAAGAGTGGTGTTATTTTAACACAATGCTGGAAGAGTGGTGTTATTTTAACACAATGCTGGAAGAGTGGTGTTATTTTAACACAATGCTGGAAGAGTGGTGTTATTTTAACACAATGCTGGAAGAGTGGTGTTATTTTAACACAATGCTGGAAGAGTGGTGTTATTTTAACACAATGCTGGAAGAGTGGTGTTATTTTAACACAATGCTGGAAGAGTGGTGTTATTTTAACACAATGCTGGAAGAGTGGTGTTATTTTAACACAATGCTGGAAGAGTGGTGTTATTTTAACACAATGCTGGAAGAGTGGTGTTATTTTAACACAATGCTGGAAGAGTGGTGTTATTTTAACACAATGCTGGAAGAGTGGTGTTATTTTAACACAATGCTGGAAGAGTGGTGTTATTTTAACACAATGCTGGAAGAGTGGTGTTATTTTAACACAATGCTGGAAGAGTGGTGTTATTTTAACACAGTGCTGGAGGAGTGGTGTTATTTTAACACAATGCTGGAAGAGTGGTGTTATTTTAACACAATGCTGGAAGAGTGGTGTTATTTTAACACAATGCTGGAAGAGTGGTGTTATTTTAACACAATGCTGGAAGAGTGGTGTTATTTTAACACAATGCTGGAGGAGTGGTGTTATTTTAACACAATACTGGAAGAGTGGTGTTATTTTAACACAATGCTGGAGGAGTGGTGTTATTTTAACACAATGCTGGAAGAGTGGTGTTATTTTAACACAATACTGGAAGAGTGGTGTTATTTTAACACAATGCTGGAGGAGTGGTGTTATTTTAACACAATACTGGAAGAGTGGTGTTATTTTAACACAATGCTGGAGGAGTGGTGTTATTTTAACACAATGCTGGAAGAGTGGTGTTATTTTAACACAATGCTGGAAGAGTGGTGTTATTTTAACACAATGCTGGAAGAGTGGTGTTATTTTAACAAAATGCTGGAGCAGTGGTGTTATTTTAACACAATGCTGGAAGAGTGGTGTTATTTTAACACAATGCTGGAAGAGTGGTGTTACTTTAACACCACTACTGGAGGAGGAGTGGTGTTACTTTAACATAATGCTGGAGGAGTGGTGTTACTTTAACACCACTACTGGAGGAGGAGTGGTGTTACTTTAACACAATGCTGGAGGAGTGGTGTTACTTTAACACAATGCTGGAAGAGTGGTGTTATTTTAACACAATGCTGGAAGAGTGGTGTTATTTTAACACCACTACTGGAGGAGGAGTGGTGTTACTTTAACACCACTACTGGAGGAGGAGTGGTGTTACTTTAACATAATGCTGGAGGAGTGGTGTTACTTTAACACCACTACTGGAGGAGGAGTGGTGTTAGAGTGACGGGTGAAGTAATGGTCTGGCTCTGGGAAAATAATAGTCAGGATCGCTGTGTTAATTAAAATAATTAGGTTAATGAAGCGAGAAGAAACTTATTAAAAAATCTACACTGTTATGACGAGCCTCAGCAGAGGTCATGTTGATGTGAAGCTTTTTATGTTGATGTGAATCTTTTCAAGTTGATGTGACGCTTCTTATAATGATGCGAAGCTTCTTATGTTGATGTGACGCTTCTTATGTTGATGTGACGCTTTTTATATTGATGTGACGCTTTTTATATTGATGTGATGGCAACCATCCAGCTGTGATGTTACCCTGCTACTCTCGTCAGTGCTACAACAGCTGTTATTTTGTAAGGCTATTCCTGCAAGAGTGCTTCGTGGGTGAATGTGGTTTTGCCAAATTCTTACCTTCAATATATGATTACAGCTGAAATTCACGATGGATGTTACACCTAAGAAGCGTGCAAGTATTGTAGCTCTTAGAAAACATGCTGATGTGAATATCAGACTGATCGCCGAAAATTTGAGCCTTGCAGAGTCAACTGTTAGTCGGATTCTGAGAGCTGGCGACACTGTTAAGCAGTGTTAAGCAGTGCGTCGAGGAAGATGTGGAAGAAAAGGCAAGATACATTACGATGACAAGGTTATCATAAGATATAGTGTGAATGATTCCGAGAAAGGTAGCAAAGATCTACAAAGAAATTTGGCTTCTTGAAGCTGGCAGAACTGCCAGAAAGCCGATAAAAATAAACAATTATTGACTGCTGCTATGAAGGAAAAACGGCTGAGGTGGGCACTAAGTCACAGTGGATGGACGACAGATGAATGAAGAGAAGTTATATTTTCATTGAGGCGCTTGTTTGAAGTAGTACATCGGTACAGATCAGTGGTAGTGAGACGGAGGAAAAGCAGACCTCTTCGGAATGGACACATTCACCAAACACCAAAACACTCACCTAAGATGTTTTACAGCTTGCTATTGTCGAGGCAATGATGAAGAGTGAGTGATAAATACTAGGCAATCATAACAACTCATTTGTTTACCATTATGGATAGAGATTTTCCTGATAGAGAAGGCATTTTCCAGTAGGATTTTGTTCCACGCTACACCTCCAGAAGAATGTTGACATTCTTTGAAGAGACTGGGCAAAGTGTTCTAAATTGACCTGGAAACTCTCCTGACCTCAACCCAACTGAGAATCTATGAGCAATAACAAAAACCAGGATCGCGAAACAGGATTGTTCAACTGTGGAGAAGCTAATTGCTGCTGTTATTAGGACCTCGTACCATGACGAAAAACTTGCCAAAAATGTGTTCAACATAGGTCGATTCTATGCCAAGACCTGTCGCAATGCTTATAAAAGCAAAGGGTAGTTATAACTCTTATTAAATCAATTATCTGTAATGTTATTGCCGTCTATTTTTCAAATAAACATTAACTTCCCGCATAAATGTCCTATTTTATCATTGTCCCAGTTAATATACACACTACTGTACATATACTATATATATATATATATATATATATATATATATATATATATATATATATATATATATATATATATATATATATATATATATATATATAGTATATGTATAGATATATATATATATATATATATATATATATATATATATATATATATATATATATATATATATATATATATATATATATAAATATATATATATATATATACACGTGTGTGTGTTATATAAATATTTTCATTGAGTATAAGTCTAATGTAAAAAGATTTTTTTCGCTATTTTTAATTTAACTAGAGAGAGTAAAATTAAGTGCAGCGTTGCGGGTTGAGTGCATGTTAAACGAGCCGTAGCCTCTGCTTGTACAAACACACCTGCATCATCCCTGTAACATGATCCTAACACACCTGCATCATCCCTGCAACATGATCCTACCTCAACCAACAGCCTGCTGGGCTTGCAACACAACCTCTGCAACATCGCCAGCGTGCATTGTTTGACGAACTACAATTTGTTTAATTCTGTGCGTTGGAAATTTCCCAGGAACTTTCAGTATTTGTCACAGAGGATTAGTTAAGGATAGCTTAACGTATACTAATCTATATTTACTTAATAAATACTGGCGTTAAAAATAACAAGATGTGCTTACGTACAGTAGCGGGTGTTAACATGTGATAGTGTACGTGTTGTGGTGTTAACATGGGGTAGTGTACGTGTTGTGGTGTTAACATGTGGCAGTGTACGTGTTGTGGTGGTGTTAACATGTGGTGGTGTACGTGTTGTAGTGTTAACATGTGGTAGTGTACGTGTTGTAGTGGTGTTAACATGTGGTAGTGTACGTGTTGTAGTGGTGTTAACATGTGGTGGTGTACATGTTGTGGTGTTAACATGTGGCAGTGTACGTGTTGTAGTGGTGTTACCATGTGGTGGTGTACATGTTGTGGTGTTAACATGTGGCAGTGTACGAGTTGTAGTGGTGTTAACATGTGGTGGTGTACGTGTTGTGGTATTAACATGTGGCAGTGTACGTGTTGTAGTGGTGTTAACATGTGGTGGTGTACATGTTGTGGTGTTAACATGTGGCAGTGTACGAGTTGTAGTGGTGTTAACATGTGGTGGTGTACGTGTTGTGGTGTTAACATGTGGTAGTGTACGTGTTGTAGTGGTGTTAACATGTGGCAGTGTACGTGTTGTAGTGGTGTTAACATGTGGTGGTGTACATGTTGTGGTGTTAACATGTGGCAGTGTACGTGTTGTAGTGGTGTTAACTTGTGGTGGTGTACATGTTGTGGTGTTAACATGTGGCAGTGTACGTGTTGTAGTGGTGTTAACATGTGGTGGTGTACATGTTGTGGTGTTAACATGTGGTAGTGTACGTGTTGTAGTGGTGTTAACATGTGGTGGTGTACATGTTGTGGTGTTAACATGTGGCAGTGTACGTGTTGTAGTGGTGTTAACATGTGGTGGTGTACATGTTGTGGTGTTAACATGTGGCAGTGTACGTGTTGTAGTGGTGTTAACTTGTGGTGGTGTACATGTTGTGGTGTTAACATGTGGCAGTGTACGTGTTGTAGTGGTGTTAACATGTGGTGGTGTACATGTTGTGGTGTTAACATGTGGTAGTGTACGTGTTGTAGTGGTGTTAACATGTGGTGGTGTACATGTTGTGGTGTTAACATGTGGCAGTGTACGTGTTGTAGTGGTGTTAACATGTGGCAGTGTACGTGTTGTAGTGGTGTTAACATGTGGTGGTGTACATGTTGTGGTGTTAACATGTGGCAGTGTACGTGTTGTGAGGGAGGTGTGTTAACAAGTGATACACACCTACCAGATACTATCACACATCTAATAGATACTGTGACAAACGCCTAATAGATACTGTGACAAACGCCTAATAGATACTGTGACAAACGCCTAATAGATACTGTGTCACACACCTACTGGATACTGTGTCACACACCTACTGGATACTGTGTCACACACCTACTGGATACTGTGTCACACACCTACTGGATACTGTGTCACACACCTACTGGATACTGTGTCACACACCTACTGGATACTGTGTCACACACCTACTGGATACTGTGTCACACACCTGCTGGATACTGTGTCACACACCTACTGGATACTGTGTCACACACCTACTGGATACTGTGTCACACACCTGCTGGATACTGTGTCACACACCTACTGGATACTGTGTCACACACCTACTGGATACTGTGTCACACACCTACTGGATACTGTGTCACACACCTACTGGATACTGTGTCACACACCTACTGGATACTGTGTCACACACCTACTGGATACTGTGTCACACACCTACTGGATACTGTGTCACACACCTACTGGATACTGTGTCACACACCTACTGGATACTGTGTCACACACTTGCTGGACATTGTGACACACTCCTACTTAATACTGTGACACACACCTACTGAATGCTGCGACACACACCTGCTGAATACTGTGTCACACACCTAATGGATATTGTGTCACACACCTACTGGATACTGCGACATACACCTACTGGATACTGTGTCACACACCTGCTGGATACTGTGTCACAAACCTGCTGGATACTGTGACACACACCTTAATACTGTGTCACACACCTGCCGGATACTGTGTCACACACCTACAGGACACTATATCACACATCTGTTGGATACTGTCACACACCTACCAGATACTGTGTCACACACTTGCTGGATACTGTGTCACACACTTACTGGATACTGTGTCACACACCTGCTGGATACTGTGACACACACCTTAATATTGTGCCACACACCTGCCGGATACTGTGTCACACACCTACAGGACACCATATCACACACCTGCTGGATACTGTCACACACCTACCGGATGCTGTGTCACACACCAGCTGGATACTGTGTCACACACTTACTGGATACTGTGTCAAACACCTGCTGGATACTGTGTCACACACCTACTGGATACTGTGTCACACACCTGCTGGATACTGTGTCACACACCTGCTGGATACTGTGTCACACACCTGCTGGATACTGTGTCACACACCTGTTGGACACTGTGTCGCACACCTGCTGGATACTGTGTAACACACCTGTAGGATACTGTGTCACACACCTTCTGGATACTGTGTCACACACCTACTGGATACTGTGTCACACACTTGCTGGATACTGTGTCACACACCTGGTGGATATTGTGTCACGCATCTGCTGGATACTGTGTCACACACCTACAGGATACTGTGTCACACACCTGTTGGATACTGTGTCACACACCTGCAGGATATTGTGTAACACACCTGCTGGATAATGCATCACACACCTGCCGGATACTGTGTCACACACCTACCGGATACTGTGTCACACATCTGCTGGATACTGTGTCACACACATGCTGGATAATGTGTCACACACTGGATACTGTGCCACACACCTGCTGGAAACTGTGTCACACACCTGCTGGATACTGTGTCACACACCTGCTGGATACTGTGTCACACACCTGCTGGATACTGTGTCACACACTTACTGGATACTGTGCCACACACCTGTTGGATTCTGTGTCACACACCTGTTGGATACTGTGTCACACACCTGCAGGATATTGTGTAACACACCTGCTGGATAATGCATCACACACCTGCCGGATACTGTGTCACACATCTACTGGATACTGTGTCACACACCTGCTGGATACCGTGTCACACACCTGCTGGATAATGTGTCACACACCTGCTGGATACTGTGTCGCACACCTGCTGGATACTGTATCACACACCTGCTGGATACTGTGTCACACAAATGCGGGATACTGTCTCACACACCTGCTGTGTACTGTGACACACACCTGCGGGATACTGTGTCACACACCTATTGGATACTGTGTCACACACCTGCTGGATACTGTGTCACACACTTGCTGGATACTGTGTCACACACCTGCTGAATACTGTGTCACACACCTTCTGGATACTGTGTCACACACCTGCTGGATACTGTGTGACACACCTACTGGATACTGTTTCACACACCTGCTGGATACTGTGTCACACATCTACTGGATACTGTGTCACACATCTACTGGATACTGTGTCACACACCTGCTGGATAATGTGTCACACACCTGCTGGATACTGTGTCACACATCTACTGGATACTGTGTCACACACCTGCTGGATAATGTGTCACACACATGCTGGATAATGTGTCACACGCCTGTTGGATAATGTGTCACACACCTGCTGGATACTGTGCCACACACACCTGCTGGATACTGTGTCACACACCTGCTGGATACTGTGTCACCCACCTGCTGGATACTGTGTCACACACCTGCTAGATACTGTGCCACACACACCTGCTGGATACTGTGCCACACACCTGCTGGATACTGTGCCACACACACCTGCTGGATACTGTGTCACACACCTGCTGGATACTGTGCCACACACACCTGCTGGATGCTGTGCCACACACCTGCTGGATACTGTGCCACACACACCTGCTGGATACTGTGCCACACACACCTGCTGGATACTGTGCCACACACCTGCTGGATACTGTGCCACACACACCTGCTGGATACTGTGCCACACACACCTGCTGGATACTGTGCCACACACACCTGCTGGATACTGTGTCACACCTGCTGGATACTGTGTCACACACCTGCTGGATACTGTGTCACACACCTGCTGGATACTGTGTCACACACCTGCTGGATACTGTGTCACACACCTGCTGGATACTGTGTCACACACCTGGTGGATATTGTGTCACACATCTGCTGGATACTGTGTCACACACCTGCGGGATACTGTCTCACACACCTGCTGTGTACTGTGACACACCTGCGGGATACTGTGTCACACACCTATTGGATACTGTGTCACACACCTGCTGGATACTGTGTCACACACTTGCTGGATACTGTGTCACACACCTGCTGAATACTGTGTCACACACCTTCTGGATACTGTGTCACACACCTGCTGGATACTGTGTGACACACCTACTGGATACTGTGTCACACACCTGCTGGATAATGTGTCACACACCTGCTGGATAATGTGTCACACGCCTGTTGGATAATGTGTCACACACCTGCTGGATACTGTGTCGCACACCTGTTGGATACTGTATCACACACCTGCTGGATACTGTGTCACACACCTGCTGGATACTGTGTCACACACCTGCTGGATACTGTGTCACACACCTGCTGGATACTGTGTCACACACCTGCTGGATACTGTGTCACACACCTGCTGGATGCTGTGTCACACACCTGATGGATACTGTGTCACACACCTGCTGGATACTGTGCCACACACACCTGCTGGATACTGTGCCACACACACCTGCTGGATACTGTCACACACCTGCTGGATACTGTGTCACACCTGCTGGATACTGTGTCACACACCTGCTGGATACTGTGCCACACACACCTGCTGGATACTGTCACACACCTGCTGGATACTGTGTCACACCTGCTGGATACTGTGTCACACACCTGCTGGATGCTGTGTCACACACCTGCTGGATACTGTGCCACACACACCTGCTGGATACTGTGCCACACACCTGCTGGATACTGTGCCACACACACCTGCTGGATACTGTGTCACACACCTGCTGGATACTGTGTCACACACCTGCTGGATACTGTGTCACACACCTGCTGGATACTGTGCCACACACACCTGCTGGATACTGTCACACACCTGCTGGATACTGTGTCACACCTGCTGGATACTGTGTCACACACCTGCTGGATGCTGTGTCACACACCTGCTGGATACTGTGCCACACACCTGATGGATGCTGCGTCACACACCTGCTGGATACTGTGCCACACACACCTGCTGGATACTGTGCCACACACACCTGCTGGATACTGTGTCACACACCTGCTGGATACTGTGTCACACACCTGCTGGATGCTGTGTCACACACCTGATGGATACTGTGCCACACACACCTGATGGATACTGTGCCACACACACCTGCTGGATGCTGTGTCACACACCTGCTGGATACTGTGTCACACACCTGATGGATACTGTGCCACACACACCTGATGGATACTGTGCCACACACACCTGCTGGATACTGTGCCACACACACCTGCTGGATACTGTGCCACACACACCTGCTGGATACTGTGCCACACACACCTGCTGGATACTGTGCCACACACACCTGCTGGATACTGTGCCACACACACCTGCTGGATACTGTGCCACACACACCTGCTGGATACTGTGCCACACACACCTGCTGGATACTGTGCCACACACACCTGCTGGATACTGTGCCACACACACCTGCTGGATGCTGTGTCACACACCTGATGGATACTGTGCCACACACACCTGCTGGATGCTGTGTCACACACCTGATGGATACTGTGCCACACACACCTGCTGGATATACTCGTGAACATAGACAAGGATCAGAGACATATTCCCAATAGTAAAAATATGCTCATCGGGGAATGTTTTAAGTTAAAATGTTCATCCACGAAGGTCATGTTCAGTGCAACGGCAAACATTACGCCATAACCTTTAAAAAATGTAAAAAAAAAAAACTATTAAAATATTCAGTATTGACAAAGAGAATCTTTATTCAAGGTCATTCTGTTCTAAGGAAAATTATTGTATATACAGCCAATATAGAGCGAGATTTAGTTTTCTTTTTTTTAGAGGAGAGGAAATTTTGAGGTGATGGGCTATATTTTTAATGCAGATATGAATTTCCTTCCTGGAATCGAAATTCGTTTTTTTTTCCTTTTCTCTGAAGTGACATTATTTTTTTCTATATTCTCTCTGGTAAAGCAGTGTCTACATTTATAATGTGGATTTGTTAATGTGTACAACTTCCATCACTTAACTGCTGAAGTTAGTTACAATAGTAGCGGCAGGATAGGCAGCAGCAGCGGCAGCAGGAGTAGCGACAGTGGCAGCAGCAGCACCAGCTACTGCAGCTGCAGCAGCTACTGCAGCTGCTGCTGCTGTGGCTACTGCAGTTTAATTAAGCAAGACCCAAAATGAATTTCCAGGCAGGTGAATCCTGTGTCGAGCGAGGCAAGCAATTGTCCACGCTAACGACATCTGTTTGTGACTTCACGCTGAGGTTGAGGGACGGGAGGCGGGGAGAAGCAAGGAAGGTCAGGAAGAAGAATGTATGGAGAGTAGAAGAAACAAGGATGAGTGGATGAACGGTGAGAAAAGTGAAAGGAAAGCAAAGGGTGAGAGGTGAGAGTATCTGAGAAAGACTTAGGAAGCGTTGATATAGAGAGAGGCAAATGTAAGACATGACTGTAATAAATTCTGACACAGTAAGAAATGGAGTAAAGGAAGAAAATAACAGTAAGAATAGCTATGACAACACACACACACACACATATACACACACACACACACACACACACACACACACACACACACACACACACACACACACACACACACACACACACACGCACAATTGGAAGTTGAAGACTCAGATGAATCAAAGGGATGTTAGGAAGTATTTCTTCAGTCATAGAGTAGTCAGGCCGTGGAATAGCCTAGAAAGTGACGTAGTGGAGGCGGGAACCATACATAGTTTTAAGGCGAGGTATGATAAAGCTCATGGGGCAGGGAGAGAGAGGACCTAGTAGCAATCAGCGAAGAGGCGGGGCCAGGAGCTATGAATCGACCCCTGCAACCACAAATAGGTGAGTACACACACACACACACACACACACACACACACACACACACACACACACACACACACGGATGGTGACACCAACAGACGGGGTGATAAAGGAGAAATGTGAAAGGAGAGAATCCCTACCTGGATTACTACGGACCACTGACATCAGTGGCACGCCATCATAAGCCATGATGGATCACTGATATCAGTGGCACGCCATCACAAGCCATAATGGACCACTGACATCAGTGGCGGCACGCCATCACAAGCCATGATGGACCACTGACTTCAGTGGCACGCCATCACAAACTGTGCTATACATCAGTATAGTATTATCTGGTGTTTGTTAGGTTAGTGTTTAATCAGTAATGTTGAAGGTCAGACATCTTGTTGTACCCTCAGATATCTGTCAGTGTATATGACTAAGGTGTTCAGGATCTTTCTTGTAATAGCCGGTGCGGTCTTTAAATTAGAACATTTACATTTTTTAAATATTTTATGATAAAATTGATTATTGTGTATCAATGAGAAGGTTGACGAAGATGCTTGGGGCCGCCTTGCAATATCTTCATAATGAGTGTATACTGTGTTGAGCTGCAAAGTGCAACCCTCCGCTCTCCTCTCACGTCATTAAGGCTGCATGTAACCTTTTCACCACTAGACAAGAATACTTTAACCTATAAAACAGGGATCATCATATGTATGCTGAGAGAAATACGATTTTCTGTGTGTATATCCTATGATGGTGTTTTGCTAATGACAAGAAGTTTCAGCAACCAGCTGCTGTGTCCTATAAAAGCTTCACGTAAATACATATTCTTACACAATGTCCTTCTGGGGGACTTAAAAATTTTTGAGCATAGTTTTGTGTCCGCAGTCCATGTCCAGTATCCAGTGTCGCTTTAACTGCACTGTTGTACATGGCCTCTGAGAGGAAGGGTAGTCACTCTGAACTTGCTTCAAAGTATTTATAAAATGCTGTTACACTTTCACAAACACATAACTTACATTATGTTATGGTGGACTTAATATCTGCACTCCGCCATATTTGAATAGTCTGAGGCGTCAACATCAGGGAGTGAATGAATTTAATATGTTTTACTTTTGGGACATAGCCGCTGTGAATCAGTTTGGGACAATGTTCTGATGCATCTGTTCATTGTGTACAGACTGTGTGTAGGTACAGTACACTGTCTTGGTTAGGACTGACATCGACTCATTTACGTGTTGTTAGCCTTGAAGTATATTTGGTTTATTGAACTCTGATTCGGCATTGCTTGGAGTGGGTTGCTACTAAGTAACAACCCAGTCGCCCAACAGCCAATACTCAACCTACTGAAAAATGGTGTGGTGATACCGATAAGATGTAGAAAAAGACACTTTTCTACAGTTCAGGTCATTTATTAGAGGAAGCCACTAGTGGTGAAACGTTTCATCTAATAAATGTCCTGAACTGTACATAAATGTCTTTTTCCACTCAACCTCCTGTCAATAGCAGGCATTAATATCCTCCAGTGCACCGACATAAAGACGTCATCCACGCACCACTGACTCAGTGAGTCGATTAACACACACATCTGCAGTCCCCTTGTCAGCAAAGATAATAAATCCAAAGCCAAAAAAGTTTGTCATGCCGGAGGACTCAATGTGTTCAACATTACTCAGGACAGAGATAACAACACCATTCTCATCAACACTGCTGAGACAAAAACAGTCCATCACTGGAATGTCTACAGAGTCGCCCTTCAAAATTGAGGAGGAATCAGGCCAAGTCCAATATCAACTAGCTGTCGAGCCTAATCTGGCTCGGGGTCGTCGCCACTGCTTGATTAATTAAAAGAAACCACTGTCCTGGGACTAGACTTATTACTCCACACCAACGCAACAAGCAGTAATAACTGTCTTGAGCTGGAATTTCCCCTCACCATGTACCACACCAATGTACCATACCATGTACCTCACCATGTACTACACCATGTGTCACACCTTGTACTTCCTTATGTACCACACCATGTACCACACCATGTATCATACAATGTATCACACCATGTACCATATCATGTACCATCCCACATACCACCTTATGTACCAAACAACGTACCACATCATGTATCATAACATATATCTCACCATTTACCACACCATATGCCACACGTACCTCACCATGTACCACACCATGTATCTCACCATGTACCACACCATGTATCTCACCATTTGCCACACCATGTACCAAAAGGTAGCCCAACACAATGTCCGCTAGACGCTTCAATCCCCTTTGAGTGTTGTGGAAGCATCCCAGCGCGGCAGTTGCTGGGAGAACTTGCAGAGTAACAATGCCTCCCTTCCATAATCCCTCAGAGCAAAATGTAGCGAATGGGGAACAAAATGTAACGAATGGGGAACAAAATGTAGCGAAAGGGGAACAAAATGTAACGAATGGGGAACAAAATATAACGAATGGTGACAGAATATAACGTATGAGGGGCAAAATGTAACGAATGGGGAAAAATGAAACGAAAGGGGAGCAAAATATAACGAAATAGGAACAAAATGTAACGAAAAGGGGCAAAATATAACGAATGGGGGGGCAAAATGCAACGAACTGGGGGCAAAATGTAACGAAAGGGGAACAAAACGTAACGAATGGGATGGGGGGGTACAGTCGTGGCAAGGCAAATCAAATAAAGGACTGGGAGGGGGAGGATGCTGAATTCCTATTGATAACAGACTGTTCACACTTCCACCACATCAAAGTGGACCAGCATCAGGGAAAGAACCCGAAGCAAACACAGAGATGAACTGGAGACAAATGGCTCAGAGAGCCGACAAGTTCTCAAATTCCTGATCTTCGCTATACTTCTTTCAATAGGACTGATGAAGCTTCTGTGTGGCGAAACGTTTCCTCAATAAAGATACCCAAGTGTTGCACGTGTGTCTAATTTATCAACTGAAATAAATTAAATATACAAATGAATGACAAAGGGAGAAGAAAGTTGTATGAAGCAGTGACGAAGAAAAACCTGTCAGATAGCCAGGTGGTGGAGACAGCCAGGTGGTGGAGACAGCCAGGTGGTGCAGACAGCCAGGTGGTAAAGACAGCCAGGTGGTAAAGACAGTCATTACATAGTTCCTTCATATTGTAAGGAGTCACGAAAGCGCTTGGAATTTCACTATTTTTTTACAGTGGTTGTTCTGCATACTGTGACATAACCTGCTTACTGTGATTTTAATGCACACACACACACACACACACACACACACACACACACACACACACACACACACACACACACACACACATATATATATATATATATATATATATATATATATATATATATATATATATATATATATATATATATATATATATATATATATGTATGTATGTATGTATGTATGTATGTATGATGTATAGATAGATAGATAGATAGATAGTGACATGTATCTTGCTCAGTGAAGACGTGTTTAGTGTACTCTCTGTGAACTGAACTAAATTGCCCTCCACTGAGCAACTTTACCAGCAGCTTAAGGAGAAACTAAGGGTGGCTAAGCTCAAGATACGGCGACTGATGGAGGAAAATAAGAGAATTCGCAGTAATCCTCCTGCTGGAGACCCCAAACACCTGTTGGGCGGCCGCCTCGACCTTACCTTCGGGACAAGACAGCTCGCAGGGGCAGCCACATGGGAAATTCATTCTATCCTCGTCAGTGACCACTTTGCAGTGATCACCACCTTCATCATCAACAGGCCCCCCACACTTGTGGTGCCTCTTAGATGAGACGTAAAGAGGGTCAAATGGAAGGTGTTCCAGGATTATCTTGATGACTGGTGGGCCACACACACTCTATCTGAACTCTGATACGGCTGAACAGGAACTAATGAATGTTCTCATCCACTCGGCAGAGTGCGCAATTTCAAAGAAGTCCGCAGGACACTCACAAAAGAGACTGGTGGTTCTACAGTGACGAGGTGCGGGAACAAAACCACCGCATCTACAGCAGAGAACAGGAATACTCTGAGAGCCATTGTGCAGCATGCCTGCAGTCTCCCTCAGAGTAAAAACAGTAATGGCTGGAGTGGTGCTCAACATTCGGGCATCACACCACCTTATCTGAGATATAGGGCAAGCTTAACATCTCAACTGGCAAAAGCAAGCCGAGGCCACCAGCACACCCGAACCCAGCCCAGAGCTGAGAAACTGGTGGAGCCTCCACTCAGCTTAAACAGGACATCCGGGATATACAGATGGATCTTCTGCCACAACGCCAGTTAACGGAACCAGCTGCACGTGAGTCTGAAGATGTGACGGATGAAGACCTCACGGACTTGGACCGACGTGCCATTAAGAACACTGCCCCGGGCATCGATGATGTCACGTGCTCCATGATGGCACGGACTGGTCAGAGTGGACGGGGGGCCATACTAGATGTCATAAACAAAAGTCCAAGTCGTGGAGGGCCGGGACACTTCCAGCAGCTTGGAAGAAGGCTATCATTGTACCAGTTCCAAAGCCCAAGGACCCGAGCAGTATGAGACCCATATCGCTGACCAGCTGTTTAACCAAGACTGCTGAGAGGATGTTGTTAAACCGCCTCCTACGGAAACTTGGACCACCACATCATCACATATTTGGCTTCACCTAAGGAGTGGGTGCAGCAGAGTGCAAATCCACCCTACTAAGCCAGATTGCTGATGGTAACAAGAAACCTAGTATCGTCGTCTATCTCAACCTCGAGAAGGCATTTGAGCTAGCCAGCCCCACAGCAATTCTAGCAATACTAGCTCGGAAGGGGCTCAAAGGATGCCTCCTGGCCTGGACAGAGTCCTACTTTAGGGACAGGCAGGCTTGTGTCAGCTTCCAGGGACACTACTTCCTCTAAAACTCTGTAAAACGGCACGCCACAAGGAGGTGTGCTAAGTACTACCCTGTTCAAAATCCTTATGCAGGAACTTGTGAGCCTTCCCTTTCATAGTGGTACGGAACTTCTCAGTTATGCTGATGATCTTGCACTCGTAGTGAATGGGAAAGGCAATTTGGAGCGACAGGCCCAGAGAGCTTTGGACCTAATAACAGTCTTGCAAAGAACTAGACCTCAAGATCTCCGCCGAGAAATCTCTTGCAATGATGTTCAAGGGACCAGATCCTGTAAACAGATTACGTATTCAGGATATAGAACCTGCGTGGACAGGCTATACTTGGGGATCTACATCGATAAAAAGCTGACCTTTCAGAAACAGGCCAAGTATGTCAGATCCCGTGCTCTACTCTACACTATCTCCTGAAGTGCTAAGTTACTGAGACACTCCGCAGGCAACTAGCACTGATGTCCCCTCCCGAAGAAGACTCAGAGAGGACTGCGGCTACCCTAGTGTACCATGAAGTCAACGAACCAGACAAGCTGTTGCCCGTGATAACGACATATCCTTCTCCTCGCTATGTCCACAGTTAGGAGTGCATGTATGCATATGCATATCTCTGAATATGCATATATAAGTGTATAATGCGTCCAGCCTGTACATGTATATGATCCAATGTTCATATTACAAACGGCGTTGTCGCTTATGAGACGCACCAGATGAACTGTCCAGAACAGTGCCTGAGCAGCGTTGCAACATTGTAGAACCCTTTCTCCTTTGGGAGTCAGAGACGAGCCACCGCAAGATTAAGACCCGTGCCAGGACCCTGGCCTTGGCGAACATTATACATACTTACATACAGGCCAGACAGACGGGTCAGAAGGTAGTATTTATGGTATGAAGCTCAAACCCCACAAACAAGTTAGCACAGAAATAATAAAACTGTCAGCAAACAGAGAGAGAAACGAAGAGATATACCAACAGAAACGTGCTGCAAGTCGAGAGAGAGAGAGAGAGAGAGAGAGAGAGAGAGAGAGAGAGAGACAGACAGACAGACAGACAGACAGACAGAGACAGAGACAGAGACAGAGACAGAGACAGAAAGAGAGAGAGAGAGAGAGAGAGAGAGTAAAAAAATAAAACGAAACAAAATGAACACAAAAGACATAGTGACACAAAAAAGGAGAGAGAGAGAGAGAAAGAGCTAAAGACAAAAGTGGAAGCAACAAAAAACAGACTTGTAGTATCTCTCTTTGGAGAAAACTTGCTCAACTTTCCTCTTCATTCAAACTGAGAAAATAGAACTTAGAAATTCGCAAGTTATTTAATTAAAGTTGTAAAAGTTAGACATTACTTAGTCAGGACTGGACGGGCTGCTCGCCAAGCTTATCTCTCTCTCTAGTCCCTTAATTAATAAGCTTAATTAGCGAGTGCAATTTCCTCTCTCTCCGTTGATCGCTTAATTACTCTTATTTATCTAAGATTCTTCTCATACTTTGTGGATCAAAAGAACGAGGGGGAGAGTTAGTAACGCGGACGATCGTTGACATAGGCACAGAAAAATGGAGGAACACTGTAGCAGGCCTACTGACCCATACCACGGGCGGGGTTAGAACCCGCGATCAGAGAGTCTCAAAACTCCAGACCGTCGCGTTAGCCACTGAGTTCTACTGACCCATGCAAGGTAGGTCCTTGTCAACCCACTAACAAAAAATATTGGCCCAATCTATTTTCGA
Source organism: Cherax quadricarinatus (assembly GCF_038502225.1). NCBI lineage: Eukaryota > Metazoa > Arthropoda > Malacostraca > Decapoda > Parastacidae > Cherax > Cherax quadricarinatus. The sequence goes on from NC_091342.1 coordinate 15,683,448, forward strand.
TGTTACCCAAGGAATATGCTTTGATAACGTGTCGGTTTTCTGAACCATTCATCTACAATGCTTTGATAACCCTTTGAACTCAGGTGCTGGTCTCACTTAAATCCAACCCCTCTCACTCATTTATTTATCTAACCTAACTTTGAAGCTACCCAAGGTTTTAGCTTCAATAATCCTACTAAGAACATAAGAACATAAGAATGTAGGAACACTGCAGAAGGCCTACTGGCCCATACGAGGCAGGTCCTTATCAAAACGACATCTACCTAAAGCTACTCAAGAAATAACTCCCGTACCCCATGACACCAATCAAACCCAGCCCCTGTTAGGTAAGACACATACGCAACAGTTAGGTATCTTTATTTCGAAACGTTTCGCCTACACAGTAGGCTTCTTCAGTCGAGTACAGAAAAGTTGATAGAAGCAGAAGATACTTGAAGACGATGTAATCAGTCCATCACCCTTAAAGTTTTGAGGTGGTCAGTCCCTCAGTCTGGAGAAGAGCATTGTTCCATAGTAGGAAACAATATGGAGATGAAGTGACAGGATGGAGCTTTATATAGCGCCAAGAGGTGAGACGTAGGTCACTAGAAGAGGTAAGAACTCAGATGTTGGGAGGTCAGGTCCCTCTCAAATCCAGCCGTTCTCACTAGTAGAGGTTGTCGAAGTTAATTGTAGGTCTGTACCAAGATACCCTGAAGAATTGAGACACTTATGCAACACATGGGAATCTTTATTGAAGAAACGTTTCGCCACACAGTGGCTTCATCAGTCCAATACAAAGTAGAAATGGGTAAGGAGAGTAGAAGTATGAGGTAATCAGTCCCTCAACCTGGATTCGATGTGTTCAGTCCATCACTCTTGTAGTAAGTGCAGCATAGGGCCAGAGAGGTGGCTTATATACTGCGGTGAGATGAGTTGAAGCAGGAGGAGGCGGGATCTTAGTGGGACCTGCCACTAATGTAAGTATATAAGCCACCTCTCTGGCCCTATGCTGCACTTACTACAAGAGTGATGGACTGAACACATCGAATCCAGGTTGAGGGACTGATTACCTCATACTTCTACTCTCCTTACCCATTTCTACTTTGTATTGGACTGATGAAGCCACTGTGTGGCGAAACGTTTCTTCAATAAAGATTCCCATGTGTTGCATAAGTGTCTCAATTCTTCAATATTTTCCTGTATTCTTTCTAACAAGGAAGAGTCATTACTACCTCGAAACACTATCTTCTTGTGAATATGAAAATGGTATACAATACCTACAGGTTAATAAGACACAAGTGCAACAGTTATAAGACTTTAAAACATCACATTGTTCTAGAATATGGAGCAAAACTCTTCTCCAGGCTGAGGGACTGACCACCTCAAAACTACGTCTTCAAGGATGGTGGACTGATTACATCGTCTTCACATCTCTACAGTTTCTGCTAACTCTTCTCTACTCGTTGTTAGGTAAGACACATATGCAACAGTTAGGTATCTTTATTTCGAAACGTTTCGCCTACACATTAGACTTCTTCAGTCGAGTACAGAAATGTTGAAGAAGCCTACTGCGTAGGCGAAACGTTTCGAAATAAAGATACCTAACTGTTGCATATGTGTCTTACCTAACAACCTGTCGGTATTTTATACCATTTTAATGTTATCAGCTATCTACTTGTCTTCAAGATAGGTTAGGTTAGGCAAGGTTCGTCAAGAACCTGACGCGGGTGTCAGTCAGACGATGACCCGCCGTTGGAGCCTTTGGTCATCTGACCGAGGCCTTCCGCTGGCTTACCGTTCCACTCCTTTAAAAATTATGGTCATAGTTATAACCATTTAGCATCTGATTTACCGTAATTCCAATTTCAATGACGGACACCAAATCATTTTTCTGTTGAGCAGTTACCAGGAAGTGCAACTTAGTATTTTCTTCCCTTTAAGATGAGTGTGACATTTGGAAGACTCCACCTATGGAAATAAATGGTATAAAATACCGACACAATGGAAATATAAACACAAATGCAGTATAATGTGATCCTTTATTGACTACGCCCACTGTGTGGGCGAAACGTAGTCAATAAAGGATCACATTATACTGCATTTGTGTTTATATTGCCAAGACTCCACTTGTGCTGACCTGTTCCAGTTTCAGATAACTGGTTAAAATACCTCCTCGTCAAGCCTTGCTAACTGGTCAATAAACAGTTGACCAGTTGACCCGCTCTTCCATATTGCATTCTTGGCTTACTTTACCGGTGTAAATCTGAAATCGGTCGATAGTGGAGTGGTTGGCGTGTTTGTGGGGCGTGCGTCTAAATGGAGGTTGTGGACAGACAGCAAAGTGTGGGTGCTCTTCGCACCTACTCCTAGGTTGAGGGACTGATTACCTCATCTTCTGTACATAGTTCTACTGTCTTCGAGCTATGTCCTGGAATTTGTATTGATAAAGCCACTGGATGGCGAAACGTCTACAATAAAGATACCCAGATGTTGCACATGTGTCTTAATTTCATCTTGTCGGTATTATATACCATTCTTGCACAACTTGTCAGACACTGCAACATCATGGAATCTTGATTCTGAGGACATGTACATAACCTTCACGACTACGACAACTACTACTACAACTAACCCATCTCTTTGGGAAGGACCTACTTCCACTGGGGAATCCCGCCTACCAGTGACTATGCCCTCGTCTGCTACACCTGACGTTACTATATAAGCGCCAGGCTCCTTTCTTCTGCTTCAGAATCTCCACGACTACGGTGCTCTTCGCACCTACTCCTAGGTTGAGGGACTGATTACCTCATCTTCTGTACATAGTTCTACTGTCTTTAAGTTATGTCCTAGAATTTGCATTGATAAAGCCACTGGATGGTGAAACGTCTACAATAAAGATACCCAGATGTTGCACATGTGTCTTACTCTCATCTTCAACGTGGGTGTGTACTTGACATAAGTGGGCCAAAGAGAATGAAAGAATTAAAGGTAAATAAAACTTTAATAACGTTATGAAATACCGGTAAGTATAGATAAGTGAGACACAAGTGAATCAGTTAGTTATCTTTATTGTCGGAACGTTTCGCCTGCTCTGAAGGATTCTTCAGTTAAATACATAAATGATATAAACCTTTGTGACAGATACCGACAAATTGAACATTAAAATGGTATTGAGGTGGTCAGTCCCTCAGTCTGGAGAAGAGCATTGTTCCATAGTATGAAACAATATGGAGTTGAAGTGACAGGATGGAGCTTTATATAGCGCCAAGAGGTGAGACGTAGGTCACTAGAAGAGATAAAAACGCAGATGTTGGGAGGGTCTTATCTCTTCTAGTGACCTACGTCTCACCTCCTGGCGCTATATAAGGCTCCATCCTGTCACTTCATCTCCATATTGTTTCCTACTATGGAACAATGCTCTTCTCCAGACTGAGGGACTGACCACCTCAAAACTTTAAGGCTGATGGACTGATTACATCGTCTTCAAGTATCTTCTGCTTCTATTAACTTTTCTGTACTCGACTGAAGAAGCCTACTGCATAGGCGAAACGTTTCGAAATAAAGTTGCCTAACTGATGCCTGTGTCTTACTTACCAAACATATTCTAATGTTTACTTAGGAGTCTTTCTAAACTAAATACAAAGGTGACAAATGCTATAGAGAGCAGAACCAGTGGAGACATAGAGAGGATGTGATCGGTCCGTCAGCGCTGATGAACCTGACCACTACCTCTGTTGTATATATGCTAGATTTGCATATGACTGAAGAAGACTGTAAAGAAGGCGAAACGTTTCAACGTACAAGTGAACCCATCTGCTGGACAAGCCAGAGTGTACTACAGTACTGTGCTATGACTGACAGTGGGAAGGAAACAATATGTTTGGAGCCTGGTCTGATGTATGAGTGTGGAGCCTGGTCTGATGTATGAGTGTGGAGCCTGGTCTGATGTATGAGTGTGGAGCCTGGTCTGATGTATGAGTGAGGAGTCTGGTCTGATGTATGAGTGTGGAGCCTGGTCTGATGTATAAGTGTGGAGCCTGGTCTGATGTATGAGTGAGGAGTCTGGTCTGATGTATGAGTGTGGAGCCTGGTCTGATGTATGAGTGAGGAGTCTGGTCTGATGTATGAGTGTGGAGCCTGGTCTGATGTATAAGTGTGGAGCCTGGTCTGATGTATGAGTGAGGAGTCTGGTCTGATGTATGAGTGTGGAGCCTGGTCTGATGTATGAGCGTGGAGCCTGGTCTGATGTATGAGTGTGGAGCCTGGTCTGATGTATGAGTGTGGAGCCTGGTCTGATGTATGAGTGTGGAGCCTGGTCTGATGTATGAGCGTGGAGCCTGGTCTGATGTATGAGTGTTGAGCCTGGTCTGATGTATGAGCGTGGAGCCTGGTCTGATGTATAAGTGTGGAGCCTGGTCTGATGTATGAGTGTGTAGCCTGGTCTGATGTATGAGTGTGTAGCCTGGTCTGATGTATGAGTGTGGAGCCTGGTCTGATGTATGAGTGCGGAGCCAGGTCTGATGTAGGAGTGTGGAGCCTGGTCTGATGTATGAGTGTGGAGCCTGGTCTGATGTATGAGTGTGTAGCCTGGTCTGATGTATGAGTGTGTAGCCTGGTCTGATGTATGAGCGTGGAGCCTGGTCTGATGTATGAGTGTGGAGCCTGGTCTGATGTATGAGTGAGGAGTCTGGTCTGATGTATGAGTGTTGAGCCTGGTCTGATGTATGAGCGTGGAGCCTGGTCTGATGTATGAGTGTGGAGCCTCGTCTGATGTATGAGTGAGGAGCCTGGTATGATGTATGAGCGTGGAGCCTGGTCTGATGTAGGAGTGTGGAGCCTGGTCTTATGTATGAGTGTGGAGCCTGGTCTGATGTATGAGTGTAGAGCCTGGTCTGATGTATGAGTGTGGAGCCTGGTCTGATGTATGAGTGTGGAGCCTGGTCTGATGTATGAGTGTGGAGCCTGGTCTGATGTATGAGTGTGGAGCCTGGTCTGATGTATGAATGTGGAGCCTGGTATGATGTATAAGCGTGGAGCCTGGTCTGATGTATGAGTGTGGAGCCTGATATGATGTATGAGTGTGGAGCCTGGTCTGATGTATGAGCGTGGAGCCTGGTCTGATGTATGAGTGTGGAGCCTGGTCTGATGTATGAGTGCGGAGCCAGGTCTGATGTATGAGTGTGGAGCCTGGTCTGATGTATGAGTGTGGAGCCTGGTCTGATGTATGAGTGTGGAGCCTGGTCTGATGTATGAGTGTGGAGCCTGGTCTGATGCATGAGCGTGGAGCCTAGTCTGATGTATGAGCGTGGAGCCTGGTCTGATGTATGAGCGTGGAGCCTGGTCTGATGTATGAGTGTGGAGCCTGGTCTGATGTATGAGCGTGGAGCCTGGTCTGATGTATGAGTGTGGAGCCTGGTCTGATGTATGAGTGCGGAGCCTGGTCTGATGTATGAGTGTGGAGCCTGGTCTGATGTATGAGTGTGGAACCTGGCCTGATGTATGAGTGTGGAGCCTGGTCTGATGTATGAGCGTGGAGTCTAGTCTGATGTATGAGCGTGAAGCCTGGTCTGATGTATGAGCGTGGAGCCTGGTCTGATGTATGAGTGTGGAGCCTGGTCTGATGTATGAGCGTGGAGCCTGGTCTGATGTATGAGCGAGGAGCCTGGTATGATGTATGAGCGTGGAGCCTGGTATGATGTATGAGCGTGGAGTCTGGTATGATGTATGAGTGTGGAGCCTGGTATGATGTATGAGCGTGGAGCCTGGTCTGATGTACGAGTGTGGAGCCTGGTCTGATGTATGAGTGTGGAGCCTGGTCTGATGTATGAGTGTGGAGCCTGGTCTGATGTATGAGCGTGGAGCCTGGTCTGATGTATGAGTGTTGAGCCTGGTCTGATGTATGAGTGTGGAGCCTGGTCTGATGTATGAGTGTGGAGCCTGGTCTGATGTATGAGTGTGGAGCCTGGTCTGATGTATGAGTGTGGAGCCTGGTCTGATGTATGAGTGTGGAGCCTGGTCTGATGTATGAGTGTGGAGCCTGGTCTGATGTATGAGTGGGGAGCCTGGTCTGATGCATGAGTGTAGAGCCTGGTCTGATGTATGAGTGTGGAGCCTGGTCTGATGTATGAGTGTGGAGCCTGGTCTGATGTATGAGTGTGGAGCCTGGTCTGATGTATGAGTGTGGAGCCTGGTCTGATGTATGAGTGTGGAGCCTGGTCTGATGTATGAGTGTGGAGCCTGGTCTGATATATGAGTGTGGAGCCTGGTCTGATGTATGAGTGTGGAGCCTGGTCTGATGTATGAGTGTGGAGCCTGGTCTGATGTATGAGTGTGGAGCCTGGTCTGATGTATGAGTGTGGAGCCTGGTCTGATGTATGAGTGTGGAGCCTGGTCTGATGTATGAGTGTGGAGCCTGGTATGATGTATGAGTGTGGAGCCTGGTCTGATGTATGAGTGTGGACCCTGGTCTGATGTATGAGTGTGGAGCCTGGTCTGATGTATGAGTGTGTAGCCTGGTCTGATGTATGAGTGTGGAGTCTGATGTATGAGTGTGGAGCCTGGTCTGATGTATGAGTGTGTAGCCTGGTCTGATGTATGAGTGTGGAGCCTGGTCTGATGTATGAGTGTGGAGCCTTATCTGATGTATGAGTGTGGAGCCTGGTCTGATGTATGAGTGTGGAGCCTGGTCTGATGTATGAGTGTGGAGCCTGGTCTGATGTATGAGTGTGGAGCCTGGTCTGATGTATGAGTGTGGAGCCTGGTCTGATGTATGAGTGTGGAGCCTGGTCTGATGTATGAGTGTGGAGCCTGGTCTGATGTATGAGTGTGGAGCCTGGTCTGATGTATGAGTGTGGAGCCTGGTCTGATGTATGAGTGTGGAGCCTGGTCTGATGTATGAGTGTAGAGCCTGGTCTGATGTATGAGTGTGGAGCCTGGTCTGATATATGAGTGTAGAGCCTGGTCTGATGTATGAGTGTGGAGCCTGGTCTGATGTATGAGTGTGGAGCCTGGTCTGATGTATGAGTGTGGAGCCTGGTCTGATGTATGAGTGTGGAGTCTGGTCTGATGTATGAGTGTGGAGCCTGGTCTGATGTATGAGTGTGGAGCCTGGTATGATATATGAGTGTGGAGCCTGGTCTGATGTATGAGTATGGAGCCTGGTCTGATGTATGAGTGTGGAGCCTGGTCTGATGTATGAGTGTGGAGCCTGGTCTGATGTATGAGTGTGGAGCCTGGTCTGATGTATGAGTGTGGAGCCTGGTCTGATGTATGAGTGTGGAGCCTGGTCTGATGTATGAGTGTGGAGCCTGGTCTGATGTATGAGTGTGGAGCCTGGTCTGATGTATGAGTGTGGAGCCTGGTCTGATGTATGAGTGTGGAGCCTGGTCTGATGTATGAATGTGGAGCCTGGTCTGATGTATGAGTGTGGAGCCTGGTCTGATGTATGAGTGTGGAGCCTGGTATGATGTATGAGTGTGGAGCCTGGTCTGATGTATGAGTGTGGAGCCTGGTCTGATGTATGAGTGTGGAGCCTGGTCTGATGTATGAGTGTGGAGCCTGGTATGATGTATGAGTGTGGAGCCTGGTCTGATGTATGAGTGAGGAGCCTGGTCTGATGTATGAGCGTGGAGCCTGGTCTGATGTATGAGCGTGGAGCCTGGTCTGATGTATGAGTGTGGAGCCTGGTCTGATGTAGCGTGAGATGTGAGCGAGGAGCCTGGTCTGATGTATGAGTGTGGAGCCTGGTCTGATGTATGAGTGTGGAGTCTGGTCTGATGCATGAGCGTGGAGCCTGGTCTGATGTATGAGCGTGGAGCCTGGTCTGATGTATGAGTGGAGTGGTCTGAGCATGAGTGAGGAGCTGGTCTGATGTATGAGTGTTGAGCGTGGTCTGATGTATGAGTGTGGAGCCTGGTCTGATGTATGAGTGATTAGCCTGGTCTGATGTATGAGTGAGGAGCCTGGTCTGATGTATGAGTGTGGAGCCTGGTCTGATGTATGAGTGTGGAGCCTGGTCTGATGTATGAGTGTGGAGCCTGGTCTGATGTATGAGTGTGGAGCCTTGTCTGATGTATGAGTGTGGAGCCTGGTCTGATGTATGAGTGTGGAGCCTGGTCTGATGTATGAGTGTGGAGCCTGGTCTGATGTATGAGTGAGGAGCCTGGTCTGATGTATGATTGAGGATCCTGGTCTGATGTATGAGTGTGGAGCCTGGTCTGATGTATGAGTGTGGAGCCTGGTCTGATGTATGAGTGTGGAGCCTGGTCTGATGTATGATGCCTGGTATGATGAGTGTGGAGCCTGGTCTGATGTATGAGTGTGGAGCCTGGTCTGATGTATGAGTGTGGAGCCTGGTCTGATGTATGAGCCTGGTATGATGTATGAGTGTGGAGCCTGGTCTGATGTATGAGTGAGGAGCCTGGTCTGATGTATGAGTGAGCGTGGAGCCTGGTCTGATGTATGAGTGTGGAGCCTGGTCTGATGAATGAGTGAGGAGCCTGGTCTGATGTATGAGAGTGGAGCCTGGTCTGATGGATGAGTCTGATGTATGAGTGTGGAGCCTGGTCTGATGCATGAGTGAGGAGCGTGGTCTGATGTATGAGTGTGGAGCCTGGTCTGATGTATGAGTGAGGAGCCTGGTCTGATGTATGAGTGAGGAGCCTGGTCTGATGCATGAGTGAGGAGCCTGGTCTGATGTATGAGCGTGGAGCCTGGTCTGATGTATGAGTGTTGAGCCTGGTCTGATGTATGAGTGTGGAGCCTGGTCTGATGTATGAGCGAGGAGCCTGGTCTGATGTATGAGTGTGGAGCCTGGTCTGATGTATGAGTGTGGAGCCTGGTCTGATGTATGAGCGTGGAGCCTGGTCTGATGTATGAGTGTGGAGCCTGGTCTGATGTATGAGTGTGGAGCCTGGTCTGATGTATGAGTGAGGAGCCTGGTCTGATGTATGAGTGTGGAGCCTGGTCTGATGTATGAGTGTGGAGCCTGGTCTGATGTATGAGTGAGGAGCCTGGTCTGATGTATGAGTGTGGAGCCTGGTCTGATGTATGAGTGTGGAGCCTGGTCTGATGTATGAGTGTGGAGCCTGGTCTGATGTATGAGTGAGGAGCCTGGTCTGATGTATGAGTGAGGAGCCTGGTCTGTGGAGCCTGGTCTGATGTATGAGTGTATGAGTGGAGCCTGGTCTGATGTATGAGTGTGGAGCCTGGTCTGATGTATGAGTGTGGAGCCTGGTCTGATGTATGAGTGTGGAGCCTGGTCTGATGTATGAGTGTGGAGCCTGGTCTGATGTATGAGTGTGGAGCCTGGTCTGGTGTATGAGTGTGGAGCCTGGTATGATGTATGAGTGTGGAGCCTGGTCTGATGTATGAGTGTGGAGCCTGGTCTGATGTATGAGTGTGGAGCCTGGTCTGATGTATGAGTGTGGAGCCTGGTCTGATGTATGAGTGTGGAGCCTGGTCTGATGTATGAGCGTGGAGCCTGGTCTGATGTATGAGTGTGGAGCCTGGTCTGATGTATGAGTGTGGAGCCTGGTCTGATGTATGAGTGTGGAGCCTGGTCTGGTGTATGAGCGTGGAGCCTGGTCTGATGTATGAGTGTGGAGCCTGGTCTGATGTATGAGTGTGGAGCCTGGTCTGATGTATGAGTGTGGAGCCTGGTCTGATGTATGAGTGTGGAGCCTGGTCTGGTGTATGAGCGTGGAGCCTGGTCTGATGTATGAGTGTGGAGCCTGGTCTGATGTATGAGTGTGGAACCTGGTCTGATGTATGAGCGTGGAGCCTGGTCTGATGTATGAGTGTGGAACCTGGTCTGATGTATGAGTGTGGAGCCTGGTCTGATGTATGAGTGTGGAGCCTGGTCTGATGTATGAGCGTGGAGCCTGGTCTGATGTGGAGCCTGGTCTGATGTATGAGTGTGGAACCTGGTCTGATGTATGAGTGTGGAGCCTGGTCTGATGTATGAGTGTGGAACCTGGTCTGATGTATGAGCGTGGAGCCTGGTCTGATGTATGAGCGTGGAGCCTGGTCTGATGTATGAGTGTGGAGCCTGGTCTGATGTATGAGTGTGGAGCCTGGTCTGATGTATGAGTGTGGAGCCTGGTCTGATGTATGAGTGTGGAGCCTGGTCTGATGTATGAGTGTGGAGCCTGGTCTGATGTATGAGTGTGGAGCCTGGTCTGATGTATGAGCGTGGAGCCTGGTCTGATGTATGAGCGTGGAGCCTGGTCTGATGTATGAGTGTGGAGCCTGGTCTGATGTATGAGTGTGGAGCCTGGTCTGATGTATGAGTGTGGAGCCTGGTCTGTCTGATGTATGAGCGTGGAGCCTGGTCTGATGTATGAGTGTGGAGCCTGGTCTGATGTATGAGTGTGGAGCCTGGTCTGATGTATGAGTGTGGAGCCTGGTCTGATGTATGAGTGTGGAGCCTGGTCTGATGTATGAGTGTGGAGCCTGGTCTGATGTATGAGTGTGGAACCTGGTCTGATGAGTGTGGAGCTGGTCTGGTCTGGATGTATGAGTGTCTGATGTATGAGTGTGGAGCCTGGTCTGGTGTTTGAGTGTGGAGCCTGGTATGATGTATGAGTGTGGAGCCTGGTCTGATGTATGAGTGTGGAGCCTGGTCTGATGTATGAGTGTGGAGCCTGGTCTGATGTATGAGTGTGGAGCCTGGTCTGATGTATGAGTGTGGAGCCTGGTCTGATGTATGAGTGTGGAGCCTGGTCTGATGTATGAGTGTGGAGCCTGGTCTGATGTATGAGTGTGGAGCCTGGTATGATGTATGAGTGTGGAGCCTGGTCTGATGTAAGAGTGTGGAGTCTGGTCTGAGTGTGGAGCCTGGTATGATGTATGAGTGTGGAGCCTGGTCTGATGTATGAGTGTGGAGCCTGGTCTGATGTATGAGTGTGGAGCTGGTCTGATGTATGAGTGTCTGATGTATGAGTGTGGAGCCTTGTCTGATGTATGAGTGTGGAGCCTGGTCTGATGTATGAGTGTGGAGCCTGGTCTGATGTATGAGTGTGGAGCCTGGTCTGATGTATGAGTGTGGAGCCTGGTCTGATGTATGAGTGTGGAGCCTGGTCTGATGTATGAGTGTGGAGCCTGGTCTGATGTATGAGTGTGGAGCCTGGTCTGATGTATGAGTGTGGAGCCTGGTCTGATGTATGAGTGTGGAGCCTGGTATGATGTATGAGTGTGGAGCCTGGTCTGATGTATGAGTGTGGAGCCTGGTATGATGTATGAGTGTGGAGCCTGGTCTGATGTATGAGTGTGGAGCCTGGTATGATGTATGAGTGTGGAGCCTGGTCTGGTGTATGAGTGTGGAGCCTGGTCTGATGTATGAGCGTGGAGCCTGGTCTGATGTATGAGTGTGGAGCCTGGTCTGATGTATGAGTGTGGAGCCTGGTCTGATGTATGAGTGTGGAGCCTGGTATGATGTATGAGTGTGGAGCCTGGTCTGGTGTATGAGTGTGGAGCCTGGTATGATGTATGAGTGTGGAGCCTGGTCTGATGTATGAGTGTGGAGCCTGGTATGATGTATGAGTGTGGAGCCTGGTCTGGTGTATGAGTGTGGAGCCTGGTATGATGTATGAGTGTGGAGCCTGGTCTGATGTATGAGTGTGGAGCCTGGTATGATGTATGAGTGTGGAGCCTGGTCAATGACCGCACCACCCAGAACTATTTAGCGCAGCGAAGATATCAGATGATAGATCAATGGCTCGCTGGAACAGGATGCCAAGAATAAAAGAAAATAAAAATTTCAAGAAGAAACAATCTTTGTTACATGCAAAATATCCTTCAAGTAACACTACAAACATCTGCTGAGATGATTTTGTTGTATAAGAAGTAAGATGCCTTGATAAAGCGGGAATACACACACACATATGTATATATATATATATATATATATATATATATATATATATATATATATATATATATATATATATATATATATATATATATATATATATATATATATATATATATATATACATATATATATATATATATATATATATATATATATATATATATATATATATATATATATATATATATATATATATATATATATATATATATATATATACTTAGCTATATGTGGTTGCTGCGGTCGATTCATAGTTCTGGCCATGCCTCTTCGCTGGTCACTGCAAGGTCCATCTCGCTCTGATTCAAGAGCTTTATCATACCTCATCTTAAAGCTATTTTGGATCCTGATTCCATCACTCCAGGTTGTTCCATTTCCTGATAACTCTATACACAAGTAACTCGCACATAGGAGGGAGGGGCTTTCGACGATGGTTTCGGTCTGACTTGGACCATTTACTCTGCATATTGTCCAAGTCGGACCGAAACGTCGTCGTAATCTCCTCTCTTCTATGTGCGGGTTATTTGTGTATTGTTCCAATCACGGTTTTGTGCCTTTTTGTTATTTACCGACAACTCTATTACTGAAGATATACTTCCTAGCATCCCTGACATTCATGTGAGTCTTCAACTTCCAGTTGTGTCCCCTTTGTACTGTGTCGCATCTCTGAAACACCCTGTCCCTGTCAATCTCGTTAATTCCTCTCAGTGTTTTATACTTCGTTATCATGTCATCCCCCCTCCCTTATCCCACCTGTCGTCTAGTGTCGTCAGGTTGATTTCCCTTAGCCTCTCTTCATAGAACATACCCCTTAGCTCTGGGACTAGTCTTGTTCCAATCCTTTGCATGTTCTCTAATATCTTGACGTTCTTGACCAGGTGTGTGTGTATCTAGGGTGGATGAAAGGAGATTTAGAGAACGTCTAAGAGAGGGTGTAGGAGGGTGTGAATGTGATGTTGAGAGGCAGAATGTTGAACAACTGAGGCAGAAGGTTGAATATTCATCCACAGAATCACCCAACAATTCAGCACACATACATGTATGAACAACACAACATACATACATGTGTGTGTATGTGCATTATACAGCATACACGCGTGCATGAACAAATACCTGGAGGCGAATATCATAAGTGGTTTTCCATCGCAATTCAACGAAACTTTATTAAAAGTGAAATTCGTAGAGGATTAAAAGGGAATATGAACGCTTTTATGTTTTGTTTTGTGATGAATCAGTCATGTCCAGCCTCTGCAACTGCTGTCACCTTCACAACACCTGTTGTCACCTTCACAATACCTGCTGTCACCTTCACAACACCTGCTGTCACCTTCACAACACCTGCTGTCACCTTCACAACACCTGTTGTCACCTTCACAACACCTGCTGTCACCTTCACAACACCTGTTGTCACCTTCACAACACCTGCTGTCACCTTCACAACACCTGCTGTCACCTTCACAACACCTGCTGTCACCTTCACAATACCTGCTGTCACCTTCACAACACTTGCTGTCACCTTCACAACACCTGTTGTCACCTTCACAACACCTGCTGTCTCCTTCACAACACCTGCTGTCACCTTCACAACACCTGCTGTCACCTTCACAACACCTGCTGTCACCTTCACAACACCTGCTGTCACCTTCACAACGCCTGCTGTCATCTTCACAACACCTGCTTTTACTTTCACAACACCTGCTATTACCTTCACAACACCTGCTGTTACCTTCACAACACCTGCTGTTACCTTCACAACACCTGCTGTCACCTGCACAACACCTGCCGTCACCTTCACAACATCTGCTGTTACCTTCACAACACCTGCTGTCACCTTCACAACACCCGCTGTTACCTTCACAACACCTGCTGTCACCTTCACATCACCTGCTGTCACCTTCACAACACCTACTGTCACCTTCACAACGCCTGCTGTTACCTTCACAACACCTGCTGTCACCTTCACAACACCCGTTGTTACCTTCACAACACCTGCTGTCACCTTCACAACACCTTCTATTACCTTCACAACACCTGCTGTTACCTTCACAACACCTGCTGTCACCTTCACAATACCTGCTGTCACCTTCACAACACCTGCTATTACCTTCACAACTCCTGCTGTTACCTTCACGACACCTTCTGTTACCTTCACAACACCTTTTGTTACCTTCACAACACCTGCTGTTACCTTCACAACACCTGTTGTCACCTTCAGAACACCTGCTGTCAAGACAGTAGTGCCTCTGATGCCACTGTGAAAACTGTACGAATTTCATTCTCACTGGACACTAGTGGCGTTACTCTCACGCAACACCATTAACTGGTGTTACTCCCACACAATACTAACTGCTGTTACAATATTATTACCCTGAACGCCACGGTCGTGTACGTAAGTGTTGCTGCTTGCACTTGTCACGGACCATCGTGTTTCACCTACAAACGTTTCAGTTCACTATTTCTTCTTTTGTGTGAACTCCGAGCTATTGTTACGGGGATTTATGGCCTGGCCCAAAACAACAGCTGACTCTCCGGAAATCAATGACTCGCTACACCGTCACTCTTTGTTGTTATGTGGAAAGATCAACACAATGCAACTACAGCCTGGGAACAACACTTTGTTCACTGGTCAGGGTAGTGTATTATACAGTAGTTCAACACTTTGTTCACTGGTCAGGGTAGTGTATTATACAGTAGTTCAACACTTTGTTCACTGGTCAGGGTAGTGTATTATACAGTAGTTCAACACTTTGTTCACTGGTCAGGGTAGTGTATTATACAGCAGTTCAACACTTTGTTCACTGGTCAGGGTAGTGTATTATACAGCAGTTCAACACTTTGTTCACTGGTCATGGTAGTGATTCAGTCAACGTCTTTTCAAGATTGACTAAATACATCGACTCCAGGCTGAGGGACTGATTACCTCACACTCCTACTGATCTTCACCATCCTTTGTATGGACTGATGAAGCCACTATGTGACGTATCGTTTCTTCAGTAAAGATACTCAAGTGTTGCACATGTGTCTAATTTATCAACATACACACGACTGGTTTGCTAGAGGTTTGAACTCCATCTGCTCGGTAAGGTAATTGCAATCGTTTTGCAAAATATATACTTTTTTGGGCAAATGAAACTGAAGAAGATCATCCAAATTCGAACAGCAGGTATTATGAAGTTTTTTTTTTCATACGCCGTTCAGTTTTGTTCAATTTCAGTTTACAAAAATTCCCACTGTATAGAAGAGTTTTGTGAGAGAGAGATTACTGTGGTACGGTTTATTCTCGCCACTTTTTATCCTATTCCAGTTACAACTTTTTGCTATTCTCTCAGAACTTTCTGCTATTCCCTTCAGGATTTACTGTTATAGCCATTGGAATTTTCTGTTATTCCCGTCAGAACTTTGTGCTATTCCCTTCAGAACTTTCTACTATTTCCTTCAGTACTTTGAGCTATTCCCGTCAGAACTTTCTATTATTCCCGTCAAAGTCAACTTTCTGCTGTTCCTGTCAAAACTTCCCGCTATTCCTGTCGGAACTTTCTTCTATTCCCATTCATAGACACATATTACATTTCTTGGTATACGTTGACAGGTGTCTGTGAAGAAATAACTACATCGAAGTTATTAATCTTTCCAGACAGTGACTCCCACAGCTTGTTGCTCTGGCAACAATAACTCACAACACCGTCGCTCTGGCAACAATAACTCACAACACCGTCGCTCTGGCAACAATAACTCACAACACCGTCGCTCTGGCAACAATAACTCACAACACCGTCGCTCTGGCAACAATAACTCACAACACCGTAGCTCTGGCAACAATAACTCACAACACCGTTGCTCTGGCAACAATAACTCACAACACCGTCGCTCTGGCAACAATAACTCACAACACCGTAGCTCTGGCAACAATAACTCACAACACCGTCGCTCTGACAACAATAACTCACAACACCGTCGCTCTGGCAACAATAACTCACAACACCGTAGCTCTGGCAACAATAACTCACAACACCGTTGCTCTGGCAACAATAACTCACAACACCGTAGCTCTGGCAACAATAACTCACAACACCGTCGCTCTGGCAACAATAACTCACAACACCGTCGCTCTGGCAACAATAACTCACAACACCGTTGCTCTGGCAACAATAACTCACAACACCGTCGCTCTGGCAACAATAACTCACAACACCGTCGCTCTGGCAACAATAACTCACAACACCGTCACTCTGGCAACAATAACTCACAACACCGTAGCTCTGGCAACAATAACTCACAACACCGTCGCTCTGGCAACAATAACTCACAACACCGTCGCTCTGGCAACAATAACTCACAACACCGTTGCTCTGGCAACAATAACTCACAACACCGTCGCTCTGGCAACAATAACTCACAACACCGTCGCTCTGGCAACAATAACTCACAACACCGTCGCTCTGGCAACAATAACTCACAACACCGTCGCTCTGGCAACAATAACTCACAACACCGTCGCTCTGGCAACAATAACTCACAACACCGTCGCTCTGGCAACAATAACTCACAACACCGTAGCTCTGGCAACAATAACTCACAACACCGTAGCTCTGGCAACAATAACTCACAACACCGTCGCTCTGGCAACAATAACTCACAACACCGTAGCTCTGGCAACAATAACTCACAACACCGTCGCTCTGGCAACAATAACTCACAACACCGTCGCTCTGGCAACAATAACTCACAACACCGTTGCTCTGGCAACAATAACTCACAACACCGTAGCTCTGGCAACAATAACTCACAACACCGTAGCTCTGGCAACAATAACTCACAACACCGTTGCTCTGGCAACAATAACTCACAACACCGTTGCTCTGGCAACAATAACTCACAACACCGTTGCTCTGGCAACAATAACTCACAACACCGTTGCTCTGGCAACAATAACTCACAACACCGTTGCTCTGGCAACAATAACTCACAACACCGTTGCTCTGGCAACAATAACTCACAACACCTAAGCTCTGGCAACAATAACTCACAACACCGTCGCTCTGGCAACAATAACTCACAACACCGTCGCTCTGGCAACAATAACTCACAACACCGTAGCTCTGGCAACAATAACTCACAACACCGTCGCTCTGGCAACAATAACTCACAACACCGTCGCTCTGGCAACAATAACTCACAACACCGTCGCTCTGGCAACAATAACTCACAACACCGTCGCTCTGGCAACAATAACTCAAAACACCGTCGCTCTGGCAACAATAACTCACAACACCGTCGCTCTGGCAACAATAACTCACAACACCGTAGCTCTGGCAACAATAACTCACAACACCGTAGCTCTGGCAACAATAACTCACAACACCGTAGCTCTGGCAACAATAACTCACAACACCGTAGCTCTGGCAACAATAACTCACAACACCGTAGCTCTGGCAACAATAACTCACAACACCGTCGCTCTGGCAACAATAACTCACAACACCGTCGCTCTGACAACAATAACTCACAACACCGTAGCTCTGGCAACAATAACTCACAACACCGTCGCTCTGGCAACAATAACTCACAACACCGTAGCTCTGGCAACAATAACTCACAACACCGTAGCTCTGGCAACAATAACTCACAACACCGTCGCTCTGGCAACAATAACTCACAACACCGTCGCTCTGACAATAATAACTCACAACACCGTCGCTCTGACAACAATAACTCACAACACCGTAGCTCTGGCAACAATAACTCACAACACCGTAGCTCTGGCAACAATAACTCACAACACCGTCGCTCTGACAACAATAACTCACAACACCGTAGCTCTGGCAACAATAACTCACAACACCGTCGCTCTGGCAACAATAACTCACAACACCGTAGCTCTGGCAACAATAACTCACAACACCGTCGCTCTGGCAACAATAACTCACAACACCGTCGCTCTGACAACAATAACTCACAACACCGTCGCTCTGACAACAATAACTCACAACACCGTAGCTCTGGCAACAATAACTCACAACACTGTCGCTCTGGCAACAATAACTCACAACACCGTAGCTCTGGCAACAATAACTCACAACACCGTAGCTCTGGCAACAATAACTCACAACACCGTCGCTCTGGCAACAATAACTCACAACACCGTCGCTCTGGCAACAATAACTCACAACACCGTAGCTCTGGCAACAATAACTCACAACACCGTCGCTCTGGCAACAATAATCTATAATAATAATGACAATAAAAAATATTAGTATTATTAATAAAAAGATGAAGAGAAGCTTCACAGGTGAGTGTCTCACACTAGAGGCCAGGCAGCATTATAAGTGTCTCACACTAGAGGCCAGGCAGCATTATAAGTGTCTCACACTAGAGGCCAGGCAGCATTATAAGTGTCTCACACTAGAGGCCAGGCAGCATTATAAGTGTCTCACACTAGAGGCCAGGCAGCATTATAAGTGTCTCACACTAGAGGCCAGGCAGCATTATAAGTGTCTCACACTAGAGGCCAGGCAGCATTATAAGTGTCTCACACTAGAGGCCAGGCAGCATTATAAGTGTCTCACACTAGAGGCCAGGCAGCATTATAAGTGTCTCACACTAGAGGCCAGGCAGCATTATAAGTGTCTCACACTAGAGGCCAGGCAGCATTATAAGTGTCTCACACTAGAGGCCAGGCAGCATTATAAGTGTCTCACACTAGAGGCCAGGCAGCATTATAAGTGTCTCACACTAGAGGCCAGGCAGCATTATAAGTGTCTCACACTAGAGGCCAGGCAGCATTATAAGTGTCTCACACTAGAGGCCAGGCAGCATTATAAGTGTCTCACACTAGAGGCCAGGCAGCATTATAAGTGTCTCACACTAGAGGCCAGGCAGCATTATAAGTGTCTCACACTAGAGGCCAGGCAGCATTATAAGTGTCTCACACTAGAGGCCAGGCAGCATTATAGTGTCTCACACTAGAGGCCAGGCAGCATTATAAGTGAGTGTCTCACACTAGAGGCCAGGCAGCATTATAAGTGTCTCACACTAGAGGCCAGGCAGCATTATAAGTGTCTCACACTAGAGGCCAGGCAGCATTATAAGTGTCTCACACTAGAGGCCAGGCAGCATTATAAGTGTCTCACACTAGAGGCCAGGCAGCATTATAAGTGTCTCACACTAGAGGCCAGGCAGCATTATAAGTGTCTCACACTAGAGGCCAGGCAGCATTATAAGTGAGTGCCTCACACTAGAGGCCAGGCAGCATTATAAGTGTCTCACACTAGAGGCCAGGCAGCAGTGTCTCACACTAGAGGCCAGGCAGCATTATAAGTGTCTCACACTAGAGGCCAGGCAGCATTATAAGTGTCTCACACTAGAGGCCAGGCAGCATTATAAGTGAGTGTCTCACACTAGAGGCGAGGCAGCATTATAAGTGTCTCACACTAGAGGCCAGGCAGCATTATAAGTGAGTGCCTCACACTAGAGGCCAGGCAGCATTATAAGTGAGTGTCTCACACTAGAGGCCAGGCAGCATTATAAGTGAGTGTCTCACACTAGAGGCCAGGCAGCATTATAGTGTCTCACACTAGAGGCCAGGCAGCATTATAAGTGAGTGTCTCACACTAGAGGCCAGGCAGCATTATAAGTGAGTGTCTCACACTAGAGGCCAGGCAGCATTATAAGTGAGTGTCTCACACTAGAGGCCAGGCAGCATTATAAGTGAGTGTCTCACACTAGAGGCCAGGCAGCATTATAAGTGTCTCACACTAGAGGCCAGGCAGCATTATAAGTGAGTGTCTCACACTAGAGGCCAGGCAGCATTATAAGTGAGTGTCTCACACTAGAGGCCAGGCAGCATTATAAGTGAGTGTCTCACACTAGAGGCCAGGCAGCATTATAAGTGAGTGTCTCACACTAGAGGCCAGGCAGCATTATAAGTGAGTGTCTCTAGAGGCCAGGCAGCATTATAAGTGAGTGTCTCACACTAGAGGCCAGGCAGCATTATAAGTGAGTGTCTCACACTAGAGGCCAGGCAGCATTATAAGTGAGTGTCTCACACTAGAGGCCAGGCAGCATTATAAGTGAGTGTCTCACACTAGAGGCCAGGCAGCATTATAAGTGAGTGTCTCACACTAGAGGCCAGGCAGCATTATAAGTGAGTGTCTCACACTAGAGGCCAGGCAGCATTATAAGTGAGTGCCTCACACTAGAGGCCAGGCAGCATTATAAGTAAGTGCCTCACACTAGAGGCGAGGCAGCATTATAAGTGAGTGCCTCACACTAGAGGCCAGGCAGCATTATAAGTGAGTGTCTCACACTAGAGGCCAGGCAGCATTATAAGTGAGTGTCTCACACTAGAGGCCAGGCAGCATTATAAGTGAGTGTCTCACACTAGAGGCGAGACAGCATTATAAGTGAGTGCCTCACACTAGAGGCCAGGCAGCATTATAAGTGAGTGTCTCACACTAGAGGCCAGGCAGCATTATAAGTGAGTGTCTCACACTAGAGGCCAGGCAGCATTATAAGTGAGTGTCTCACACTAGAGGCCAGGCAGCATTATAAGTGAGTGTCTCACACTAGAGGCCAGGCAGCATTATAAGTGAGTGTCTCACACTAGAGGCCAGGCAGCATTATAAGTGAGTGTCTCACACTAGAGGCCAGGCAGCATTATAAGTGAGTGTCTCACACTAGAGGCCAGGCAGCATTATAAGTGAGTGCCTCACACTAGAGGCCAGGCAGCATTATAAGTGAGTGCCTCACACTAGAGGCGAGGCAGCATTATAAGTGAGTGCCTCACACTAGAGGCCAGGCAGCATTATAAGTGAGTGTCTCACACTAGAGGCCAGGCAGCATTATAAGTGAGTGTCTCACACTAGAGGCCAGGCAGCATTATAAGTGAGTGTCTCACACTAGAGGCGAGACAGCATTATAAGTGAGTGCCTCACACTAGAGGCCAGGCAGCATTATAAGTGAGTGTCTCACACTAGAGGCCAGGCAGCATTATAAGTGAGTGTCTCACACTAGAGGCCAGGCAGCATTATAAGTGAGTGTCTCACACTAGAGGCCAGGCAGCATTATAAGTGAGTGTCTCACACTAGAGGCCAGGCAGCATTATAAGTGAGTGTCTCACACTAGAGGCCAGGCAGCATTATAAGTGAGTGCCTCACACTAGAGGCCAGGCAGCATTATAAGTGAGTGTCTCACACTAGAGGCCAGGCAGCATTATAAGTGAGTGTCTCACACTAGAGGCGAGGCAGCATTATAAGTGTCTCACACTAGAGGCCAGGCAGCATTATAAGTGAGTGCCTCACACTAGAGGCCAGGCAGCATTATAAGTGAGTGCCTCACACTAGAGGCCAGGCAGCATTATAAGTGAGTGTCTCACACTAGAGGCCAGGCAGCATTATAAGTGAGTGTCTCACACTAGAGGCCAGGCAGCATTATAAGTGAGTGCCTCACACTAGAGGCCAGGCAGCATTATAAGTGAGTGTCTCACACTAGAGGCCAGGCAGCATTATAAGTGAGTGTCTCACACTAGAGGCCAGGCAGCATTATAAGTGAGTGCCTCACACTAGAGGCCAGGCAGCATTATAAGTGAGTGCCTCACACTAGAGGCCAGGCAGCATTATAAGTGAGTGCCTCACACTAGAGGCCAGGCAGCATTATAAGTGAGTGCCTCACACTAGAGGCCAGGCAGCATTATAAGTGAGTGCCTCACACTAGAGGCCAGGCAGCATTATAAGTGAGTGCCTCACACTAGAGGCCAGGCAGCATTATAAGTGAGTGCCTCACACTAGAGGCGAGGCAGCATTATAAGTGAGTGCCTCACACTAGAGGCCAGGCAGCATTATAAGTGAGTGTCTCACACTAGAGGCCAGGCAGCATTATAAGTGAGTGCCTCACACTAGAGGCCAGGCAGCATTATAAGTGAGTGTCTCACACTAGAGGCCAGGCAGCATTATAAGTGAGTGTCTCACACTAGAGGCCAGGCAGCATTATAAGTGAGTGTCTCACACTAGAGGCCAGGCAGCATTATAAGTGAGTGCCTCACACTAGAGGCCAGGCAGCATTATAAGTGAGTGTCTCACACTAGAGGCCAGGCAGCATTATAAGTGAGTGCCTCACACTAGAGGCGAGGCAGCATTATAGGTGAGTGGCTCACACTAGAGGCCAGGCAGCATTATAAGTGAGTGCCTCACTCTAATGGCGAGGCAGCATTATAAGTGAGTGCCTCACACTAGAGGCGAGGCAGCATTATAAGTGAGTGCCTCACACTAGAGGCCAGGCAGCATTATAAGTGAGTGCCTCACACTAGAGGCCAGGCAGGATTATAAGTGAGTGCCTCACACTAGAGGCGAGGCAACATTATAAGTGAGTGCCTCACACTAGAGGCCAGGCAGCATTTTAAGTGAGTGCCTCACACTAGAGGCCAGGCAGCATTATAAGTGAGTGCCTCACACTAGAAACGAGGCAGCATTATAAGTGAGTGTCTCCCACTAGAGGCCAGGCAGCATTATAAGTGAGTGCTCACACTAGAGGCCAGGCAGCATTATAAGTGAGTGCCTCACACTAGAGGCGAGGCAGCATCACAAGTGAGTGCCTCACACTAGAGGAGAGGCAGCATTATAAGTGAGTGCCTCACACTAGAGGCGAGGCAGCATCACAAGTGAGTGCCTCACACTAGAGGCGAGGCAGCATCACAAGTGAGTGCCTCACACTGGAGGAGAGGCAGCATTATAAGTGAGTGCCTCACACTAGAGGCGAGGCAGCATCACAAGTGAGTGCCTCACACTAGAGGCGAGGCAGCATCACAAGTGAGTGCCTCACACTAGAGGCGAGGCAGCATCACAAGTGAGTGCCTCACACTAGAGGCCAGGCAGCATCACAAGTGAGTGCCTCACACTAGAGGCCAGGCAGCATCACAAGTGAGTGCCTCACACTAGAGGCGAGGCAGCATCACAAGTGAGTGCGTCACACTACAGGCGAGGCAGCATCACAAGTGAGTGCCTCACACTAGAGGCCAGGCAGCATCACAAGTGAGTGCCTCACACTAGAGGCCAGCCAGCATTATAAGTGAGTGCCTCACACTAGAGGCCAGGCAGCATCACAAGTGAGTGCCTCACACTAGAGGCGAGGCAGCATCACAAGTGAGTGCCTCACACTAGAGGCCAGGCAGCATTATAAGTGAATGTCTCACACTAGAGGCCAGGCAGCATTATAAGTGAGTGTCTCACACTAGAGGCCAGGCAGCATTGTAAGTGAGTGTCTCACACTAGAGGCGAGGTAGCATTATAAGTGAGTGCCTCACACTAAACGCCAGGCAGCATTATAAGTGAGTGTCTCACACTAGAGGCCAGGCAGCATTATAAGTGAGTGCCTCACACTAGAGGCCAGGCAGCATTATAAGTGAGTGCCTCACACTAGAGGCCAGGCAGCATTATAAGTGAGTGCCTCACACTAGAGGCCAGGCAGCATTATAAGTGAGTGCCTCAAACTAGAGGCCAGGCGGCATTATAAGTGAGTGCCTCACACTAGAGGCGAGGCAGCATTATAAGTGAGTGCCTCACACTAGAGGACAGGCAACAGTATAAGTGAGTGCCTCACACTAGAGGCCAGGCAGCATTATAAGTGAGTGCCTCACACTAGAGGCGAGGCAGCATTATAAGTGAGTGCCTCACACTAGAGGCCAGGCAGCATTATAAGTGAGTGCCTCACACTAGAGGCCAGGCAGCATTATAAGTGAGTGCCTCACACTAGAGGCCAGGCAGCATTATAAGTGAGTGCCTCACACTAGAGGCCAGGCAGCATTATAAGTGAGTGCCTCACACTAGAGGCCAGGCAGCATTATAAGTGAGTGCCTCACACTAGAGGCCAGGCAGCATTATAAGTGAGTGCCTCACACTAGAGGCCAGGCAGCATTATAAGTGAGTGCCTCACACTAGAGGCCAGGCAGCATTATAAGTGAGTGCCTCACACTAGAGGCCAGGCAGCATTATAAGTGAGTGCGTCACACTAGAGACTGCCTCACACTAGAGGCAGCATTATAAGTGAGTGCCTCACACTAGAGGCCAGCCAGCATTATAAGTGAGTGCCTAACACTAGAGTGCCTCACACTAGAGGAGGCAGCATTATAAGTGAGTGTCTCACACTCACACTAGAGGCCTCACACTAGAGGCAGCATCACACTAGAGGCGAGGCAGCATTAAGTGAGTGCCTCACAATAGAGGCCAGGCAGCATTATAAGTGAGTGCCTCACACTAGAGGCGAGGCAGCATTATAAGTGAGTGCCTCACACTAGAGGCCAGGCAGCATTATAAGTGAGTGCCTCACACTAGAGGCCAGGCAGCATTATAAGTGAGTGCCTCACACTAGAGGCGAGGCAGCATTATAAGTGAGTGCCTCACACTAGAGGCCAGGCAGCATTTTAAGTGAGTGCCTCACACTAGAGGCCAGGCAGCATTATAAGTGAGTGCCTCACACTAGAGGCGAGGCAGCATTATAAGTGAGTGCCTCACACTAGAGGCCAGGCAGCATTATAAGTGAGTGCCTCACACTAGAGGCCAGGCAGCATTATAAGTGAGTGCCTCACACTAGAGGCGAGGCAGCATCACAAGTGAGTGCCTCACACTAGAGGAGAGGCAGCATTATAAGTGAGTGCCTCACACTAGAGGCGAGGCAGCATCACAAGTGAGTGCCTCACACTAGAGGCGAGGCAGCATCACAAGTGAGTGCCTCACACTGGAGGAGAGGCAGCATTATAAGTGAGTGCCTCACACTAGAGGCGAGGCAGCATCACAAGTGAGTGCCTCACACTAGAGGCGAGGCAGCGTCACAAGTAAGTGCCTCACACTACAGGCGAGGCAGCATTATAAGTGAGTGCCTCACACTAGAGGCGAGGCAGCATCACAAGTGAGTGCCTCACACTAGAGGAGAGGCAGCATTATAAGTGAGTGCCTCACACTAGAGGCGAGGCAGCATCACAAGTGAGTGCCTCACACTACAGGCGAGGCAGCATCACAAGTGAGTGCCTCACACTAGAGGCCAGGCAGCATCACAAGTGAGTGCCTCACACTAGAGGCCAGCCAGCATTATAAGTGAGTGCCTAACACTAGAGGCGAGGCAGCATCACAAGTGAGTGCCTCACACTAGAGGCCAGGCAGCATCACAAGTGAGTGCCTCACACTAGAGGCCAGGCAGCATTATAAGTGAATGTCTCACACTAGAGGCCAGGCAGCATTATAAGTGAGTGCCTCACACTAGAGGCGAGGCAGCATCACAAGTGAGTGCCTCACACTAGAGGCCAGGCAGCATCACAAGTGAGTGCCTCACACTAGAGGCCAGGCAGCATCACAAGTGAGTGCCTCACACTAGAGGCCAGGCAGCATCACAAGTGAGTGCCTCACACTAGAGGCGAGGCAGCATCACAAGTGAGTGCCTCACACTAGAGGCCAGGCAGCATCACAAGTGAGTGCCTCACACTAGAGGCGAGGCAGCATCACAAGTGAGTGCCTCACACTAGAGGCGAGGCAGCATCACAAGTGAGTGCCTCACACTAGAGGCGAGGCAGCATCACAAGTAAGTGCCTCACACTAGAGGCGAGGCAGCATCACAAGTGAGTGCCTCACACTAGAGGCGAGGCAGCATCACAAGTGAGTGCCTCACACTAGAGGCGAGGCAGCATCACAAGTAAGTGCCTCGCACTAGAGGCGAGGTAGCATCACAAGTAAGTGCCTCACACTAGAGGCGAGGCAGCATCACAAGTGAGTGCCTCACACTAGAGGCGAGGCAGCATCACAAGTGAGTGCCTCGCACTAGAGACGAGGCAGCATCACAAGTGAGTGCCTCACACTAGAGGCGAGGCAGCATCACAAGTGAGTGCCTCACACTAGAGACGAGGCAGCATCACAAGTGAGTTCCTCACACTAGAGGCGAGGCAGCATCACAAGTGAGTGCCTCACACTAGAGACGAGGCAGCATCACAAGTGAGTGCCTCACACTAGAAGCGAGGCAGCATCACTAGTAAGTGCCTCACACTAGAGGCGAGGCAGCATCACAAGTGAGTGCCTCGCACTAGAGACGAGGCAGCATCACAAATGAGTGCCTCACACTAGATGCGAGGCAGCATCACAAGTGAGTGCCTCACACTAGAGGCCAGGCAGCATCACAAGTGAGTGCCTCGCACTAGAGACGAGGCAGCATCACAAGTGAGTGCCTCACACTAGAGACGAGGCATCATCACAAGTGAGTGCCTCACACTAGAGACGAGGCAGCATCACAAGTGAGTGCCTCACACTAGAGGCCAGGCAGCATCACAAGTGAGTGCCTCACACTAGAGGCCAGGCAGCATCACAAGTGAGTGCCTCACACTAGAGACGAGGCAGCATCACAAGTGAGTGCCTCACACTAGAGGTGAGGCAGCATCACAAGTGAGTGCCTCTCAAGGGACAGCCTCCAACAATACTTGAACACCTCAAAGGACGAAAAAAGATGTCCCTCTTAAGATTTATTCTCCAACATGTAACTCTTGGCCAAGTTTATTCTAATTAGTAGTTTCCCTGAGGAAGTTCTCGCCCGCATCACCACTCTTCCACAATTATTATTATTATTATTATTATTATTATTATTATTATTATTATTATTATTATTATTATTATTATTATTATTATTATTATTATTATTATTATTATTATTATTGTTGTTGTTGTTGTTATTGTTATCCTACTGCTCCTGTTATTACTACTATCACTATTGCTACTACACTAATACTGCTAATACTACTACTACTATTGTTACTTCTGCTATTACTACTGCAACTGCTGTTGCTGCTACTACTGCTTCTACTATTACTACTACTATTATTACTACTACTATTATTACTACTACTACTACTACTACTACTACTACTACTACTACTACTACTACTACTACTACTACCACTACCACCACCACCACCCTAACACTGTGGACAATGTTATTAAGGTATTTAAGGTCATTGTTATAGTATATTGAGAACGAGTTAAGAACGAGTTGATGAAAGTTTACATGTCATGTTAGTAGCTGTAGAATTATGTTTCTGCTTGACATTTCTAGTAGAACTGTGTCTACGCAGCCAGAAGTTGGCACCTGCAAGACTTCTTTCCGAGGCTGCAATGGCACTCACCTAGCAATCACTGAAGGTACTATGTCTATACCTATTAATCTTTTACGCTCATGTTGTATGTCAGTCATTAGTGCATTCAAGTTCATAAATAACTAAAGAACAAAGTGGAACAATACCATGACTGGAACAATACACAACCGCACGTAGGAGAGAGAGAGAGAGAGAGAGAGAGAGAGAGAGAGAGAGAGAGAGAGAGAGAGAGAGAGAGAGAGAGAGAGAGAGAAACTTACGACGACATTTCGGTCTGACTTAGACCATTTACAAAGGCACACTAGCACAAAAGAGAGAGGGAGCCAATATGTACAGGTAAACTGGACTGGAATGGCACCACTACTTTTTCTCCGTTCCTTTTTACCGTCCCTGTCCAGCTCGCCTATGCATACTGGCTCCCTCTCTCTTCTGGGTTAATGTGACTTTGTAAATGGTCTAAGTCGAACCCAAACGTTGTAGGATTCTCTCTCCTATGTGCTGGTTATTTATGTATTCATGAATAACTTGCTGAAAGAATCTAGCTGTAAATGTTCCAGATGAGCTAAACATCAATTATTCAATGCTGTTAAACTTTAGACTGCTAGACTCAGTCGTGTTCCAGATACCATACTGACAACTCTACGACCTCATTCGCATCGATAGCGGCTCAATCACTGCTTTATTTACCCTATCTTTCTCGTTCCTCGAACAATGACTAGCACTCATTCACCGTGTAACGTCGCGGAGATGTGAGGAAAGAACAATTTCAGGCTGTGGACTCCTGAAATTTAAGAATGGTCTAGGATGCATCTTTCCACCACATGGAGACACCAGATGTCGTCTCAAGTCACAGTCAAACACACACACTCTCTACATTACAATCTTTTAATCTGTATGTAAGGCCTTGTATGAGAATTGGTTTTATGTGGGAACCTGGGAACCATTTTAGGATGAACCTGGTACACCATGTAGAGTTATTATGTGGTTCTTCCATTATAATCTATTTGAATTCTTAACTAAACAATTAGTATGAAAATTATCCATCTGAGGAAGTTAGATTCCTTGATAAGTAATAAACTGAGATTCTACATCTGAGGAGTACTAGTCTTGGACTAGTGTTATTAAAGGACATAACTAAATGAGGACCAGCTGTATGTAAGTCACTCTTACTTCCTAACAAATTACAAATTAATTATTATTAATACCCTCACCACCACCACTTCCATCTCCTTTGCATTCTGGTGGGATACCTGATGACATTATGGTCATCAGGTATCCCACTAGTGCTGGACTCAGTGCTCTGGCTCTCTAATGAGCAACACACGATCATACCCAATACACCATATCTCAACTGTGATGAGAAATGCTGGAAGGTGTGCTGGAGACAGATGAGACGGACCTGACATCATTAGACAAGGTATTGGTTCATGTTTCTGGAGAATGAGTTGTGTAAGAGATGGTGCAATGCTGTAGGTTTTATCTTTCTGTTCGATGGAGTCGCATCTGAAAAATTACGACTACCAGACCTTTCCCCATTGCTGTTTTCTTTCTCGGTAATTTTAGTCATCGGTGTGATGTCAGTGGTTTAGAAAACCGACAAGTTGAAAAAATTCAAACATTTGTGCAACATTTGGGAATCTTTATTGAGGAAATATTTCGCCAGCCATTGACAGAGAAGAACGGAGAAAGATGAGGAGTTTGAGGTAATCAGTCCCTCAGCCTGAAATCGTTTCGCCAGCCATTGGCTGGCGAAACGTTTCCTCAATATAGATTCCCAAATATCGCACAAGTGTCTCACTCTTCAATTATCAATGTGACTGGCATAATGGGTGATACGTCACCGATGTTGTCCGCACTACAAGTGTACTTGTCACTGTAGTGATATGACAATACAAAAATCTTATGATAAACTGTACTTTGCATCTTTTTTTTAACAGGATAAGTGTACTTGTGTTCTTCAAGTGTCAGAGAAACATTACAAGGTTCAGTTGTACTGCCTCATCTTTGCTCACGGGGCTCTGGTCCTGCTTCTTAGCTCTCAGCGACTGGTATCACTGATCGCACTCATTTTAGTGGTCCAACCCACACTGAGAAAGTGAGAGAGACTGCAAGACTACACTGCACGTTTCTGCTGACGAAGACCTCAGATGTAGCAGGAAAAATATAATTACTCCTCTTACCCCGTGTCATAGTTCCTCCTTTAGGGTTCACTACTGTCATCACACGGTATCCTTAGTGACACTTGACAGGTAATTATTAGAAAAAACAGAGCACTGTTATTATATTATTTATATGTTGTGCCATGTGTAACACGGGTGGGGTTAGAACTCATGGCGATTTTGTAAGTCATAAAGACGGCTTTGAGGGGTCCTGAGCTAGAGTTCGTTACGGCCATGCTGGCGGGAGATTCATTTGTAAGATCTTGTATTTATGGTCACAGTGGAGCCCGTGCTAACCTCTCTAAGATGTATCAATATACCTAGCTGGATGAATCTTATTGTAGTCAACTGGCCCAGTGGCTGACGGAATGATCTGGAGTTTTACGACTCACTCGCTATAGGTTCAAACCCCACCCGTGCCGTGGTTTGTTTACAATCGTGTCACTGCGAATTCCGTGAATCATATTGGCCAATAGACACCCAGATATTACACATATCTTACTCACCAAGAAAACAAGATGGCTGAGAGCTGCCATTACAAACATATAAGATAACATAGCTGGCTAGGGAAACATTCAGCTTTTGGCTTTCATGTGCAACTTGTTCAATAACATGACCCACAGCTCACCCGAGCTTATGACGTCAATATCTGCTTTATTTCCCTCTCCCTCTCTCCTCCCCACCTGCCAACACCTGTTACTCCTGCTTTCCACTACTGCTTCCCCACTGATGCCACCCACATTACCGCCCTCTACCCCTCCTCCCTTCCTGTTCAACCAGCCAATACTTTGAAATGATGCCACCCACTGATGTCTCTCAAAGATATCTCTCAATACATCATACCACTGCTGCTTTAACCCGACATCTAGTGAGATCTAGCGTCTACCATCCAGCCATCCAGGCTTCAGTAGTTCACCCAGCCTCACGCAGCCTCACCTTCCCGCGTAATATTATCCAGATTCTCCAGTGGGAAGGAACCAGCTGACATGGTGAGCCAGGGAGGGAAGGAGGGAGTGGGAGAGAGAGAGAGAGAGAGAGAGAGAGAGAGAGAGAGAGAGAGAGAGAGAGAGAGAGAGAGAGAGAGAGAGAGAGAGAGAGAGTATTCACTAGTTAACATCAATGAAGGTCGTGTCTTGCCTCCTGATCCTCCATTCTGGTATCGCCCTAAAATTGAATATGGGTACCGGTATCGATATCAGTGGGTACAGATATCAGTATCAATATCATTGAGTATCGATATCAGTATCAATATAAGTAATTATCGATATCAGTGAGTATCAACATAAGCAAGTACCGATATCAGTGGGTATCAATATCAGTATCAACGTAAGTGCCGATATCAGTATCGATATCAGTGGGTATCGATATCAGTGGATATTAATATCAGTGGGTATTGATATCAGTGGGTATTGATAGAGGTGGGCATCGATATCGGTGTATAATTCTGTTTTTGGATAATTCTGTTGGTGTATAATTATGTTAGCGTATAATTCTGTTAGTGCATAATTCTGTTAGTGAATAATTTTGTAATAAAGGGGGCAGGAGGGAGGTATAAATCCTTTGAAAAGTGACGTCGATTATTTTTTGGAAAAACAAAAAACAAAAAAAAAATCAAATTCGAGAAACAGTTTGATCAAATTCTATTATACTTGAATTACACTGAGTCTTTCATCCCTTTTATTCCCACAGTTTTCAAAATTATTTTTTTTTTTTTGGCTAGGTACAAATTTTGATTTTTTTTGAGGGGGCAGTTGGTGATGTCACGTCAGGAAATTTATGTAGATATTCGGTACGTGGGTATTGATATCGGTAGGTATCGATATCAGTGGGTATCGATATCAATATCAGTGGGTACTGATATTAGTGGATATCGATATCAGTGGGTATCGATATCAATATCAGTGGGTACTGATATCATTGGGTATCGATATCAGTGGGTATCGATGCCAGTGGATATCAATATCAGTGGGTACTGATATCAGAGGGTATCGATATCAATGAGATCAATATCAGTGGGTATCGATATCAGTGGATATCAATATCAGTGGGTATTGACATAAGTGGGTACTGGTATTAGTGGGTATCGATATCAGTATCGGGCAAAAAATTAAATATGGGCACGAGTATTAATACAGTGAGTATCGGCCTAAAATTGAGTATCGGCATGAGTATCGGTATCAGTATTGATATTGGCACTTAAATCTGCACATCTTTCCATCATATAACACACACACACACACACACACACACACATACACATAAACACACACACACACAAACACAACAGACAGAGAACCCAGGAAAATAAAGAGATTAGCCGAAGAGCCAGAAACGAATATGCACCGATAAGAAGGGAGGCTCAGAGACAATATGAAAATGACATAGCATCAAAAGTAAAGACTGACCCGAAGCTGTTGTACAGCCGCATCAGGAGGAAAACAACAGTCAAGGACCAGGTAATCAGACTGAGGAAGGGTGATGGGGAATTCGCAAGAAACGACCGAGAGGTATGTCAGGAGCTCAACACGAGATTTAAAGAGGTATTTACAGTGGAAACCAGTAGGACTCCAGGAAATCAGAACAGGGGGGCACACCAGCAAGTGCTGGATGAGGTACATATAACCAAGGAGGAGGTGAAGAAGCTGCTATGCGAACTTGACACCTCAAAGGCGGTGGGACCAGACAACATCTCTCCATGGGTCCTTAAAGAGGGAGCAGAGATATTATGTGAGCCATTAACAAAGATCTTCAACACATCATTTGAAACTGGGCAACTCCCTGAGGTATGGAAAATGGCAAATGTAGTCCCAATTTTTAAAAAGGGAGACAGACATGAGGCACTAAACTACAGACCTGTATCACTAACGTGTATAGTATGCAAGGTCATGGAGAAGATCATCAGGAGGAGAGTGGTGGAGCACCTGGAAAGAAACAAGTGTATAATTGACAACCAGCACGGTTTCAGGGAAGGAAAATCCTGTGTCACAAACCTACTAGAGTTTTATGACAAGGTGACAGAAGTAAGACAAGAGAGAGAGGGGTGGATCGACTGCATATTTTTGGACTGCAAGAAGGCCTTTGACACAGTTCCTCACAAGAGGTTACTGCAAAAGCTAGAGGATCAGGCACACATAACAGGAAAGGCACTGCAATGGATCAGAGAATACCTGACAGGGAGGCAACAACGAGTCATGGTACGCGACGAGGTGTCAGAGTGGGCGCCTGTGACAAGCGGGGTTCCACAGGGGTCAGTCCTAGGGCCTGTGCTGTTCTTGGTATATGTGAACGACATAACGGAAGGGATAGACTCAGAAGTGTCCTTGTTTGCAGATGATGCGAAGTTAATGAGAAGAATCAAATCGGATGAGGATCAGGCAGGACTACAAAGAGACCTGGACAGGCTACAAGCCTGGTCCAGCAACTGGCTCCTTGAATTTAACCCTGCCAAATGCAAAGTCATGAAGATTGGGGAAGGGCAAAGAAGACCGCAGACACAATATAGTTTAGATGGCCAAAGACTGCAAACCTCACTCAAGGAAAAAGATCTGGGGGTGAGTATAACACCGAGCATATCTCCTGAGGCGCACATCAATCAGATAACTGCTGCAGCATACGGGCGCCTGGCAAACCTACGGATAGCGTTCCGATACCTCAGTAAGGATTCGTTCAAGACTCTGTATACCATTTACGTCAGGCCCATACTGGAGTATGCAGCACCAGTTTGGAACCCACACCTAGTCAAGCACGTCAAGAAATTAGAGAAAGTGCAAAGGTTTGCAACAAGACTAGTCCCAGAGCTACGGGGATTGTCCTACGAAGAAAGGTTGAGGGAAATCGGCCTGACGACACTGGAGGACAGGAGGGTCAGGGGAGACATGATAACGACATATAAAATACTGCGCGGAATAGACAAGGTGGACAAAGACGGGTGTGGCATGCAAAGAGTACGTAACCTTTATTCGGCGCATGTACACCCTCATTTACAGGCTATCTCCCCCAACCAGCGAACCAGGTTGCTAAGAGTTGATGATGGGGCCCTGTCGTTCAACTAGTGACCAGGTTCCAGCCAATAAGAAGATGGTTTTGGCAATCGCAGAGGTTGTGTGGGTACCACTCTCCTGTCTGCCCTTGTCATTCCCATTCTAGAGCTGGTTGAAGCACGGTCTGCTATCTTGTGGCTTCTATTTCTGCCTTGCTTACCGTGGAGTGCACTATACTTATCACTGTACATAGTGTACATATTGCTGTTCTAAATTGGTGAAGGATAATATAAGTCTAAACTTTTTCTGCTGTGTTTATTTTGCTCCCATTACCCCCGGGATAACAGGCCATTTGGAATCCTGGGTTGTAATAACGGGATGTTCCAGAGAAGGGACACAGACACAAGAGGTCACAATTGGAAGTTGACGACTCAGATGAATCAAAGGGATGTTAGGAAGTATTTCTTCAGTCATAGAGTAGTCAGGCCGTGGAATAGCCTAGAAAGTGACGTAGTGGAGGCGGGAACCATACATAGTTTTAAGGCGAGGTATGAAAGAGCTCATGGGGCAGGGAGAGAGAGGACCTAGTAGCAATCAGCGAAGAGGCGGGGCCAGGAGCTGTGAATCGACCCCTGCAACAACAACAAATAGGCGAGTACAAATAGCGAGTACACACACAAACACACACACACACACACACACACACACACACACACACACACACACACAAACACCACACACACACACACACACACACACACACACACACACACACACACACACACACACACACACAAAAACACCACACACACACACACACACACACACACACACACACACACACACACACACACACACACACACCACACACACACACACACACACACACACACACACACACACACACACACACACACACACACACATAAATAAATCAAAACCTAATATCTACATAAATTTCCTGACGTGACGTCACCAACTGCCCTCTCAAAAAAAAAATCAAAATTTGTACCTAGCCAAAAAAAAAAAAAAAAAACATTGCAAACTATGGGAATAAAATGGATGAAAAACTCAGTAGTTAACCTGTGATAGAATTTGATCAAACTGTTTCTCGAATTTGATTTTTTTCTTGCTTTTCCAAAAATTTATCGACGCCACTTTTCAAAGAGGGGGTTTATACCCCCCTCCCCCCTCGTTTTTTCATTCCTTTCACGTATCCAGATTCCAAAAATTCTTCTAACAGAGATTAATATATTAAAAGAATTATACACTGAAAGAATTATATACTATTAGGATTATTTGCTATCATAATTATACACTTACAGAATTATACACCGACAGAATTATTCACTAACAGAATTATACAAAAAAATATATACTAGCAGAATTATTCACTAACAGAATTATACATCAACATGTACTTCAGGATGTACATGTTTATAGAGGGGCCACAGATATATCAGATCACTTTCTAGTTGTAGCTACACTGAGAGTAAAAGGTAGATGGGATACAAGGAGAATAGAAGCATCAGGGAAGAGAGAGGTGAAGGTTTATAAACTAAAAGAGGAGGCAGTTAGGGTAAGATATAAACAGCTATTGGAGGATAGATGGGCTAATGAGAGCATAGGCAATGGGGTCGAAGAGGTATGGGGTAGGTTTAAAAATGTAGTGTTAGAGTGTTCAGCAGAAGTTTGTGGTTACAGGAAAGTGGGTGCAGGAGGGAAGAGGAGCGATTGGTGGAATGATGATGTAAAGAGAGTAGTAAGGGAGAAAAAGTTAGCATATGAGAAGTTTTTACAAAGTAGAAGTGATGCAAGGAGGGAAGAGTATATGGAGAAAAAGAGAGAAGTTAAGAGAGTGGTGAAGCAATGTAAAAAGAGAGCAAATGAGAGAGTGGGTGAGATGTTATCAACAAATTTCGTTGAAAATAAGAAAAAGTTTTGGAGTGAGATTAACAAGTTAAGAAAGCCTAGAGAACAAATGGATTTGTCAGTTAAAAATAGGAGAGGAGAGTTATTAAATGGAGAGTTAGAGGTATTGGGAAGATGGAAGGAATATTTTGAGGAATTGTTAAATGTTGATGAAGATAGGGAAGCTGTGATTTCGTGTATAGGGCAAGGAGGAATAACATCTTGTAGGAGTGAGGAAGAGCCAGTTGTGAGTGTGGGGGAAGTTCGTGAGGCAGTAGGTAAAATGAAAGGGGGTAAGGCAGCCGGGATTGATGGGATAAAGATAGAAATGTTAAAAGCAGGTGGGGATATAGTTTTGGAGTGGTTGGTGCAATTATTTAATAAATGTATGGAAGAGGGTAAGGTACCTAGGGATTGGCAGAGAGCATGCATAGTTCCTTTGTATAAAGGCAAAGGGGATAAAAGAGAGTGCAAAAATTATAGGGGGATAAGTCTGTTGAGTGTACCTGGTAAAGTGTATGGTAGAGTTATAATTGAAAGAATTAAGAGTAAGACGGAGAATAGGATAGCAGATGAACAAGGAGGCTTTAGGAAAGGTAGGGGGTGTGTGGACCAGGTGTTTACAGTGAAACATATAAGTGAACAGTATTTAGATAAGGCTAAAGAGGTCTTTGTGGCATTTATGGATTTGGAAAAGGCGTATGACAGGGTGGATAGGGGGGCAATGTGGCAGATGTTGCAAGTGTATGGTGTAGGAGGTAGGTTACTGAAAGCAGTGAAGAGTTTTTACGAGGATAGTGAGGCTCAAGTTAGAGTATGTAGGAAAGAAGGAAATTTTTTCCCAGTAAAAGTAGGCCTTAGACAAGGATGTGTGATGTCACCGTGGTTGTTTAATATATTTATAGATGGGGTTGTAAGAGAAGTAAATGCGAGGGTCTTGGCAAGAGGCCTGGAGTTAAAAGATAAAGAATCACACACAAAGTGGGAGTTGTCACAGCTGCTCTTTGCTGATGACACTGTGCTCTTGGGAGATTCTGAAGAGAAGTTGCAGAGATTGGTGGATGAATTTGGTAGGGTGTGCAAAAGAAGAAAATTAAAGGTGAATACAGGAAAGAGTAAGGTTATGAGGATAACAAAAAGATTAGGTGATGAAAGATTGAATATCAGATTGGAGGGAGAGAGTATGGAGGAGGTGAACGTATTCAGATATTTGGGAGTGGACGTGTCAGCGGATGGGTCTATGAAAGATGAGGTGAATCATAGAATTGATGAGGGAAAAAGAGTGAGTGGTGCACTTAGGAGTCTGTGGAGACAAAGAACTTTGTCCTTGGAGGCAAAGAGGGGAATGTATGAGAGTATAGTTTTACCAACGCTCTTATATGGGTGTGAAGCGTGGGTGATGAATGTTGCAGCGAGGAGAAGGCTGGAGGCAGTGGAGATGTCATGTCTGAGGGCAATGTGTGGTGTGAATATAATGCAGAGAATTCGTAGTTTGGAAGTTAGGAGGAGGTGCGGGATTACCAAAACTGTTGTCCAGAGGGCTGAGGAAGGGTTGTTGAGGTGGTTCGGACATGTAGAGAGAATGGAGCGAAACAGAATGACTTCAAGAGTGTATCAGTCTGTAGTGGAAGGAAGGCGGGGTAGGGGTCGGCCTAGGAAGGGTTGGAGGGAGGGGGTAAAGGAGGTTTTGTGTGCGAGGGGCTTGGACTTCCAGCAGGCATGCGTGAGCGTGTTTGATAGGAGTGAATGGAGACATATGGTTTTTAATACTTGACGTGCTGTTGGAGTGTGAGCAAAGTAACATTTATGAAGGGATTCAGGGAAACCGGCAGGCCGGACTTGAGTCCTGGAGATGGGAAGTACAGTGCCTGCACTCTGAAGGAGGGGTGTTAATGTTGCAGTTTAAAAACTGTAGTGTAAAGCACCCTTCTGGCAAGACAGTGATGGAGTGAATGATGGTGAAAGTTTTTCTTTTTCGGGCCACCCTGCCTTGGTGGGAATCGGCCGGTGTGATAATAAAAAAAAAAAATTATTCACTAACAAAATAATATACCAGAAGATTTTTACATCAACAGAGTTATACACCAAAAGAATTATATACTAACAGAATTATTCACTAAGAGAATAATACACTAAGCAAATGATACAATAAGAGAATAATAATCTGACAGAATGATACACTGACAGAATGATACACTGACAGAATGATACACTGACAGAATGATACACTGACAGAATGATACACTGACAGAATGATACACTGACAGAATGATACACTGACAGAATGATACACTGACAGAATGATACAGTATAATTAGTGGAGCTTCTAACAGTGACGTCATAGTTCTGAGACCTCACATGTGAGACACAAACAGACACTACAAACAGGCAATCCTTTCCATACAGCGTTTAGCCCATGGCTGGACTTTATGAACCCACTCGATACAGCCTGAAATTGGGCGAAACACACTGGTAAAAGAATTCTCTGCTACCCGTGTCTCTTATTTAGACTTGTCAGCTTATTTGATTCAACCTTCAAGACCTTAGTACAACTCTACCATCATGGTAGATGGGGGTGAGACACTCTACCATCATGGTAGATGGGGGTGAGACACTCTACCATCATAGTGGACGGGTGGGAGACACACTATCATGGTGGACGGGTATGAGACACACTACCATCATGGTAGACGGGTGTGAGAGACACTACCATCATGGTGGACGGGTATGAGACACACTACCATCATGGTGGACGGGTATGAGACACACTACCATCATGGTAGACGGGTGTGAGAGACACTACCATCATGGTGGACGGGTATGAGACACACTACCATCATGGTGGACGGGTATGAGACACACTACCATCATGGAGGACGGGTGTGAGAAGCACTACCATCATGGTGGATAAAATTTACAATTATGGCAAGAATGTTGAGAGATTCCCTAGTGATGATCAGTGAACTGTGAAGGGCTAGGTGACTTTATGTTATTTCTCTCTCTCTCTCTCTCTCTCTCTCTCTCTCTCTCTCTCTCTCTCTCTCTCTCTCTCTCTCTTCCTACCAATAATTTCGGACTTCTCACTGTCTCCCGTAACGCTGGACTGAAGGCAGTGGTACTGACGGCAGTGGAATCAAAGGGCATTGGGAGTGAAGGCAGTGGGAGTGGAGGCAGTGGGAGTGAAGGCAGTGGGAGTGAAGGCAGTGGGAGTGAAGGCAGTGGGAGTGAAGGCAGTGGGAGTGAAGGCAGTGGGAGTGAAGGGAGTGGGAGTGAAGGCAGTGGGAGTGAAGGCAGTGGGAGTGAAGGCATTGGGAGTGAAGGCAGTGGGAGTAAAGGCAGTGGGAGTGAAGGCAGTGGGAGTGAAGGCAGTGGGAGTGAAGGCAGTGGGAGTGAAGGCAGTGGGAGTGAAGGCAGTGGGAGTGAAGGAAGTGGGAGTGAAGGAAGTGGGAGTGAAGGCAGGGGGAGTGAAGGCAGTGGGAGTGAAGGCAGTGGGATTGAAGGCAGCAGGAGAGAAGGAAGTGTGAGTGAAGGAAGTGGGAGTGAAGGCAGTGGGAGTAAAGGCAGCGGGAGTGAAGGAAGTGTGAATGAAGGAAGTAGGAGTGAAGGAAGTGGGAGTGAAGGCAGTGGGAGTGAAGGAATTGGGAGTGAAGGCAGTGGGAGTGAAGGCAGTGGGAGTGAAGGCAGTGGGAGTGAAGGAAGTGGGAGTGAAGGTAGTGGAAGTGAAGGAAGTGGGAGTGAAGGCAGTGGGAGTGAAGGAAATAGGAGTTAAGGAAATGGGAGTGAAGGCAGTGGGAGTGAAGGAAGTGAGAGTGAAGGCAGTGGGAGTGAAGGAATTGGGAGTGAAGGCAGTGGGAGTGAAGGAAGTGGGATTGAAGGCAGTAGGAGTTTAGGAAGTGGGAGTGAAGGGATTGGGAGTGAAGGCAGTGGGAGTGAAGGAAGTGGGAGTGAATGATTGGGGAGTGAAGGTAGTGGGAGTGAAGGAAGTGGGAGTGAAGGGAGTGGGAGTGAAGGAAGTACGGGTGAAGGCAGTGGGAGTGAAGGGAATGAGAGTGAAGGAAGTGGGAGTGAAGGCAGTGAGAGTGAAGGCAGTGGGAGTGAAGGAAATGGGAGTGAAGGCAGTGGGAGTGAAGGCAGTGAGAGTGAAGGAAGTGGGAGTGAAGGAAGTGGGGGTTAAGGAAATGGGAGTGAAGGCAGTGGGAGTGAAGGCAGTGGGAGTGAAGGCAGTGGGAGTGAAGGAAGTGGGAGTGAAGGCAGTGGGAGTGAAGGCAGTGGGAGTGAAGGCAGTGGGAGTGAAGGCAGTGGGAGTGAAGGCAGTGGGAGTGAAGGCAGTGGGAGTGAAGGCAGTGGGAGTGAAGGCAGTGGGAGTGAAGGCAGTGGGAGTGAAGGCAGTGGGAGTGAAGGCAGTGGGAGTGAAGGCAATGGGAGTGAAGGCAGTGGGAGTGAAGGCAGTGGGAGTGAAGGCAGTGGGAGTGAAGGCAGTGGGAGTGAAGGCAGTGGGAGTGAAGGCAGTGGGAGTGAAGGCAGTGGGAGTGAAGGCAGTGGGAGTGAAGGCAGTGGGAGTGAAGGCAGTGGGAGTGAAGGCAGTGGGAGTGAAGGCAGTGGGAGTGAAGGCAGTGGGAGTGAAGGCAGTGGGAGTGAAGGCAGTGGGAGTGAAGGCAGTGGGAGTGAAGGCAATGAGAGTGAAAGCAGTGAACATTTAAATCATTTTAAAAGTGTCTGAAGTGTTAGAGTGCAAAGTGAATTTCCTTTTGTGATATCAAGTGCCAGTAGGTAGAGTGGCACTACAGAGGTGCCACCGGTGCGTAACACTCAGTGTATATATA
Source organism: Cherax quadricarinatus (assembly GCF_038502225.1). Lineage (NCBI taxonomy): Eukaryota > Metazoa > Arthropoda > Malacostraca > Decapoda > Parastacidae > Cherax > Cherax quadricarinatus. The sequence continues at coordinate 15,723,293 of NC_091342.1, forward strand.
CACAAAATGTATGTCTGTATATACACACCCCCTGAGGTGTATACTTCTGAGAATATATAAGCACGAGGTGTATCTCAGTATACATATATATATATATATATATATTATATATATATATATATATATATATATATATATATATATATATATATATATATATATATATATATACTTATATATATATATATATATATATATATATATATATATATATATATATATATATATATATATATACTTATATATATATATATATATATATATATATATATATATATATATATATATATATATATATATATACTTATATATATATATATATATATATATATATATATATATACTTATATATATATATATATATATATATATATATATATATATATATATACTATATATATATATATATATATATATATATATATATATATATATATATACTTATATATATATATATATATATATATATATATATATATATATATATATATATATATATATATATATCTATATATATATATATGTACTTATTATATATATATATATATATATATATATATATAAGTATATATATATATATATATATATATATATATATATATATATATATATATATATATATATATATATATATATATATATATATAAGTATATATATATATAAGTATATATATATATATATATAAGTATATATATATATATATATATAAGTATATATTTATATATATATATATAAGAATATATATATATAAGTATATATATATGTATATATATATATATATATATATATATATATGTCGTGCCGAATATGTAAAACTGGTCAATTAGCAAGAACTCATTTAAAATTAAGTCCTTTCTAAAATTTTCTCCTATACATTTAAAGATATATATTTTTTCATTAATGTTAATGTAATTTTTTTTAATTTTGCACCAGAAGAATCTTAGAAAACTTACCTAACCTTATTATAACAAGAACAATTTATTTTAGCCTAACCCAACTAAATATATTTTAGATTTGTTTACAATAATTTAGTACTAAACAAACACAATCAAATATATTTTTTTCGTTAGGTTCAGAATGATTTTGGCGAAATTATTGCATACACAAATTTTCACTTGTCCTACATGGCAAGATGAGCGTTGCTATTTAAGCCAAGATCGCAAGTTCTGCCTATTCGGCACGACATATATATGTATATTTATATATATATAAATATATATATATGTCGTGCCGAATAGGGAGAGCTTGCGATCTTGGCTTAAATAGCAACGTTCATCTTGCCATATAGGACAAGCGAAAATTTGTGTATGCAATAATTTCTCCAAAATCATTCTGAACCTAACGAAAAAAATATATTTCACTGTGTTTGTTTAGTATTAAATTATTTTAAACAAATCTAAAATATATTTAGTTGGGTTAGGCTAAAATAAATTGTTCTTGTTATAATAAGGTTAGGTAAGTTTTCTAAGATTCTTTTGGAGCAAAATTAAAAATTTTTACATTAACATTAATGAAAAAAATATATCTTAAGCGTATAAGAGAAATTTTTAGAAAGGACTTAATTTTAAATGAGTTCTTGCTAATTGACCAGTTTTATATATTCGGCACGACATATATATATATATATATATATATATATATATATATATATATATATATATATATATATATATATATATATATATATATATATATATATATATGTATGTATATATATATATATATATATATATATATATATATATATATATATATATATATATATATATTATACACTAAGAGATGTGTATCTCTCATTGTATATATACAAGAGAGGTGTGTATCTGTCAGTGTATATATACAGTGAGACATGTGTATCTCTCAGTGTACAGTTTATATACACAAGAGATTTTTATCTCTCAGTGTGTATATATAAAGATGATTATCTCTCATTGAATATACAGTGAGAAATGCGTGTCTCTCAGTGTATATAGAAACTAAAATACCTCTGATATTCTAATAAGACAGTTGAGTAGAGCTGGGTGACCCACCTTCACGAAGAAACACTCAACCCGTAAGGCTCACACAGCGCCTGGTGACTTGGAGGTGATCATGTACGAGAGATTTTAACCATCCAATTGATTTTCAAAAAGTTGAGAAAGTTGTATCAAGCAAGTCCATGGTCGACAGGAATATAATTGAATCTTGTTTCATAAAAAGCAGTTTTGACAATAATATGAATATTTCCTTTGATTTATATAAATTAAATTCATTTATAATTAATAAAATTTGGGAAGAATTTAATAATACATTGGACAAATAAAAAATCTTAATTCTTGAGTAGAGTACTAGGGATGGGTAAATATTTTGTCGTGAACAACCTGCCTAGTTGGGCCAACAGGCTGCTGCAGTGTTCCTCCTTTCTTATGAGTCGGGTGTCGTCGCGCGTCAGGTGTTCTTTGATATATTGTTTTTATAGTTCCTTGATGAAGTGAGAAGTCACGAAAGCGCTTGGAATTCCACTATTCTTTCACAGTGGTTGTTTTGCATATTCTGATATCACCTGTTTAAAGTGATCTTATTGCATACATATATATATATATATATATATATATATATATATATATATATATATATATATATATATATATATATTTTTTTTTTTTTTTATTATCACACCGGCCGATTCCCACCAAGGCAGGGTGGCCCGAAAAAGAAAAACTTTCACCATCATTCACTCCATCACTGTCTTGCCAGAAGGGTGCTTTACACTACAGTTTTTAAACTGCAACATTAACACCCCTCCTTCAGAGTGCAGGCACTGTACTTCCCATCTCCAGGACTCAAGTCCGGCCTGCCGGTTTCCCTGAATCCCTTCATAAATGTTACTTTGCTCACACTCCAACAGCACGTCAAGTATTAAAAACCATTTGTCTCCATTCACTCCTATCAAACACGCTCACGCATGCCTGCTGGAAGTCCAAGCCCCTCGCACACAAAACCTCCTTTACCCCCTCCCTCCAACCCTTCCTAGGCCGACCCCTACCCCGCCTTCCTTCCACTACAGACTGATACACTCTTGAAGTCATTCTGTTTCGCTCCATTCTCTCTACATGTCCGAACCACCTCAACAACCCTTCCTCAGCCCTCTGGACAACAGTTTTGGTAATCCCGCACCTCCTCCTAACTTCCAAACTACGAATTCTCTGCATTATATTCACACCACACATTGCCCTCAGACATGACATCTCCACTGCCTCCAGCCTTCTCCTCGCTGCAACATTCATCACCCACGCTTCACACCCATATAAGAGCGTTGGTAAAACTATACTCTCATACATTCCCCTCTTTGCCTCCAAGGACAAAGTTCTTTGTCTCCACAGACTCCTAAGTGCACCACTCACTCTTTTTCCCTCATCAATTCTATGATTCACCTCATCTTTCATAGACCCATCCGCTGACACGTCCACTCCCAAATATCTGAATACGTTCACCTCCTCCATACTCTCTCCCTCCAATCTGATATTCAATCTTTCATCACCTAATCTTTTTGTTATCCTCATAACCTTACTCTTTCCTGTATTCACCTTTAATTTTCTTCTTTTGCACACCCTACCAAATTCATCCACCAATCTCTGCAACTTCTCTTCAGAATCTCCCAAGAGCACAGTGTCATCAGCAAAGAGCAGCTGTGACAACTCCCACTTTGTGTGTGATTCTTTATCTTTTAACTCCACGCCTCTTGCCAAGACCCTCGCATTTACTTCTCTTACAACCCCATCTATAAATATATTAAACAACCACGGTGACATCACACATCCTTGTCTAAGGCCTACTTTTACTGGGAAAAAATTTCCCTCTTTCCTACATACTCTAACTTGAGCCTCACTATCCTCGTAAAAACTCTTCACTGCTTTCAGTAACCTACCTCCTACACCATACACTTGCAACATCTGCCACATTGCCCCCCTATCCACCCTGTCATACGCCTTTTCCAAATCCATAAATGCCACAAAGACCTCTTTAGCCTTATCTAAATACTGTTCACTTATATGTTTCACTGTAAACACCTGGTCCACACACCCCCTACCTTTCCTAAAGCCTCCTTGTTCATCTGCTATCCTATTCTCCGTCTTACTCTTAATTCTTTCAATTATAACTCTACCATACACTTTACCAGGTACACTCAACAGACTTATCCCCCTATAATTTTTGCACTCTCTTTTATCCCCTTTGCCTTTATACAAAGGAACTATGCATGCTCTCTGCCATATATATATATATATATATATATATATATATATATATATATATATATATATATATGTATATGTATATGTATATGTATATATATATATATATATATATATATATATATATATATATATATATATATATATATATATATACACTGCGTATATTATTGTCTCCTCCACCCTCGTGATGGAACAAGATAGGTGAATATAACCAGTGTTTGTGTCCACTGTCACTTCAAGACATAAAGACCATGGTAGAAGCACGCTCATTATCACCACACAACACTGCATAGTGTCTGTCACTAGCCAGAAGATACCAGCTCGTCAACACAACCATACCACACTTCCACCCACAAACTTCCCTTCCTACTACCACTACCAACACTACCACCAGCACTACCATCACTACCACCACCTCCATTACTATCAACACTACCACCACCATTACGAACACTACCACCACTACTACCATCATTATCACTACCACTACCACCATCACTACCCCCCACAAACACTACCACCACCACCACCACCATTACCAACACTACCACCACCACTACAACTACCACAACTACCACCATCATCATCACTTCTCACCATCAAGCCTACACTTCCTCCGTCCCATCCTTCACACCAGCCTCAACAATCCTCTTATGGCCTAAGCCAGACCCTGCACTCCGCGCCCCAGCCAAGCATCCTCCTCCCAGGACAGGATTTAGGATGGTGGAGTCCTGGGAGCTCAACAGCAGTGCAAGGACTTTCCATAATTAAATTAAAAAAAATATATATAAATCAAAACCAATTATCGTGAGATTAGTAACAAAAACAAAACCCAAATTATATAAACCAGTGACAGTTCTATTTTCCCAGGTTCACAACACTCAACATGTCCTCTTATACCTACGTTTACAGACTTAGTGGAACATTTTTTGCTACTGAAGTGTTAAGGTTGCATATATATATATATATATATATATATATATATATATATATATATATATATATATATATATATATATATATATATATATATATATATACACAGAACTACTACATTGAAAAAATAGCGAACTTGAAAGCGCTTTTGTGATTACTCGCAATATCAAGAAACTGTAAAAATTATAGAACAGCAGAAGCCTTCTGCTGTTCTATTATATTTACAGTTCCTTGATAATTTGAAAAATCACGAAAGCGCTTGCAAGTTCACTATTTCTTCATAGTGGTTGTTCGTGATATTGTGATATCACGTGTTTACTGGGATCTTATTGCAAGTATGGTTATATAAAAGTGTGAATTATAAACTAAATCGTTTGTACCAAACAGAAATCAGATCAGTTGTAGCCAGACATCAGTGAGATTGAAACATTAATGCAGAAATAGTCGTTAAAGCCAGATACTCTCCCCTTCTTCTTAATAGCAAAGTCACTAACGAGTTGACTGAAATGAAGCTGACGCAAAATATCTTGCTTCAAACTCACTACTGATAAACTGGATAACTGCTCTTGCGTCACGGTCATGCGAACTTTTATTTTAAATTCACTACATTTTTGACAACGATCTCTCGCCACTACAATTAGTGACTATTAACGCAAGATACATACACATTTACACACTTGAAAATACATCTCTTATCAATTACATAACCTACACATGGAAATACTCTACATTTACACATTCCTTTTCCTCATTGCTAAACATTCTTGTAAAGTCTGATGGATCGACACCATCACTGCAGCTCATGCGCTGGTACTCGTTATTCCAGATTTATTATTATCATGGGGGAGTGCTAAACCCGTAGAGATTATACAGCCTCTGTGGGGCCGGGGGGTGGATGGAAAGAATTCAGTCTTAATTCTGGAAACTGGAGCACAGATCCAATTCCCCAGATCAAAAGCCCCTCACCAGCATCAAGGAACCTCCCCCGAGGGTCGTTATTCCAGAGAACTAACAAACTGGTGAATGACTGTTAAGTAATTAATAACACAGAATCTCTCTGAAGAGGTGAACTCTTGCTTCAGGTGTTGGACCGTAATCTAGTGGCTGCAGCCGAACACTAATCTGATGTCGAAGTTTGTGAATTTCAGCATATTTTTTAAGTGCCAGATGGTTCAATGATTGTAAACTTTGGTGCTGAAGACAAATGTTTACTCTACCCTTACTTAAATCTGGCCTTGCTTCTTCCTCTGTAGCTAAATACCTACCTCTTTTCCCAGTCAAACAACCGTTTCTCTCCACAGACAACCTCTTACTCGTTAACTAAATGGACACAGATGCAAGTATTTATCTTGGCTGGAGCTTCGTCAAGCCGTTGGCTTTACAAAGTTCATGGAGAGCGAAACGTTGCCGCAATAAAATGTCACATTAATTGCATCTGTGACCATTTACCTAACATTTTGTGGGTAATTCTACCATTATTACTAACCTCTCACTCCCTTTTCCAAGCACATAATGCACTCGTCTCCTGCTGAAAGTGGTGATGGGCCTCCTGCCATGTTCTCCACTTCCCAGCCTTTTCAACACTAAGGAATGCTCAACGAGACACTAATAGCCCAAGGCCAGCAGTGAGGCTTATTTACATTGTATATTTTAAGTTTTCCCCAGAATGGGGACACGCTAATTCTTATCTATTTATTCTTAAGTAATTAGAGTTAGGAGACCTTCCAACACGTCTCGCCCCTGTTCAGGATTTAACCTGGGTCCTGTTGGTTGGGTGCCGAAAGGCTCTTTCGCTTAGTTACGTGATAGCTTAAATTACAGAAATCAAGATGATTTACATGAATATTAGTATAAAAAACACAAAGCCAGCCAATTAGAGAACATGGAAGAGGATGGTCCAAATATAATGGAATCCAGAGGCCAGATTGAGAGATGATGACAGAGGTTCTCCTAAGAGGCTTCCACAAGGTGTGGAAGGAAGGAAAAGATAGAGGGAGTAGAAGAGGAGCCATGTCCATCAAGACTAGAAATTTTCTGCAATGAACCACATAAACTGTGAAGGTTTCAAGTGTTGATATAGCTGAAAAGGTAGATAATGGAGAAGCTAACTATGACAGTGTTATTCACCCCTCCCCCACAACAACAAGAGACCAAGACAATAATAATAATACGGTTAATACAGCCAAAACAAGTAACTTTGTTAACACATGACCAAGAAAATATCAACTTGGCTAATTCAGTCAACACAGGTGACTATTCATACACTGAGATCCCAAGACAATGATGAGAAACGAACAAGCGAATCTGAATAAAGAATCCTTCTAAACTTTATACATGACATATGTTAGACGAACCATTGAGTATCTGGCCCCCAGGTGGTCAACACATGCAGGAGCTTGAAAAGGTCCAAAGGTTTGAGACCAGATTAGTCCAAGACCGGAGAGAAGTGCACTTTGAGGAGACTGAAGGAACTGAACCTGACGACCCTGGCGGCGAGGTTTGCGGGAGATATGGTAAAGATACGCTAAAGTGACTATTCATACACTGAGATCCCAAGACAATGATGAGAAACGAACAAGCGAATCTGAATAAAGAATCCCCTTCTATCCCAACTATGTTTATGCGTGACATATGCATTATTTTTTAGACGAACCATTGAGTACCTGGTCACCCCAGGTCACCCCGAAGGTCAACACATGCAGTTACATTGAGCTTGAAAAGGTACCATGAAGGCTTGAGACCAGATTAGTCCAACTGACCGTATCATGAGGGAACCTTCTTAAGTGTACTTTGAGGAGACTGAAGGAGCTGAACCTGACGACCCTGGCGGCGAGGTTTGCGGGAGATATGGTAAAGATACGCTAAAGTTTAGGAAGAACTGATAATGCAGATAGGGGCCAAGTACTTGAGATAAGACAACCTGGATCAAGAGGACACAGGTAGAAGATGAAGGCGCAGATGAGATTACATTCACACTTGAACACCCAGGTGTTCTTGTGCCATCCCTGCACCATCTAAACGTTGCACCATTACATTCACACTTGAACACCCAGGTGTTCTTGTGCCATCCCTGCACCAACTAAACGTTGAACCATTACACAAAAGTTAAAAAACAAGCTAAGTGAATACAAATTTAAATATTATCTATAAAACTGTGTACACAGAAACAACACAACACTTGTTATTCGTAATTGTTTATGGCATATATATAGATGAGATACATAAACTTTAGTCTAAGAGGAAGTAAACCCAGGAAGAGGCTGGGACAGGAGCTGAAACTCGACCCATGTAACCACAAATACGTGAGTACAAATAGGCGGGTACACACAATCTCTATCTTTCTCATTCTCTCTCTTGCTCTCTATGTCTCTGTCTCACTTTTTCTGTCTCCCTCTCTCTCCCAGTAAAGGATACACCCGGTTCTTCTCTCTTGCCATCCTCTCTCTCCAGCAATATCTTCATTAAGACCTGTCGAGTTCAATAGGTTCGACAGATCAGTTTTTATCTCAGCCGCGGGCGGCTGGACCAACTCGCCCCGACACCTATTAAATTGGATGACCAAGATTGAGTTTAAGACCTCACTTTCTGGCACTAAACCTTGCCACCAAGAACACGCGTCCACGCTTATAAATTCTGAGTGTACTGAATATCTTCAATAACTCTTTATAACTTGCTAAGTTACATTAAGATGACGGGGGACAATCTCAGGATTAACAAGAAGAGGATTTTAGGCTCCTAGACACGGCTCCAGACTGGCTAAGAAAACTGATATATATTATACTCCGATATATATTATACCTAGAAATACATTATACTTTGATATACCTTATACTTTGATGCACATTATTTTTTATATCCATTATACTTTGATACGTTATTTTTTGACATACATTATATTTTAATGCATTATTTTATGATATATACTTTGATATACATTTATTTTGTTATACATTATATCTTGACATACATTATAATTTGATATACATTATACCTTGACATACATTATAATTTGATATACATTATACTTTAATATGCATTAAAAAGTGATGCATTATTCTCTGATATACATTATATTTTCATGTACTTTACACTTTGATAAACATCATTATACTTCGATATACGACACTATACTATGATACAAGACATTATACTCTGATATATTAATTGACACTGCTTAAGATTATAGAGATGTATTACACATCTCCAAGTGAATGACAACTTACATGGTGAATTAATCAGGTGGGAGAGACCCCTGGTGAACCTACTGTTGTTCCTACACTGTTACCTAACACTCCCCTTGACCATGAGAGTTCTTAATTAGTGAAACACCACCCCTGGTGAACCTACTGTTGTTCCTACACTGTAACCTAACACTCCCCTTGACCATGAGAGTTCTTAATTAGTGAAACACCACCCCTGGTGAACCTACTGTTGTTCCTACACTGTAACCTAACACTCCCCTTGACCATGAGAGTTCTTAATTAGTGAAACACCACCCCTGGTGAACCTACTGTTGTTCCTACGCTGTAACCTAACACCCTCTCGACCACGATAGTTCATAAGTAGCGAAACAGGACTCCTGATGAACCTACTGTTGTTCCTACACCCTAAGCTAAGGAAACTACAGCGGTACATAAGTAATGAAAGAGGAATTAGTACTTAATCCGCGAAAAATATCACTGGTGCCACAGTTCACGTCTGACACTATAACCCAGGCTTCACTCTGGGCTTAAGGTAAGGATTAATGTATATGATCTTCACACCTGTGAATATAAACCCTGGAATGACACCTGTGTTACTTATTGCTGCTTCCTCTCTTTCTCCTCCTCCTCCTCCTCCTCCTCCATCTCCTCCTCCTCCTCCTCCTCCACCTCCTCCTCTCTCTCTTTTTCCCTCTCTTTCTCTTTCTCTCTTCAGAATTATTTTTAATACGTCTACCTTTATTTTTGATTCTTCTTAGTGGTAGTGAGTTTGTGAGAATGTTAGTGACGTTGTGATATAGTTAGTGAGGTTGTGGAATTGTTAATGCGGTTGTGAGATTGTTAGTGAGGTCGTAGGATTGTTAACGCGGTTGTGAGATTGTTAGTGAGGTTGTGGGATGATTAGTGAGGGTGTGGGTTGCTAATGAAGCTGCCTCCTTCACTACTGGTATTAATACAATACCCTTCCTTCGTCTCTATCACCCTGCTCTCCTCACCACTGGTGTTAATACCTATGTTACCGCTGCTCTGCAATAACAGCAATAACGTCCACAATTACCATGGATGCAGCTTTTGGCCTGACTGTCTTGATCCTGGTGCACCAAACTTAACTATCATGAAGCCGCTTCTTCCTTCTGGATTATTTTTATTATTGCAATTGTACGAAACTGCAAGACCCGTAGGGGGTCATACAGCGCCTGGGATATGGAGACAGATTTAATTCAAGGAAGGGAATAGCGTTAATATTAATGCCTTGGGGTAAGAGATGCTCATGATACTGTCACTCTTATGTGCAGTAGAGAGTACAATAAACTCTCTCTTATAAAGATATTGTATAAAAAAGGCATGGGACGATTCCAAAAAATTTTGCCGATACTATCAAAATTAGCTGGTATCGGTGATTATACTCACTTTTTAGGCCGGTACCGTTATCATAATTAGCCGATAACAGGCATACCGATATTTTGGCACATTCCTAGTATATGGAGGGTTATGAGCAAATGCAATTGAAGTTCATCCACAATTGAATACCAAGTGCAATGAAAGCCTTTTCACGTGACATTCAATTTTGGAATCACGTTTTCAATCACATTTACCAAAAACATAGCACTGTATTGGTGAGTACTGTAAGAGAGTTGACTGTAACACAGACTACAGAACCTGTGTTTAACCAGTGACGTAGGTGAGGATGTCATATATATATATATATATATATATATGTCGTGCCGAATAGGCAGAACTTGCGATCTTGGCTTAAATAGCAACGTTCATCTTGCCATATAGGACAAGCGAAAATTTGTGTATGCAATAATTTCGCCAAAATCATTCTGAACCTAACGAAAAAAATATATTTCACTGAGTTTGTTTAGTATTAAATTACTGTAAACAAATCTAAAATGTATTTAGTTGGGTTAGGCTAAAATAAATTGTTCTTGTTATAATAAGGTTAGGTAAGTTTTCTAAGATTCTTTTGGAGCAAAATTAAAAATTTTTACATTAACATTAATGAAAAAAATATATCTTTAAACGTATAAAAGAAAATTTTAGAACTTAATTTTAAATGAGTTCTTGCTAATTGACCAGTTTTACATATTCGGCACGACATATATATATATATATATATATATATATATATATATATATATATATATATATATATATATATATATATATATATATATATACACTGTATGTTGTGAATGCTTACTCAGCCCTGTAACAACTTCAGACAGTATTACCAAGGCTGGCTCCTCCTCAGGAAAATTATTGAATAGAAAAAGAAATAATAACAGACAAACATAAACACTTTATTATATAGAAAATAGAAAATATAAAACACTTAAATATGAAATATTAATCCTACATTAAAGAAAATGAAAAATGAAAAATATAAATGATAACTGAATTCAACGCTAATATGTATAGGGGTGTCTGGTGTTGGTGACAGTGTGTTGTTGAAATCGTAGTCGTTGCTGATGATGGGCGGGGGGGGTCGCAGGTGAGGGTTACGACCCACTGGCTAGTTCTTCACAGTAGATAGAGCCTTGAGTAGTATCCCGATGACAGGAAAGCAGGTTCTTTACCGCTGCAATGATGTGGGGTTACGTCCTGCATTTTCATACAGGTGCACAGGTAATTAAATCCAAAATGGGACGTCTCCAGGACGTTAGTCCGTCTCCTGTTCTTCTCGTTGATTGACAGGTGACTCTCACTGTCATCCAAGCTGAAAACATAGACAGGTTACCCACTGCTTAAATAATCACTCTCCATGGCAAGTACAATACTCAGAAGACGTGGTGATTATTACAACAGTCAACCTAGCGCAAGACTGAAAGGACTAAGTTTATTATTGGTCCAAAGTGAAGCTTTCAACCAATAAATCCACTAGAATACAAGGCAGGCATGTACTTACAGTAGTGGTGGGAGCTGTGAGTCGAGTGATTTACTGTTTGACCGGAGCCCCACACGTCACCTTTCGAGGGGGGGGGGAAGAGGGAGGGGAAGGGATAGTGGGAGCTAGACTGACCCTACATTAACAAGCAGCGGGCATTCAAACTATCACTTTAGGGGTGGGGGAAAAAAGGCGGGAATAGCGGGAGCTTGACTTACCCTACCTTAACAAGTAGCCGGCAATGAAACTATTGTTACTATATACTCCCTCGCTACTCCTATATTGAACTTTTCCCTCACAATATATATATATATATATATATATATATATATATATATATATATATATATATATATATATATATATATATATATATATATATATATATATATATATATATATATATATATTAACACATCGGCTGTCTCCCACCAAGGCAGGGTGGCCCGAAAAAGAAGAACATTCATCATCATTCACTTCATCACTGTCTTGCCAGAAGTGCACTTACACTATAGTTATAAACCTGCAACATTAACACCTCTCCTTCAGAGTGCCGGCACTGTACTTCCCATCTCCAGGATTCAAGTCCGGCCTGCCGGTTTCCCTGACTCCCTTCATAAATGTCACCTTGCTCACACTCCAACAGCACATCAAGCCCTAAAAACCATTTGTCTCCATTCGCTCCTCTTTAACACGCTCACGCATTCTTGCTGGAAGTCCAAGCCCCTCGCACACAAAACCTCCTTTACCCTTTCCCTCCATCCTTTCCTAGGCCGACCCCTACCCCGCTTTCCCTCCACTACAGATTTATACACTCTCGAAGTCATTCTATTTCCTTCCATCCTCTGTACATGTCTGAACCACCTCAAGAACCCTTCCTCCTAATTTCCAAACTACGAATTCTCTGCATTATATTCACACCACACGTTGCCCTCAGACATGACATCTAGACTCATTAGAGAACATACAGAGAAGAATGACTAAAATGATTTACTGTGTAAGGAACCTCCCGTATGAAGATAGACTTAAAGCCTTAAATCACTCTCTGGAGAGGCGTAGAATGAGGGGAGATATCATTGAAGTGTATAAGTGGATGACGGGCATAAACAAGGAAGACATTAATAAAGTACTTTGGGTGTCGAACCAGGTAAGAACCAGGAATAATGGATTTAAGTTGGATAAATTTAGATTTAGAAAGGACATAGGTAAGTACTGGTTTTCTAACAGAGTTGTAGATGCGTGGAACAGTCTTCCCAGTGGGGTGATAGAGGCTAGGACCTTGGGTAGCTTTAAGAAGAGACTGGACAAATATATGAGTGGGAGGGGCTGGGTTTGATTGGTGTCAAGGGGTACGGGAGCTATTTCTTGAGTAGCTTTAGGTAGATGTCGTTTTTGTAGATGAATGGTTCAGAGAACCGACATGTTGATAAATTAGACACATGTGCAACTCTTGGGTATCTTTATTGAGGAAACGTTTCGCCACACAGTGGCTTCATCAGTCCATACATAGGAGAAACTTGAAGAACAGGAGGAGAATAAGGTAATCAGTCCCTCAACCTTGAGTCGATGTGTTCAGTCCATCAATCTTGAATAGAATACGGTATTCTATTCAAGATTGATGGACTGAACACATCGACTCAAGGTTGAGGGACTGATTACCTCATTCTCCTCCTGTTCTTCAAGTTTCTCCTTATTCTATTCAAGATTGATGGACTGAACACATCGACTCAAGGTTGAGGGACTGATTACCTCATTCTCCTCCTGTTCTTCAAGTTTCTCCTATGTATGGACTGATGAAGCCACTGTGTGGCGAAACGTTTCCTCAATAAAGATACCCAAGAGTTGCACATGTGTCTAATTTATCAGATGTCGTTTTGATAAGGACCTGCCTCGTATGGGCCAGTAGGCCTTCTGCAGTGTTCCTACATTCTTATGTTCTTATCTCCACTGCCTCCAGCCTTCTCCTTGTTGCAACATTCACCACCCATGTTTCACACCTATATAAGAGCATTGGTATAACTATACACTCATGCATTCCCTTCTTTGCTTCCATGGACAAAGTTCTTTGTCTCCACAGACTCCTAAGTGCACCACTCACCTTTTTCCCCTCTCAATTCTATGATTCACCTCATCTTTCATAGACCCATCCGCTGACACGTCCATTCCTTAATATCTGAATACATTCACCTCCTTCATACTCTCCCTCCAATCTGATATCCAATCTCTTGTCACCTAATTTTTTTGTTATCCTCATCCCCGCCTTCCTTCCCCAACAGATTTATACGCTCTGCAAGTCATTCTACTTTGATCCATTCTCTTTAAATGACCAAACCCCCTTAACAACCCCTCTTCACCCCTCTGTCTAATACTTTTAGTGACTCCACACTTCCTAACTTCCACGTTACGAATCCCTTGCATAATATTTACACCACACATTGCCCTTAGAGATGACATCTCCATTGCCTCCAGCCGCCTCCTCACTGCAGCATTTACAACCTAAGCTTCACACCCATATAAGAGTGTTGGTACCACTATACTCTCGTAAATTTCCTTCTCTGCCTCCATGGATAACGCTCTTTGTCTCTACAGATACCTCAATGCACCACTCACTTTCTTTCCTTCATCAATCCTTTGGTTTACCTCATCCTTCATAAACCCATCTGCTGGCAAGTCAGCTCCCAAATATCTGAAAACATTCACTTCTTCCATACTCCCTCCAATGTGATATCAACTTTTTCTTTATCTAAATCGTTTGAAACCTTCCTCAGCTTACTCTTATCTATATTCACTTTCAACATTCTACCTTTACACACTCATCCACTAACCTTTGCAACTTTTCTTCAGAATCCCCCAAAAGCACAGTATCATCAGTAAAAAATAACTGTCAATTCCCATTTTGTAATTGATTCCCATAATTTAATCCCACCCCTCACCCTAACACCCTAGCATTTACTTCTTTTACAACCCCATCTAAAAATATGTTAAACAACCATGGTGACATTACACATCCCTGTCTAAGACTCTCTCCTACACACCCTAACATGAGCCTCACTATCCTCATAAAAATTCTTTACAGCATTTAGTAACTTACTACCTATTCCATACACTTGCAACATCTGCCACATTGCTCCCCTACCCACTCTATCAAATGCTTTCTCTAAATCCATAAATGCAATGAAAACTTCCCTACCTTTATCTAAATACTGTTCGCATACATGTTTCAATGTGAACACCTGATCTACACATCCCCTACCCACTCTAAAGCCTCCTTGCTCATCCGCAATCCTGCTCTCTATCTTACCTCTAATTCTTTCAATAACAACCCTACCACACACTTTACCTGGTATACTCAGTAAACTTATTCCTTTATAATTTTTACAATCTCTTTTGTCCCCCTTCCCTTTATATGAAGGGACTATACATGTTCTCCGCCAATCCCTAGGTACCTTCCCCTCTTTCATACATTTATTAAACAAAAGTACCAACCACTCCAACACTATATCCCCCCCTGCTTTTAACATTTCTGTCATGATCCCGTCAATTCCAGCTGCTTTACCCCCTTTCATTCTACGTAATGCCTCAAGCACCTCCCCCACACTCACACCCTGTTCTTCTTCACTCCTAAAAGATGTTACACCTCCCTGACCAGTGCATGAAATTACCGCTTCCCTTTCTTCGTCGACATTTAAAAGTTCCTCAAAATATTCCCGCCATCTACCCAATACCTCCATCTCCCCATCTACTTACTTCCCTACTTTGTGTTTTACTGACAAATCCATTCGTTCCCTAGGCTTCCTTAACTTGTTTACTTCACTCCAAAATTTTTTCTTATTCTCAGCAAAATTTCTTGACAGTGCCTCTACCATTCTATCATCTGCTCTCCTTTTGCACTTTCACCACTCTCTTCACCTTTTATTTTACTCTCCATATACTCTGCCCGTCTTATATCACTTCTGCTTTGCAAAACCTCTCATAAGCTACCTTTTTCTCTTTTATCACACCCTTTACGGGCTCTGGTGGCCTGGTGGCTAACACTCTCGCTTCACACGGCGAGGGCCTGGGTTCGATTCCCAGCCAGAGTAGAAACATTGGGCGTGTTTCTTTCCACCTGTTGT